>NW_024507105.1:2273673-2772205 GCF_017590055.1 Onychostruthus taczanowskii | reverse complement strand
GCTGTGTGAACTCAGGATTAGGTGGTTATGTCCCTACCTTTGGCTCTGGAACCAGACTCACTGTGAGGCCACGTAAGTGCAGCACTGCTGCTGTGCTTTCTGTGCTTTCTGCTGTGTTGGAGCTCATTCCTTGGGGGGCTGAGAGCAGCAGCCTGGCTGGGCTTTGTCCATCTCTGTGTGTCCCTAGCCAGGGGTGACTTTGCTTTCAGGGAGTGTCCAAACCAAGGCTCCTTGCTCTGCCTGTGCCTGTGGGATGGCTTTGGGATGCACACAGTGGCCCCACGCCTGCTCCCATGGGCCCAGCTGCCCTGGCCAGGCTGTGCAGGGCCACTGCAGCCCAGGGAGGCACAGGATCCAGGACAAGGCTCTGTGTCCGCCCTGCTGCCCCTCCAGCCTTGGTCATGGCTGGGCAAAGGCTGGGGGAGAGGTGCTGCTAGTCCTTGGGTGTCCCCTGCAGAGTGTTGCACACACACTTGTTGTGTCTGAGGCACCTTTGTCAGGGGAGGGGGATTTCAGCTGTCACTGCATTTACTGCAGATGTTGCAGAGCAGTCTCTGAGATGGGAAGCTGCAGGAGACAGCCACTCCTTGAGCCCAGAGCATGAGCAGCAGCCTCTCCCCCAGGGGCTGGTCCTTGCAGCTCCAGCAGTGCCCCTGATGCTGCAATCAGATCCTGGCAGTTCTTCCCTCCAGGCTCTGGCTGCATCCCCCTGGCATTCAGCCCTGTCTGCTGCTGACCAGTGCTGCCAGGAGCTGGGAAGGTTTTTGTTAGGGCAGGAAATGCTGTGTGATTTTGGATCTGGCAACAATAGGCTGACCTTTGGCTCTGGGACCAGACTCTCCATCCAGCCCAGTGAGTGCTCAGCTTTTGTGTTTTTGGGTTGCCCCGATGGAGGCAGGAATGATGAATCTGACTCCGTGTTCTCAGAAGGCTAATTTATTCTTTTATGATACTATATTATATTAAAGAAAACTATACTGAACTATACTAAAGAATACAGAAAGGATACTTACTGAATGCAAAAAAAGGTAATAATGAGAACTCATGACTCTTCCAGGGTCCTGTCACAGTCTGGCCCCAATTGGCAATGAGACAAAACAACTCACCTTAGAATGCAAGGAGACAATCACCTGCGGGTAAACAGTCTCCAAGCACATTCCACCTGTGATTTGACTGCTGGCCTCTGGGGTGGTTTTTGTTGCATCCTTTCTCACTGTGTGAATAATGCCAACAAAGTCACCTTTGGAATAGGAACAAAGCTGCTTGTGAAACCAAGTAAGAAACAGGTTTCTGTGGATTTCTGTCATTTGTGGTGGGTGTAGGGGTTGAACAGCTGAAGGGCTCCTAGCCCCACAGCATGAGCTGGGTGGAATGCACCATTCTGGCTGTAATTCCTGTCATCCTCCTTGGGCTGTCTGTGTCCCTGGTGTGTGGTGGCAGCTGCAAACATCCCTCAGGGCTCTCCAAGGGGCTCTGTGGCACAGGGGAGATCTCAGCTCAGGCTCCGGGTGACCATTGCCAAAGTGTCCCCTGTGTCCCCTGGGACTGTCCTTGTCAGCCTCACCACAGGCTGCTGTGCCCCTGGTAGCTGGGCACACTGTGGGGATTTTTTGTTTCTTTTCTCTGCTAGGTTCGATAGTACATGTGTAAGATGCTATTTCTTGTTTGGCCAAGTTGGTTTTTAATTTTTTATTATATTGTAGTCTCCTGGTTTTGAGTTTCGTAGTACTTCTCTCTAAGAAGTTAAAAATGGAGTTTTGTCTCTCTTTCTACAAGGGCTTTTAAGGATAAACTGAGGAAATAAATGTGTGAGATGGTATTTCTTGTTTGGAATTAGATGTTTATTAGTTCTTATTTATGTTGTAGTCTCACACCTGGCTGCTCCTGCAGGGCTCCAGGCCCTGGTGGGCAGCTCTGGGTGAGGCTGGAGTGTGGGGCAGGATGAGCCAGCTCAGCAATTGCTGCTTTCCCTTCCTTGCACTGCTTAATTAACCTCTGTGGGAGAGCCAAATGTGCCTCCAGGGCTGGGCAGAGCCTGGGGCAGAGCTGCTGCTCCGAGGAGGCTCCTTGGGCTTTTTGTTAGGGCAGGAAATGCTGTGTGAATTCAGGTTCTATGGCCCCTGCCCTCTGCTCTGTTCCAGCATCCAGAGCCTTTTCCCAGGAGACTCTGGTGGCAATACTAAGCAACACACTCCATTTCCAGAAGGGTTCAAACTGTTTTTATTATATCATGCATGCTTCTTATATATACCTCTGAGCCTGTTCAGTCTGACAGCTGTGCAAGGGTTTTGTCCAAAGGCTTTTGAGGGCTCACAGGGACATTTTGTGATTGGGGTGAGACAGGGACATTTTGTGTTCTGGGTGAGGCTGCTGTGTGGTGTAGGATGGCCCAGCTCAGCAATTGCTGCTTTCCCTTCCTATCACTGCTTCTTTAACCTCTCTGGGACAGCCCCATGTCCCTCTCTTCTGGCTCTTTGCTCTCTGCTGGGGGCTGTGGGGTTTGCTGGAGCTGGCCCTGGCTGTGGCATTTGCAGGGCCAGGGCTGGGCAGGCTCAGCTTTGGGGCTGGCAGCAGAGTTTCTGTGAACGGCACTGGGCAGGTCCAGCTTAAGTGTCCTGGGGGTGAGACACGGGGCAGGAAGAGGGACCTGGGCACCTCTGGCATTGGGGGCAATTCTTTCTCATCTGCCCACGTGGGCATGGCGGTGGGATTCCACCTCCATGGATTTCTTGATTGTTTTTACAATGTGAGAGCTCAGGAATGGGACAGGAGGGACATTGCTGTGTGGAGGGCTGGGGCAGGTGACAAGGGCAGCCCTGGATCTCACTGGGGAACCTTGTGCTGTTTTCTGGAGTGAAAGGGGTGTGTGGGTTTGTCAGTGGGTGGGAATTGAGCATCCGGTGGAAAATTGCCTTTGGGATTGGCACCAAACTGAAGGTGACACCTGCAAGGTGGAAATGCAGCTTGAAGGAGTGAGGACAGCAAAGTGCCATCCCTCACCTGGGGAAAACCACCTGGGCTGTGCTGGGAAGGGCTCTGCCCAGGGATGGGGCTGGTGCAAGGGTGGGATGAGGGACAGGGAACAGCCAGGAGCAGGAAAGACATTCTGAGTGGGCAGAAAGGGCCAAGAGAAAATCTCTCATTTGGGGGCAAGGTCCTGGTGCTGAGTGAGAGCTGTGCTCATCACTGGGCACTTCTCTGTGTGGGGCAGAGATGCTGCCAGGGCTCATCTCTGCCAGGCCTGAAGGGGATGCCCAGCTGGGACTGTGCCAGAGAAATCCCAGGCAGCAGAGCACAGCTTTCCAGGGAACCAGCCCAGGAGGAGACTGACAGGGTTTTTGTTGAGAAGGCAAACACTGTGTGTGAGTGGTTATGGCAACAAGATCAGCTTTGGAGGTGGAACTCAGCTGAGAGTCAATCCCAGTAAGTTTGAAAGTTTATTCCTGCTTTCCCCTGTGGAACAGCCCTGCAGTCCCCAGTCAGTGAGAGGGAAGTGCGGGGAGATGGATTCAATCCAGGGGAATTTTGCTGTTTTCTCTGCCTACAGAAGGGACCTGGCCTCAGCAGGGCCATGAATTTCCTCCTCCTCTCTGCCCTGGCAGCCCCTGCTCTCTCCTCCCCCCAGGCAGAGCTCCTGAGCCCTCTTGCTCAGGATGGACAGTTCCTGCCATGGCCCTGCAGAGCTCTGGAATCAGGCTGGGATGCTGGAGGCTGTGTCTGGCCCAGCCCAGGGAGCTGCTCCTTGGCTCCACGGAGTAAAGGAGCAATGGACACTGCTCCTGTTGGCAGCACAGCCCCAGCTGCCATCCCTGCTCTGGGGGGCATTCCCCGACCTTCCTCCCAGGGCTGCAGGGATCCTTGGCTCCCAGAGATGCTGCTGCTGGGCAGGAGCTGCTCTGCTTCTCATGGAGCAGGAAGAGGCAGCAGAGCTGATGGTTTTTGTTGGGCTCTGAAGGACTGTGTGAGCTCAGGGAGCTACAAACTGACCCTGGGGCCAGGGACACGCCTGCTTGTGCAGCCCGGTGAGTACAAGAGCTGCCCACTGGGGCAATTCCTGACCCTGCTGTCCCTGTCCTCCCTTCCCACCTCCCTCAGCACTTCCCAGGCATCCCCAGACAGGAACAGACTCTGCTGCTTTGGCCCTTCTTGCCCAGCCTGCTCTCCTCTTCCTCAGCCAGGGCATCTGGGTTTGGGCTGCACAAAGTGTGCCCAGCTCCTGGGGCACCCACGGGGCTCAGAGCCACCTCTGAAACCCCCCCAGACCCAAAGCTGGGGGTGCCCAGGGGGTCCTTGCCGAGGAGCAGGTGCCACTGGTTCTGGGGAAGCCTTGCCATGGCTGGGACTTGTCCCTCAAGGCTGCTCAAAACTGGCAAGAGCAAAGGGAGCTGCTGCTTTCCAGGCAGGAGCTGGGGAAGAAGATGTTGCCTGGTGCAGGGAATGGAGCCTGTTGTGTCAGGAAGCTTTGCTGGTGCCTGGATTTGCAGGTGCTTTGAGATCGAGTGCAGGGCTGGCAGAGGAGTTTTTGCAATGGAATGTGTCAGGGTGTAAATGTGGCAGCCAGAATCATTTTTGGCAAGGGGACGGTGCTTTCAGTCCTGCCAGGTGAGCCAGCCCTTGGCCTGGGAAGGGGAATTGCTTCATTTCTCTCTTGCTCTTGGTTGTTTGGAGGGGCACAGCTTTGGGAAGCACAATGTTTGCAGCCCTGCCATGGCCCAGGAGACCCCTGGATTTGGGATTCCCACATGGCCCCTGGCCTCTGCTCTGTTCCAGCGTCCAGAGCCTTTTCCCAGGAGACTGGTGCCTGGAATCATTTCCAGCAGGAGGATTTGCTCTTTAGACAATGAGCTGTGGGCATGGCAATGCCATGCTGATAGTGCACCAGCCCAAAGTTGTAGAGGGGAGGTTTGGGAGAGAGAGACAGATGGATAATCTTGTGCTCAGAGCTTGTGAGTGCCTGGGAATGGCCAGCTCTGGGCTTCTGTCACGGGCTCTGCTCTGGGACAGCAGCTCCAGCTCCCCTTGGGCTCAGGGCTCCAGTCCCCTATGGCCAGGGCAGGGGCTCAGAGCCTGAGTGCTGCAATCTCTGTGCCCCAAAAATTCTGTCCTGCTTCTGGGCAATGCAAGGAATGGCCCAGCTGGAGTGGAGAGCCAGCCCTGCAGTGCTGGAGCACCTCTGGCACTGCTAAATGCCTCCTGGAGCTGGAGATCTGGGCTGCTGGCAAGGTGCCCTGATCCAGGCTGCCAGGGACCCTGATCCAGGCTGCCTCCAGGGGCTTCTTCCCTTTGCCATTGCAGGGCAAGCAGCCTTTGGGGCAGGGATCCCAAATTCTCCCTGATAACTGAGGGGGAGCTTCTTCCCATCTCTGAAAAGTTTGGTGGCCCCAATCCAGTGCAGTTCTCCCCAGGGATTGAACAGAGAAATGGGGTTTGGGCAAAGAGAGGCCAGAGGAGATCTCTGGAAATCGGTGTGGGTGCTCAGAGCCCCTGGCAGGGCAGCTCAGGGGATCCCAGCCCTGCAGCAGCCCCTGAGAGCTGGATGGAGAGGCCCATTTTGTAATGAGCTCTCACGCTGTGTGACCTCTGCAAACTGGGGAAAACTGATCTGGGGGAGTGGAACCAGACTTTTCATTGCCCCAGGTGAGTTGTCTGAGCCAAGCTGGACCCAACAGAGACAATGCTGAGCTGCACCAAGAGCACTGCAGTGGATTTGTGGAGAAATTTGGGCTGGTTTTAGTGTTCTGAAAAAATAACTGGGAGACTTTGTGCTTAACCAGTGTGTTCTGGAAATGTGTCAGTGCTGGGGAAAGGAATTATTGGAAAAGTGACAACAAGTAAGTGAAATGCAAGAGCAGGGATATGTAAGACTAAATAAGATTTCTGAGATTTGGGACACTGATCCCAGTGGAAAACTTTAGCCCACTCAAAACCAGGGGTAATTTTTGCAAAGGAGGAGCAAAATGCAGTTCAGACTGTTGCAGCAGCTCTAGCAGTGATCTCTGGGTTACTGCTGGAGCTGCAGAACTGGAGCCACAACCCAGAGAGCAGAAATGGGAATGGCACGAGCTATGGATGTTTTCTGTTAATAGTGGGGTTTGGGAGGATGTGTTTGGACACTCCCTGCTAAATTTCATGGTTTAGGGGTGAGCATGGCACTGCTGGGTATGGGTTGGACTTCATGGTCTTGGAGGGCTTTTCCAACCTGAACAGTTTTGTTTGAGATTGAGTGCAGGGCTGGCAGAGGAGTTTTTGCAATGGAATGTGTCAGGGTGTAAATGTGGCAGCCAGAATCATTTTTGGCAAGGGGACGGTGCTTTCAGTCCTGCCAGGTGAGCCAGCCCTTGGCCTGGGAAGGGGAATTGCTTCATTTCTCTCTTGCTCTTGGTTGTTTGGAGGGGCACAGCTTTGGGAAGCACAATGTTTGCAGCCCTGCCATGGCCCAGGAGACCCCTGGATTTGGGATTCCCACGTGGGCCAAAATTGGGACTGGGAGGATGTGTTTGGACACTCCTTGCTGAATTTAATGGTTCAGGGGTGAGCATGGCACTGCTGGGGTATGGGTTGGACTTCATGGTCATGGAGGGCTTTTCCAACCTGAACAATCCCATGTTGCTAAAATTTCAAGTATGAATCATTACAACATAAAGTGCACCCTGCAAAAGAGGGTGGACATGGCAAGAAGAGAGAACAGAAAGGTGACACAGCCTGGTGGGACTCAGCAGCAGCAGTCAGGAGGCTCCAAACACATTCTGGGAGGTTGTGTGTGCACACAGGGATGGACAGGTGCTGCTGCTGCATGGAGAGAGAGGACAGAATACACAGATGAGGAATTAACCAGGCAGAGGAATGGGGCTGAAGGAAGGGCTGATTTGTGCTGAGGTGATAGAGGTTCACCAGTCATGGTGAGCATTACTGGATCACCAACCAGTGATGTTGGTGAGCATGTTTGGATCTGCTGGAGGGCAGGAGGGCTCTGCAGAGGGTTCTGGACAGGCTGGATAGATGAGCTGAGTTTAAGAAGGCCAAGTGCCAGGTCCTGCACTTTGGCCACAACAACCCTGCAGTGCCACAGGCTGGGGACAGAGAGGCTGGAGAGCAGCCAGGCAGAAAGGGACCTGGGGCATTGATGGACAGCAGGCTGGACATGAGGCAGCAGTGTGCCCAGGTGGCCAAGAAGGCCAATGGCTCCTGGCCTGGATCAGGAATGGTGTGAGCAGCAGGAGCAGAGCAGTGATTCTGCTCCTGTGCTCGGCACTGGTCGGGCAGCACCTCGAGTGCTGTGTCCAGTTCTGGGCCCCCCAATTTAGGAAGGACATGGAGGGGCTGGAGCGTGTCCAGAGAAGGGAACAAGAGTGGGGAGGGGTCTGGAACACAAACCATGTGAGGAACAACTGAGGGAGCTGGGGGTGTTTATCCTGGAGAAGAGGAGACCTCATCACTCTCCACAGCTCCCGGACAGGAGGGTGCAGCCAGGTGGGGTCTGGCTCTGCTCCCAGGTGACCACAGACAGAAAGAGAGGACACAGCCTTAAGCTGCACCAGGAGAAGTTCAGGTTGGACATCAGCAAAAAATTCTTCACTGAAAGAGGAGTTGGGCACTGGAATTGTCTGCCCAAGGAGGGGCTGGAGTCCATCCCTGGAGGGTTTAACAAAGCCTGGACGGGCACTCAATGCCAGGGTTGGGTCACAGGGAGATGCTGGGTCACAGGTTGGACTTGATCTCAAAGGTCTTTTCCAACCTAATTTATTCTGTGATTCTGTGGGCTGTTTACAATAAAACCTTGCCATGTTCTCCAGCCTTCACCCAGCACACACCCACCCCGGGGCACCATTTTGCAAAGGGCTGTGTCACAGTGTAATTCTGGGACTTATGGCAAGCTTACCTTTGGAGCTGGAACCAAACTCGTGGTTTCTCCAGGTATGTCTGAATTCAGGTAGAATTCAGGTAGAAGGTAGAATTCAGGTAGAATTCAGGTAAAATCCAGGTAGAAGTTCTTCTTTTAGCTCACAAACTATTTTGCCACCCCACAATATTTTAGCAACAGGACAACGAATTTTCAGTTGGTATTAAGAGCAAGTGATTTCCATGGCTGCAAGTATATTCTCCTCTCCCTGTTCCTGAGAATGAACATAGAGGTTTTACATCTGCAAGAGGATTTGTCTTGGAAATTCAGGAACTGGGCTCCTACATCAATCTCCTCAAACAGAGGAGAAGTGAAATGGTGAAAGCCAGCACAGACCAGCAAAATGCAGAGGTTTGATAAAGCTGTAGGAGGTAAAAAGGACTTTTCTTGTATGTGGATAGAAATAGTTGGGGATAACTAGACTCATAATTGTGTGTGGACACAAAAAATGCACATATTGGGTCAGTGCTGTGGAGATCCTTGAGCTGTGACCGTGGGGGTGGGTTTCTGTTTATAAACAGGATATAAACAGAATATAATGATATAAACACAAGGCAGGCAGGGAGCTCAGGGGTGACACCAAGCTGATGTCACAGCCAGTTTGTGTTGATTTACCTTGTCCTGCAACATCCAGGTGAAGCTTGGAGCAGGTTAGAAGTGAGGATCTGGAGCTGGTGGAGAGCAGCGTGACCAGCCTTAAAACTGAGGGTGGGAGAAATATTTGGATGGAGGGGAAATAGTTAATTACTGAATAAATACTAAATAATAATAGTAATTACTAATTACTGAAAAAATTAATTACTGAATGACTTTGGGGGAAGGATGGAAAGGTGACTCTTACCTCAAAATATTTTTTCTGAAGAAAAAAGGATGGATAGGAAAGTGTGCTTTAACTGTTGCTGCCATAAATGTATGAAAAAAATCCCCCCAAAATCCTACATTTCTTGTTTGAAACCCTTTGTAAAAGGGAAAGTAACACTTGCCAAGATATTGATATTTGTTGTAAATGTACCAAATTTTCCAAATTCCTTTAAAATATATTTAGGATTGTTTAATATCTAAATTGAGTGAGTTTATACCTGGAAAGTAATGTTTTTATTTCTTAAAATAGTAGTGATTCTTAAGATAATTTCAACATTATTTTATTCTTCAAGTTAAAAAACAACAACATAGGGAAAGAATTCCTTCTGGAAACCTCTGAGGAAAATAATTTTTTTTTAAATGACCCCCCTGACCCTCTTCAGAAACATTTGAGAGAAATGAGAATCTCAAGTTTATATGGAGCCATCAGCAAGCTAAAGGAGCTGTGAATCAGAGCTCTGAGTTCATGTTGGTGTCTCCAGATTTACCATTATGGTAAATTTACCATAGATTTACCATTATTTACCATGTCTGTGTGCAGCTGCTCCAGATCTTGCTCTGGTCCCACTGGAGGAACGTTCCTAACACATCCTGAAACCTCAGGATTCAGTGGCAGAGTGAGCAATGATCTCCCTGCCCAAATGAAACTGCACACCAAAAAGAGCTCTTTACTCAAAAACTAAATGGCAACTTTATTGGAATCACTCTGGACTAATTCAGGTGGCAAATCCAAGGGAATGGGATGATGGAGGTTTCACTGCACCGTCAGTCCATAGGGACTGATTTGCTGCAGTAACAGTAAATAAATTAATTTTTGAGAGAGGAATCTGACTGGCAGAATAAATAAATGAGGAATAAGATGGAGAATAGAAGTTGTGGTGCAGGTGGCTTTCTGGAAACAGTGGGACAAACATGATTGAGGGGAATATTAAGGAGAGTGTGTTTGGGAGTGCAAAATGCAAAATACTTCATGAAAAGAAAGTCAGTAGGTGGAAAAGTCCCAGGTAAATGGATCTGTGTGTTCATAGAGATAAACAGGATTTCTTTTGGTGGAGTATTTAATTGCTGAAGGCTCCATTCTGTGCTGCTCTGGATATTGTAGAGGCCTGTGCTATTGTGTAGCTCTGGAAGTAATTACAAACTCACATTTGGATCTGGGACAAGACTTCTGGTTTTGCCAGGTACATTTACCCTGATGTTTTTAATAATTTCCAGGCTTGTTAATACACACCAAGACCTGGGGAATGGCAGCTCTCAGGGCACTGCAGCCCACCTCGAGCAAGGGCATTTAGCTCAGGGCAGCTGTCCAGGCTCCCAGGGCTCCTCCTCTGGTTGCCCTCCTGGGATCAGCCCAGACAGAGCTGGTTCTGCTGTGCTGCAGGGTCAGTCAGGTGGATTTGTTCCCTCCTAAAGGGTCTATCCAGCCCACTTCCATTGGCCTCAAGAAAAGCCATGGATTGCACAAGTCAGGTAGAAATGCATTGAGAAGGAAGGATGTTTATAATATTTCCACTGCTGGCCAAGAGCCAGGGATGACCCAGAGCCCAGAAAGCCAAATCCATGCTGGGCTGCATCCCCAGCAGCATTGCCCAGGAGATTGAGGGGTTGGTTGTCCCCCCTGCACTGCTCTGCCCTGGGGAGACCCCAGCTGCAGAGCTGTGCCCACCTCTGGGGTGCCAGGAAGGACAAGGACCTGCTGGAGTGGTTAAAGGAATGCCACAAAATCCCTCAGAGGGATGGAGCAGCTCTCCTGTGGGACAGGCTGAGAGGGATGGGGTCGTCTAGCCTGGACAAAGCTCCAGAGAGACCTTATTTCAGCCTTTCAGTACTTAAAAGTACTCACAGACTTATAAGAAATATGGAGAATAAGTTTTTAAAACAAGCTGTAGTGACAGGACAGAGAGTAATGGTTTTAAACTAAAAGAGAATAGATTGAAACTAAAGGAGAATTTTTTTTAATGTGAGAGTGGTGAAACAGCAGCACAGGTTGCCCAGAGAGGTGGTACATGCCTCATTCATGGACACATTCCAGGTCAGGCTGGATGGGGCTCTGAGCAATCCTAGTTGAAGTTGTCCCTGGTCATTGCAGGAGAGTTGATTTAGATGATCTTTAAAGTTCTCTCCAATCCAAACCACTTTGTGATTTAGAAAATACCCACTTAGGGTGATAATCACCATTTTATCTGGTCTTTGTGTCAGAACACCACCGAGGAGCATTGCACTACAACATTTTTAACATCAGTGTTGGAATGGGGAGTGACTGCTTTTACCTGGCTTAGCTGATGTGTGGACACGACACTGAGTTATCCACAAATATTCCAAGGGAATTCTGCCTGTGCCTGGGGCTTGCAGCTCTGCTGAGCTGCTGCAGGACCGTTTGTGACACTCCAGGCACTGCAGAGCTGGGAGACAGAGTGTGAATTCCCAAAAAATGGAGTTATCAGACTGCCTGTGAGACCCAGACAGAGGCAATGAAAGCTGTGAGGACACAGCTGCAGCCACAGGGTGCTCACAAAGGATTCCTGGGTCTTGTGAGTTATGGGGATGGAGAGGGAAAAAACTGACTTTAGGAAAAAGAACCTTGTTGGTGATCAAAGTACGTGGGAAATGGATTTGTAGGGAATTCTCCAAGCCTGGCAGAAGGCTCACACAGTGGGCATCTGTGTGCAAACCTGGAGATAAGAAATGCTGACTTAGAAATGTCATGGAACAGGACAGACATTGCTGAGAGAGAAATGGAACTAGAAACAAGTTTCAAAGGACGGCCTTGCAAATAACACAAGATACTTTGGAGAAACAGAATTGTGAAAGATGCATTGTAGTAGGACCACGAGGGGTAATTTTAGATGATTGGCTTTAAGGTATTTACAGCATGGTGTGGCGAAATAGGCCAAAAAACACTTATAGTGTATTGAAATTAGGAAATAGTTGGCTTCTGATTGTGATGGTGTGAATTATAACATCTGCATTGTCTCACCCTTCACGTGAGACTGAAAACAGAAGAGAAGTTTTTAAAACACCCCTCAGTTACCCCATCTCTGGGTCAGAAAAAGGCTTTATTTGAAGGTAGTAAATACTGAGGAGAAAAGCTGGGCTGAAAGGTTGTGGCCCCAGCTGCAAGGCTCAGTGATCTGGAATTTGAGGTGATGTTACAGGTGGAAAAGCAGATCATTCCTTGTATTGCCCCAAAATATACAGCACCACACAACTGTAACCAGTGAATGAAAGATCAGTTTTTAAATTTGATCCCTGTGTTTCTGATCCTGATAATTTTCTGGTAGATTTATTTGGTACTTTGATATTAAGTCAGCATGTTTCATCATTGCTCCCTGAAGTCAGCCCCTGCTCTGGGCTGTCTGCTGACCTGGCTGCCAGCATGCATGGCAGAAACCTGCCCACATTTTTGTAGAGGCTGGCACCGGTGTGCCAACCAGGGATACAGCAAACCCACATTTGGAGCTGGGACCCAGCTTGTTGTTACCCCAAGTAAGTTTGAGCTTTCTGTTCCATATTAACACCAGGAATAGTAAATCATTTGTTTATTGGGCAGATGTGATGCCTTTTGCTCTGGTCCTTGAATTAAGAGTCAGACACAGTTAAGGGATAAAAGGGATTTTATCTCAGTATTGAATAAGGATCTTTTAGGTGCAATGATTCACCAAGGTGGAATACTCTGAAATGCACACACACAGTAGATTGTGTATACAATTTTGTAGACCTTACAAATTAGCATAACTGACAAAGATTCCCTAATGAGAAGCTCAAATGAATGGTGTGACATTTCCCCATTCTAATGTATTCCCCCAGATGAGCCTGATCCCAGTTTACAGAATGTGTTCTGGACAGAACCTTGTTTTCCCAAGATAGTGTAGGGTTTTCCATCTGTGAGGCCTTTAGGATGTTTGTTCTCCTGGCCTAACAGAATAGCAGGACTATGCTGAGATATCAGGCTTAAAGAGTTACAAATATAAGAGTACTGAGAATACATAAAAGGTATACAAAAAGAAAAGGAAAAAAAAAAATCATCATGGCATCAGATGGACCAGGGATTTCATGGAAGAATATTCCAATTTCTTTTCAGCTTCCCTTGGCAGAAGCCAGTTAGAGATGATGCCTTGCAGTGCCAGCAGGGCTTGGCTGTGCTGTGGCACTGACCCACAGCAGCTGGTGATGCCCACCCAGCTTTAACAGCCATGGCAGGGTCACTGGAGCTTCTTCTGATAAGGGCTTGGAGACTGGATTTTCTAAGTCTTAGCCTAAGGGAATATGTCCTGATCTTTCTATTTTAAAATCCATAACCATTGTATGATTCTAAGATTTTTTTTTTTCCCCCTGGAAACAAAATGTCTGCTATATAGAATAGAAAACTTGAGCTGGCAATTGAAAACCAGTCTGATTTTGCAAGAAAATAATGGAAAAGCATTTTGTGAAAATGACAGAGGTTCTCAGGACGTTCATGAGCAGCCACTTGAAGTCTTTTTGTTTTGAAATTGTCACCCAGCTGGGTTAATCCATCTCAATCACCTGTCAGAGAGTGGATTAGAGAAGCAGAATTGTTCCTTCTGACCCCCAAAATATTTTCTTAGCATTGTTGAAAGGAGCAGCAGAGGACATCATAGCAGTGTTCTCCTGAGGTTTAGGTGGTGCCTGAGTAGATCTGTACATGAACACAAACAGGGTATTGCTTCCCAATAAGAAAAAACTCAGAAAAAATTCATCTCAATTTTTTCTGAATGTGAACACAAGCTAAAATCCCAGGATTTGTCCTGGTTTGGTACTACAGAACTGTTTATTCCATCTCCTTACATGCTGGGTATCTTTCTTTATTAATTCACTGTTACTTTTGGTTCAGTGGGAAATCTTCCCCTTAAAAGCTTTGTGAGAAGGTTTTGGTGGTTTGACTTCCCCAAGTCTAATTACAGAAAAACAAACACGTTTTTTGGAAGGAGACCAGAATTATGCCTGAACTCTGTCAGTGAAGCAGCATATTGATATTTGCAAGCACTGAATGTGTCCTCAGAGTTCTCTGCCCTTTGGATGACAGGGCTGATGCTGGACTAGGGCATGCTTCTGCTGCCTGGGTGTCTCCAGACAGAGTCTAGGAAGGGTTCCAGTCCTAAATGTGTTCATCTGGTCTTGCTGTAGCCACCTCAGCATCCAGCTGGGAGCAGCACAGATAAAGAACATTTATTTCAGTGAGGAAGGAGATTTTTGAGGCCCTTTCTAGACTTTCCCCATTGAAATAAATTAAAATTTCTTCACCTGGCAGCCAGGCTGTCCTCAGAATTCCTACAATGTGACAGATTTCACAGAGGACATCTGGCAGGTCTTTTGGAACATGCACTGGAGGGCAGACAGAAAACATCATGAAGTGCTTTTTGATCCAGTGGAGTTGCTCCTCTGGGCACAAGATTGGCCTGTGTGGGTGGGCAGGAGGGGTCCAGGTGCTCCTGGGGTGGGCACCAGCTCCAGCCCAACTCCAGCTGTGGAATATCACGTCCCAGGCTGAGGAGTGGTCAGATCACCAAAAATTCACCCCAGTCCCAGTCTGACCAGAGATGCAGATTGCTTTGGAAGGAATGGAGAATTTGATAATTTTCTGCATGGTAGCAGCTGGGAATTAATTCAGGATTTCTGCTACAGCTTGTTTGGAAGGGAAAAAAGAAAGGGCCCAGGTCTCAGTGTGGTGTTGGAACAGGGTTCAGCTCCCCTGAAATCAGCCTTGGCTGTCTCTGTAGATTGGGCAGGAATTGCATTTCAACAGCTCCTGCTCCTCCACCTGGAGGACATCCTTCAGTAAAGATGAAACTGGGCAGCATGGAAAGCTCAGATGATCATTATTTACTTCTCTTCTTTTATTATCTACCTCATTATTTACTCTTTCCTGTAAATAGAGGTGATAAATGTACAGCACCTCCAGCACAGGCACCAGCTCATCAAGCCAGAATAACAGGTCACAGGGCTGTGGTTAAAGTAGATGTTTTTACCAAAATGATTTCAAACCTTCATGGGCAAACAAACCAAGGAACTTACAGGAACTGAACTGCAGCACCAGAATAGAGGCAGCCACCACTCTGAGTAAGAACAGGAAACTAATATTTTGCAGAAGCTTCCTGTGAAAAACAGACTTTATTGTTTCATGTGTTCAAGATCAAAGCACTGCACAGATTGAAAAGGAGAAAAACACCCTAATTTGGAGTGAGGTAGATGTTTATCTCTTCAGAAAGCACAGTACTGGTGATGAGAGAGAAAGAGAGCAGCTTGACAAATTCCTCCTCTTCTCTTTCATTTCCATGTACCCCATGGCAGTGATCTACCCTGGCTCATCTGTATTTTATGCAGGGATTTATCATCAAGATTTTTAGCAGCTCCTGCCTTTCACCCCTAACAAACAATTTTGTATTTGCAAAACACCAACTGGGAATATGGGAGCTGAGGGAGTCCCAGCAGACATCAGGCTGTATTTCTGCAGGGTTCACAAAGAGTTTTATCAGGTTCTTCAAAGCCAGGGCAAAGCTGGAATGGATGAATTACAATTCTGGAGATGGGCCAGAGAATGAACCCTTGGGCTTTGTGGATTTATTTTTTTCCTGAGATGGTACTAATAGAGAAATATGGCTATTTCTCTGAGGTGGCAACAGCTAGGAGCAGAACAGATTAAGAATGTTTATTTCAGTGATAAGGAAGATTTTTAATCATTTTTCCCATGGGAACAAATGAAAATTTCTTCATCTGGGAGCTGAGATGTCTTCAGTGTTTCTACAGTATTTATCAGTGAGGTGTGTGAACAGGGACAAAGCAAAGATTAAACTCAGCTCTCAATCCTACACAGTAGCACTGCATCAGTTTATAAATGTGAGCTGAAGCTCTCCTTGAAATCTGTGAAGGCCAATGGAAAATGCAGCCACAGGGCTGCTGAGAGCCCCAAACCTGCATTGTATTGAAATATTTTATTTATTCATCATGAGAGCATTGCAGTGTCCGGAATATTTTACTGTGAGCCATGAATAAGGATTTAAGAATTCACCTTCTCATAGAACCAGATGAAATGTGTGCTTAGAGGAGAAGTTTATAAAGCTAAACACACAAAAAAGGGTTTAACCACAGGTTGTGTTTTGATATGTGTGGAAAATCCCAGTGTGCATCTCCAGGTGGCTGTATGTAAAACTGCAGGAACTATGATGTGTATTCTGACCTAAATCTTCTTTTCTCCACTTTGCAGAAGTGACTCCATCCCCCTCAGTCTACAGGCTGACCTCCAAAGATGCCCAGGGCCTGGAAATGTGCCTTATCACGGATTTCTCCCCCCAGCAGCTCACTCTGAGCTCTGCTGGGCAGCCCACCTCTGCTGTCGTGGGGGTGGCAGCTGCTGGGAGCAGCGAGGAGGAGTCCAGCTACCTGTCCACCTACTGGGCCAGCAGGGATGAGCTGCGCTGTGCTGCCAGCCACGAGGGCTTTGGAGAGCTGCAGGGAGAGGACCCTGAGAGTGGTAATGGCATTTCTGGGGCTGGGAGCAGGCTTGGAGGTGCTCTGGGTGTGAGCAGGGCTGGGCTGCAGCCTGTTGGAATGTTCCCTCCTTGCCTCTGTTTTTATGTCAGATTAATCCCTTTTCTGACCCAGAAATGGGGCAACTGAGAAAAGTTAAAAAAAGTTTAAAAGCTAAAAGTTAAAAAAAGTTTAAAAGCTTTCATTCCATTTTCAGTCTTATGAGAAGGATGAGACAATACAGATGTTATAATTCACACCATCACAATCAGAAGCTAATTATTTCCTAATTACAATACACTATAAGTGTTTCCTGGCCTATCAGCTTTAGCCACACCACACTGTAAATGCCTTAAAGCCAATCATCTAAAACTACCCCTCCTGGGTCTTATTACAATATGTCTTTCATAGCTCTATTTCTGTAAAGTCTCTAACGTTATTTTTAAGGCCACCTTGAAACGTGTTTTGAGAATTTTCTATAAATTAATTTCCCACACTGTAAGTCTCTGGCAAGCAATAGTTCATTCTCCCAAGAAACAGTGTTACTTACTCTCTCAAAGCTAAATTGGGATTGTTCAGCCTGGAAAAGGGAAACTTTATAAGCATTTCTTGGCCTATCAGCTTTTGCCACCCCATGCTGTAAATGCCTTAAAGCCAGTCATCTAAAATTACCCCTCGTGGGTCCCACTACAATACATCTTTCATAATTCTGTTTCTCCAAAGTATCTAATCTTATTTATAAAACCATCCTTTGAAACTTGTTTCTAGTTCCATTTCTCTCTCAGCAATGTCTGTCCCATTCCATGGCATTTCTAACTCAGCATTTTTCTCTCCAGGTTTGCACACAGATGCACATTGTGTGAGCCTCCTGCCAGGCTTGGAGAATTCCCTACAAATCCATTTCCCACATTTCCCCTCCCTCTTGAATGGAAAAAACTGTTTTGATGGTTTTGTTTATTGTCTTTCCTTCTTTTATTGTCTCTCCTTTTCTTCATTGTCTTTCCTTCCTCCTTGGTGGAAGCAGGATTAAGGGTCAGCAGTCTGGTACAATCATAGCAGAACACATTGTGGGGGGATAGAAAGCTTGAAATGCCTTTGTCCAAAGTGACACTGAAGTTTAATTAGATCATGTTTTATGCTTGCCGTGAAAAAAGAAGAAAATAAAGTGTATGGGAGGGTTTGTTGGCCAGAAATCCTAATTTAGTCCTTCTAAGCAGAGATATCTTTACAGACCTCTGAAGAAGTACATTTTTGTTATTAATGACATTTGTGGTCACTCTCTGCAGGTGCCAGCGCTGTCTGTGTCACAGGGCTGTCCCTACACTTCAGGACAGGTATGTAACACAGCATTTTAGGAGAAAAGTTTGTCCTGCCTAAAGTGAATGTCTTCCTGTCACCATTGAGTCAGAGATGACACAGAGTTCTATCAGAAGGCAAAAGGCAAAAGCCCCATTTATTTTATCCTGTCCCCTTTTATAGCTTAGCTTGCTACAGGTGGACCTGATTGGTCATTTAATCAATACTGTGGAAACCCAGGGCACTGGGGATATTTCTCTGTCTGCTCTGGGGTGCCCTGACCCCCACGGGAGCACTGACTCTGACCCTCATTGATGGAGAAAGTTTCCTAAACTTCAGAATAGACTGGAATCTTCAGAGAGAGAGAAGCCAGATAAACTTCCCCAGGAATTGTTCTGGGCACTTCTGAGAAGGTTAAGAGAAAGAATTAAAACGATCTTGCAGCTGGTGTTTTGAAGAGTTGTTTTCTCATAAGATGTTTACCAAAGGGTGTCTCCTTAATTAGCCAGTGGTGTTGATTAAATGACCAGTCAGGTCCAGCTGTATCAGAATGGTGTATAAAAAAAGGGTTTCTAATGAAGAATGTATAAAAGAATGGGTTTCTGGTGAAGAATATATAAAAGGGTGGGTTTCTAATGAAGAATATAAAAAGAAAGGATTTCTCATGAAGAATGTATAAAAGAAGGAATTTCTAATGAAGAATGTATAAAACTAGGGGTTTCTAATAAAGAATGTATAAAATAATGGGTTTCTAATGAAGAAAGTATAAAAGAAGGGGTTTTAAGTAAAGAATATATAAAATAATGGGTTTCTAATGAAGAATATATAAAATAATGGGTTTCTAATAAACTCAGATTCAGCCTGGAGTCTGGGTGTTGCTGACCCCGTTGCTGACCCAAAGGTGACAGGGCTGCACCTCAGCCACTCTGCCCCAGCTCCCTGGGGAGGGGTCAGGGCAGGGATCTGCTGCTCTGCCACTTCAAAGAGCAGAGCTGGTGCCTGCCCTGCTCACAGAGCAGCTGTGCTCTTGCAAATATTTCCAAAACACCATTTCAGGAAAATGCTCATCAGTAAACACAGTCAGCCTTTCAGCTCTCTGAAGGGTTCTCAGTATTAAACTTACAGTGAGTTTTTGCTGACAGCTCCCTCCTTCTCCACTCTAGATCAACATATTTTCAAATACTAATGGCTTTGTAAGTTCAGATTAATATAAAATTCAAATAAAATTGTATTCTATGATTAAAATAAAAACTGCTTTCATCCTGCCCATCTTCAAAAAAATCTAGAGCGAGGAAGGAGGGCTGCCTCCAGCATCCTGGGTTCACAGTGCACAGTATTTAAAACCAGTTAGGTGGCTGGCAGACTGGCATCTTGGATAATTAAGTGGTTATTGATTGGAAGAAATTAAAGTCTCTGAGTCCTAAACCCAGTCTCATTTCCTGCCCTGCCAGCTGACTCCATGACACAATGGAGCAACTTTGTTAAAAAGAGCTTTTATGTCTGGCACACGAGGATGTCTCAGTGCTTTTTTTAACTCTTCATTTTCTGGGGTTTTTTTTCCAGATGAACACTTGAACACCCTGTCCTTGTCACAGCTGGGCCTCAAAATCATTTTAATGAAAGGAATAATTTTTAATGTGCTGATGACAGTGCTTATGTGGAAGAAAAAAAAGGTGAGGATGCTTGGGGCAGGGGTCAGAAAACATCTGGATTGGTTCTTCAGCTCTGAATGCTCCTTCTCTCTGGAACAGCTGTTTGTGCAGCTAAAATCTATCCAGTCTATGTGGACTTCTTTTGTCTGCCAGCAGTAAAATCCCTCCATTCCCCTGGCCATTCCATTTTCACCCACCCTTCAAGTGCTCTTCCTGGTCCATAAGAAATTATTTTCCTTTCATGACATTTGTCCCTTTTATTTGTACATCCATCCCTTCCCTTGCCTGCATTCATCCATCAGGTTTCTCCCCTCACCTGTCTCCAGCTGGGAAAGTTTGATGTTACTGACTTTAATACAAATCCTAATATATCAGCTTTTCCCAGTGTCTGTTTCTTCTTTTTCCCTTGCCTGGACACTCCAGCTCTACAATCGTGCAGCTGTAACCCAAATAATGATTGAACACACCTTTGTTTTTCTTACAGGACTGAGTAACCAGGTGGAGCAGTCCTGAAGTGCCAAACTCATCTGCTTTGAGAGAGCATCTTAAGCAGGAGGGAGCCCAGGGATATTCCTTGTGCAAGGACATCCCTTGCTGCTCTTACATACCACACCAGCCATTGTATTCTGAATTGCTTTATTTGCATTGCTATAAAACCACTCAAAATTAAACACTTCCAGTGTTGTGCCCTCCAGATGTCTGGGTTATTCAGCACACTGTACCTCTTTTGCATGAAGCACACTTGGCTCTAATTATACATTGCCAAGGTGTTACTTCCATTAAAATGTTGACTTCTGCCTGGAGCAGTGCTGTGTGTTAAGAACTGCAAGCTAAATATCTGAATGGGAATTTTTCCTGTTTTGGTAGCTTTAGGGTTTTCATATCTCAGGGTACACCCCCAGAAACCTTTTCAGGTGCAAATGAAGCACTTTGAAAAGCAAAGGGAGACTGGCTCAGGATGCATTGTCCTGCCACCTTTTGCTAGATCAGAGCAAGATATCCCGTTTTTTCCCTAAAGGATGAGCTGCAGGTCTCAAATTCAGTGAAATTGTCACTTCAATGTCACAGAAAAAAAGATTAAAAAGGATTTTTTTAAAGTCTATCTGACCATAACACCTTCTTAATTTAAACCAGTTCAAGATTTGGCTTTGTATTTAGTAAAAATACAAACCACTTTTGTTCTTTTTGTTTACTTCTAACAACCTGAGATCTCACAAGTTCTTTTTGTACCAATTGCATAAACATGTACTGAAATATTTACCTGTCCATGTGTGCCCACCTTGGAACTGTGCTTGCCTGTGGCACCTGCATGCTGCTAATTCATGAACTGTACTGGCACCCACGAGATGTCTTGGCATTTCTTTAGGCTGTTAACAAACAATTCTTACAAAAAAATGAGAAGCTTGTTTGTCTTTTTTTTATTTTTTGTTTGAGGCATTGCTTCGCCCTTCCAGCTGAGCTTTGGGGTGCAGGAGGGAAGGGATTTACCAGGGAGGGTGGGAACAAAGCCCTTCTGCAGAACATCTCTGTGGGGACAGAGGGACAGAGAGCAGGGGAACCCCTCTGCCCCAGGGGCAGGCTGGGCTGGCTGGGGACAACAAAATCATGGCTTGGCCACACTCAGGGACTGGTCACAGCTCCCTGGAGGCAGATTGATGCTGCTGTGGGGTGCACAGGACCCTGAGGTGTGCTGTCCCCTGGGTGTAACCTGCTCTGCACTGATGGCACCAATGGGCTCCCTTGGCCTCCAGGTTCTGTCTGTCCCTGGCTAGTCTGCAAGGGAAATGTTCTCCTTTTGTGACATCAATTTCTCCAACATCTTCTGATGCCTTTCTGGGACTACCTAAAAACAGAGGCCAGACAAAATCAAGGGAATAAAAATAAATATTGAAGGGCCTTCAGGTACATATTGGGCAGACAAAGCCTCCCCAGGGGCTACACCCAAAAATGGACCATGGGCCACGGATTTTTATATTTTTATAAGTTTGGTCCATTTGCATTTTGGGGGTTAATCTTCCAATTACAGCTTCAGGTAATGAAGTAATTTACCCCCAGTTTGCTCTCCCCAACTCACTTTTGTTCACATCTCTCGGGGCCTGAGGTGTCCTGGATTCCCAGGCCTGGAGAGGAGCTGTTTTGTCTGCCCAGAAAGGGGAAAGCAGCAGCTCACACTGTGTGTGGAGTTTAGAGTTATACAGGAAAGAATTGCAGGATTACAAACAGATGAAAAATACCAAAGCTAAAATCCTAAGGTCTCGACAAAACAAAGCAACACACTCAATTTTCAGAAGGCTTCAAACTGTTTTTATTATGACATGCATGCTTTTTATACATTCTTACAAAACTCATAGGTTTACATTTTACTCGTTGGTCACCAAAGTGCTCATTGGAATAGATAGTTGAAGTTTCTCTTATTTATCCTCCTTTCTTTCTTGGTTTCTATGTCAATGACCTTGGTAGAAAATTCTTTGAGGGGTAAACATGGATCCTCTTCTCAAACGTCTCTCTGGCTCACAGAAGTCGCTGTGCCACACTCTTCCCCACTAAGGCATCAGCAGAGGTTCCTCTGTGGGGGAGAAATGAGAAGTGTGCTCTGACAGAAACCCACTGTCCCTGCAAAGCTTGAACCTTGCCTGTGCAAGTCCCCAGAGTGGCAGGAAAAACCTCTCTGGACAGTGGGGGTGGCTGTCCCTCACCCAGCTGGCACAGCCTGCACAAGGAGCTGTTTTTGGAAAGGGTCACCATTCAAGCATTTTAGCCAAAATCCCTGGTGCTCTCTGTGGCAGGGCCATGCCAGGATCTGACCCCCCTCTGCTGAGCAGCACACACAGCCTCCCTGGCTCCTGCTGGGTCCTGCAGGTCCCTGAGGAGCTGACCTGGCACAGGGGGACAGAGCTGCTGACCCCTCCTGACACAGAACAACTTTAAACCTTCCCTGGGGATTGCCCTGATTATTTTACAGTGCAGATTCAGCGATTTGTTCTTGTCTCTCCCTTGGCACAGGCATCATTCTCATCTCTCCAGCTGGAGGAAGTGCTGGATTCCAGGCAGCTCTTGGAGCCTGCATCCCACTCATTATGAAATCTGCCGTGTCACTGGGAAACAGCCTGCAGAAGCTGCCTAAACCATATTTGAATTATATAACAAGTCATAAGTCATTGCATTTCACAGATTTCCAACCAATTAACCTCATCCCAGAAACTTTCAGGGATGTGAAAGAAAACTTTCCATACTCATCTACCTTTAGCATCACTTTTTAAAATTAATAACCATCGTAAATTTTTTTATGTTGCACTTCAAACTCACTTCCAGATGAAAGGGCAGGAGTTAAGGACTGTGCTGCTTCTGTTGCCACACCTGAGTCCTTCTTCTTCCAGGTTAAACTGATTCCAGGGACAGGATTTGCCAAGTGGGAGATGAGTTAAATATTTTTACTAAAATGGCTCCTGGCATGTGACCTGCAAAGCCGTGAATTTGCAAGGTCTGCTTCAAAGATGTGAAAAATGCATATTTTATGATTAGCTTTTCCCAAATATGAAAATGAATATTATATGTGTTATGTTAGAATGTTATAATGTATTAATTTTCTTAAAGTAGTATGTTAAATATAGTTTTAGGTTATAACATAATGTTAAAATAGAAACTGTGCTATGTAAGATACTTTTTTAAAAGAGGAATTAGGTACTCACACCAAGATAGCAGCCACAGGACACCTAAATCTTTCAGAGAAAAAGAATTTATTGCCCCATTATCAGAATAAACGAACTTCTTCCTGCCTCCTCAGCCCTGAAGAACTGCCAGGATTCAGAGGAAGAAGTTGACACTGACCAGACAGAATCCTTTGTTTGAATGGAATTTATTCATCATGTATGAGGTACATGAATATCCAACAGGCTGTTGCTTTTAAGGGTTAATCTCTGTTAACTTGGGTCCTTTTTTGGGCTTATTTTGCCCAGAAAGAGGTACCCAGACTGTCTGTAACTCTCTGTTTTTATTGTCTTGTATTGTCCTAATTCTAATTGTCCAAATTTTTATTACTCTAATTATGTTGCTATTTTTATAACCATTTTATTACTATTAGACTTTTAAAAATTTAAAAACAAGTGATTGGTGTTTTTCACAAAAGCCACTTTCAGATATCAGGCTGCCAATCTCCCACCACCACAACGTGCCCACCCCCCCCACTTCCCTGCATTTTGTTGTTTATTTCGAGCTACAAAAACCACAGAGCAAAGCGAAGCCAGGAAATAACCCAGCAGGACAGGAGGTGCAAAGGGGCTGGTGCAGCTGGGGCAGGAAGAGGCCACAGCACAAGTTCCATGACGCCACAGTCGAGATCTGGGTCACCACTGGTGCCCGCCTGCAGCCCACCACAAAAACCACTTCCTCTGGAAAGTGCAGCACGAAGGGGGATCGGTGGCACGTGGCAGGGAGGGGAGAGGCTGTGGAAAAGAACAGCAGACGTTAGACCACAAGCCAAGGTGGAATGAGGGTAAGGTGTGCTCCCCTCGCCGCAGCCTGCGCTTGGGGAGCTGTTTTGGGTGCAGCAGGAAGGACTGAGCTATGAATAGAGTGGGCAGGGAAAGGAGGGCAGAAATGCATTGTAAAGCGTGGTGGGGATGATACCTCAGGGTTTAGCTTTTCTGTTTTTCAGTGGTACTTCTTATTAAAAGGTGAAATAACAAAGCTCTTTACAGAGAAAACCTGAGCCAGAGGCAAGAGGCTCTTGCTCCTGGTAAATCACCCCACAAAAGCAATTAGTTCATTTTTTTTCTCTTCTTTTTCTAGTGAATTGCTTAGGTGGGACTTTTTGGCTTCTGTCCAGTTGGGCATCCTTAACTTTGAGGTGAAGTCCCCAAGATCCTATGAGGTGTCTTTTTACCCAATTGAGGAGAGAAACTTGTGGGCTTTTTTCCTTTTTAAGGAGACAAAGGATAATTTGGTCACTCCATCCACAAGGGACACATGCCTATACAGGAGGGGATAAAAGGTTGGGCTAAAGAACAAGAAAGGTCAATGCTTGAAGCCCCCTGAAGTGCTGTGGTGTTACTCTGCTTGGGCTGAAGCTTTCTGATGCTGTATGCTGATACTCTGTGTATTGTGGCTATCTCAACTGTGACAAGTCCCTGCCTGCTCTCCCAGCCCTGCTGCCATTGCAAACAACTCCAGGAGTGCTGGTACGAGTTCTTTGTCCCTGACACAGAGTCAGACCCATCGTCCAGGATAGTGAAAACCCTGACCCCTCACAGACAGTGTCAGGCAAGAGATTTGGGAGCCCCAGGTTTCAGGCTTTTACAGGTTTAATTGCTGCAGCACAGCTGGAAATGTTAAAAAGGTGATAAAGAGGAGTCAAAATAGAATTCTGAGAGGTTCTGAAGCCATCAGAGAACCAAAGTTCCATCTCCTCAGAGCAGCACACAAACGTTTCCATGCCATGGCATCTCAAGGCTCTCAGGGTTTTACCTCCCCAGTGCTTCAGCTGCAGAGAAAACCAGACAAGCACGAAGCAGCACCAGCGTGAGCACATAACCTCATGAAGGCTCTAGAGAGGCCTGAAGAGATTCCATCAGTGGACAAAGCTCCAGGGCATGAGGTTCAAGTGCTGCTCCTGCACTGGGCTCACAGCTCCAGGCTGGGGAGGAGTGGCTCAATGTGCAGCAGGAGGGACCCGGCAGTGCTGGCTCCAGCTGTGAGCCAACAGTGAGCCCAAGCGGCCAAGGAGGCCAACAGCAGCCCGGCTGCTGTCCAGAGTGGAGCGGGGATCACCCCTGCACTCCTGCTGGTGAGGCTGCACCTCGAGTGCTGCTTTCAGCTCTGGACCCCTCACTTTAAAAAGGACTCTGAGGGGATGGAGTGTGTCCAGTGGAGGGTGGCTCAGAGGGGCTCACATACCACCTGTAGCAAGGTGGGGTCGGTCTCTTGTGCTGTGCCTGCAGTGAGAGCACCGGGGAATGGCCTTGAGCTGAGACAGGAGAGGTTCAGATCAGAGCAGGGTGCTCAGGCCTTGGAAGGGCTGCCCAGGGAGGTGCCCCACCACCCCTGGGGCGTGGCTGCATTTCGCTTCCCAGAGAAAAGCAAGGCAAAACTTCCCAAGAATATTTCCTGGGAATCGCAAGGAAACTCAGAGAAAGAATAAACAATTCTTATCTCATTTGCTGCTCCTGTTGAACTCACGTGGAATATGTCCTGGAGATTGTTTACCCAAGAGGATGGCTTGACTGGATTCTGGTGATAGTGTTTTGGTTCATTGACCACTTGGCTCCACGTGTGTGTGTTGGGACTGTTGGGGGACAGTCACAAGTTTTGAGTAGTGAGTTAGAAGAAAGTATGATGTAGTATAGTTATAGTATAGTGTAATAAAATATAATTTTAATAAAGTGAGTCTTCAGCATTCTAAAGCCTTGGAGTCAGATGCCAATCATTCCCAGAGCTGGGGTTGTCTGATTTTACCATACTGGGCTGCTCAGGAGGTGCCAGGATCTGGTGCTGGGTGATGAGGTTTGGTTACAGAGGCAGTGCTGGTGCATGGCTGGACTGGACAATCCTCCAGCCCTGACTGCGTGATCCTGAGGGGGCAGCTCCTCCCTGGCCCAGAGCAGCTGCAGTGGCACTCCGAAGCCCTGCCAGCTGGGCAGTCCATGCCAACATCCCTGTGTTTGTCAGCACATCAGAGTGCAGGCACACTGACACCACGGATCACCCACAGGCCTCAGTCAGCCTCCAAGTGCAGCTGGGACATCCAGGTGTGCTCCTCATGTCTCTGAGGGATGTGGGAGGCTCTGCAGGACCTGGTACACCTGAGGAGGTGCTGGAGGACACTTCCCTCCCTTTGTACCACTAACCACAGCCTCAGCTGAAATCTTCCACAGCTTTGAAGCCCAGGGGCACGTTGGCAACACTCTGGGAGATCAAAAGGCAGGAAAGAGGGAGATGAAAAGGGTGGATGACAACTGAGTTTCCATGATCACTTGTTTCCTGCTTCCCTCCAAAAGTGGGGCACAGGAAAAAAAGCCTGCTGGGTAGAAAGGGAGAGAGGTCAAACCAGGGAGAGAGGTAAAACCAGGGAGTCATGCCTGAGAGGGAACCTGCAGGAGAAGCTCTGTGTGTGTCCCCAGTATGGAAAAGACTGCAGTGTCATAAAGGGTTTTATTGATGGAAAGGATCACAGTTACACAGTGAGGCTGCAGACCCCTCCACAGGACACTCTGAGAGGGGGAAATCTTGAGCCCTGTGTCCCCTTCCTCCACAAAGGAAGAAGATGAGAGTGTGCTGGGCACTTCCCCATGCCAGGCTTTGCCATCAGGAGCAGTTCAAGACCTGGAAAGAGAGCAGGCAACATCAGCAATGTTACTGCAGAGCAGAGGGGACAGAGCTCCCCCAAGCCCCAGTGACCCTGTGGCACCTTGCAAGAGTAACCGCAGGACATGTCCCCACTCCCCAACAGCCAAGTGTCCCTGTCCCCAGCTGCAAAGAAACTCCAGACCTGAACCCCAGCCACGCCTCAGCCTCACAGAGCCCAGGACTTGGAGCTCCCAAAGCTTCTCCTGCAAAGAATGGGGAATCTCTCTCATAAGAGAGGAATGTGGGTAGGTTTCTCTAGCAGTCCTAGTTAATATCTTTAATTATAAAAGGCAAAAAAAGACAGGCTCAAAACCGGAAAGGCATAAATCCTCACTCTGTGCCAACCCAGAGGACAACAGCTCAGCTGTGCTTGGCCAGGACAAGCTCAGGGGACTCCTGCATTTATTCTCATTCTAGTTCCCCCCAAAAGCACTGCAGGCCTGGGTTGCCCCTTTTGTGACCCCAGAGATCAGTACCTGTCAGCCTCTCCCAGGCTCAGCCAACGAAATTGATGACGACGAGATGGAGAATGGTGTTGGCAAAGAGGAAATCAGCAAAGGCCCGCTCTGGGGAAATGCCCTGGAACTCGCCCTTGTTCTGGGGGTTGATCTGGATCCGGAGGCAAACTGCACAGCAGAGAGACAAGGAGCCAACAGTTAGCACAGGAGGAAATAACTGGGGAAAACAAAGCCTTCCTGGAACAACCCAGCCCAGGATGGGTCACTGTTCCCTCAGGGAGAAGTTACTCCATTGTTCCCAGAGAGGAGCAGGACGCTGCCAGGGAATTTGGATGGGGCTGCCACGGAGTCAGTGCTCCCACAACAGCACACACACCACAGGGTGCCCAGTCCTGAGGGGAACAGGCTCAGAGCAGGACTGGGCTCACACAGAAATGTGGATATTCCTCTGTTGGGTGTGTTAGAAACACAGAATGATTTGGGCTGGAAGGGACCTTAGAGATCGTCTCATTCCAATCCCAGGGACACCTTCCACTATCCCAGGGTGCTCCAAGCCCCATCTAACCTCACCTTGGACACCTCCAGGAACTAGAGCAGTCTGGGCACCCTGGGCCAGGGCCTCCCCCCCCTCAGAGGGAACAATTCCTTCCAATATCCCACTATCCCACCCATCCCTGCGCTCAGGCAGTGGGAAGCCATTCCCCTTGTCCTGTCACTCCAGCCCTTGTCCAAAATCCCTCTCCTGTTTTGAAGCCCCTTTAGACGCTGGAAGAGGCTCTCAGGTCTCACTGCAGCCTTCTCCTCTCCTGAACACCCCCAGCTCTCACAGCCATGAGGAGGGCTGACAGAAACAGAGCGCCTTTGGGGTATTCTGGGGAGCAGCACCGTGCACGTGTCCCTGCGGCACTCTCGGTCCCAGCGAGCTGCAGGGACAGCCGGGGGCACGAGGCTCCGGGCCGGCCCCGCAGCTGCAGAGCAGGGGAGCGGAACGGGGAGCTCGGGAACGGCTGGGGGTGCTGAGGAACAGAGAGTTCAGGAAAGGCTGGAGGTGCTGAGGGGCCCGGGGCTGCCCGGCTGAGGGGGAGAGGATCAGAGAGCTCAGGAAAGGCTGGAGGTGCTGAGGGCGCGGGGCTGCCCGGCTGCGGGGACAGCTCCGAGCACTGCTGATCCCTAAGGTTCCCCGCCACTCCCGGAGGCTCAGGGTGAGCCCGACCCGCGCCACGGCCGTGAGGGGCCGGCACTGACCGCCCAGGATGAAGCTGCCGACGGCCGAGATGAAGCCGCTGAGGAAGGAGTTGAAGGGGAAGGTGCCGACGCCGAGGCAGTATCCGAACTGCAGGGCTCCCGTGAGCAGCACGTAGAGCAGGAAGGCGTCCAGCGCCTTGAGGCGCCCGGCGGTGCCGCCGCCGTACTCGGACAGGAAGCGCCGCGCCACGGCCCGCACCGAGCCCGCCATTGCCGCCGCCGCACTGCGCATGCGCCGCGCCGCCGTCCCGCACCGCGCGGGCGCGCACTGACGTGGCGGTGAGTGATAGGGGAAACTGCGCATGCGCCGATGGATCCGCGGAGTCCGCGCCCCTGTGCTTGCCAAGAGCCAATAAGAACGCAGAGTTGGCTGTTGCTGGGCAGATTAGAGAGTTGTTCCTTCCAAAAGCCAATCAGAGCCCTGCGCCGCTGCTGGGGGCGGGGCTTTGCCTGAGGGGGCTCGGCTGAGGGAGTGTTGGCGGTTCCTGGCTGAAAGACTGTCTGGGGGTTTGTGGATGAAGCAGTGTCCAAGGGGTTCCTGGCTGAAGGAGTGTCTAGGGTTTGTGGCCCAAAAAGTAAGCCATTCCCCTTGTCCTGTCACTGTGTGGGAATCCTGGCTGAAGGAGTGTCCGGGGGTTTGTGAGAGTGTCTAGGGTTTGTGGCCCAAAAAGTGTCCAAGGGTTCTGGCTGAAGGAGTGTGTGGGAATCCTGGCTGAAGGAGTGTCCGGGGGTTTGTGACCGAAGGAGTGTCCAGGGGCATTCCTGGCCGAAGGAATGTTCAGGGGGTTTGTGACCGAAGCAGTGTCCAGGGGGATTCCTGGCCGAAGGAGTGTCCAGGGGCATTCCTGGCCGAAGGAATGTTCAGGGGGTTTGTGACCCAAGCAGTGTCCAGGGGCATTCCTGGCAGAAGGAGCATCCAGAATGTACCACAAAGGTGGTGGACAACAGACCTGCGTCGCCCTACTTGGAGCTGGGCAAAGGCAAACCACTGCTTTCCCTTTTTTATTGTTTTTATCCTCAAAAACGATTATGGTTTTAACCTCATGGAGCCTAACTGAGCAAAACAGTGGAGAGCAATCCAACTCTGCTGCTTTTCAGTTTCTGAAGGGGGGAACGACTTTTCAATGAGCCAAAGCAGAACTTTTCTCTATATTGTATTTAAATCATCCCAGCCTTCCCACCTCTCCAAAGAGAGGGATGCTCTCACTGTGGCAGTGGATGCTCCCACACACACTCTGCAATGAGGGAAGGGCATTTTCCTCTCATGGAATCACAGCTTGGAAGGATGTTACCCTCACCCTCTGCAGCCCAGTTCCTTGCTAGCAGAGCCTTTGGGGTGGGTTAGAGTGAGATGACTCTGAATGATGGGTGTTTGTAGATATACACTTGTAGGTTTATTGTAGGACACTTTGGTTGCCCACAAAACCAGTATGTAACCATTTTAGTAGTCATTTATAGTAATATGACTTTTATAGTAATATTATATTAATATATATAATGTTATAGTATAATAATATAATACAGTAATATATTATAGCATAGTAATATAGTATTATGTTATTTATAGTAATATGGTATAAAACTATAAAACTACCACTCAAGAAAATATAGAAGGATAAGGGAAGAAAGATCTCACCACCCACAAAACAGTAAACACGAGGCAAATAATCACAGGGTGTGATTAGATCAGGTTTTAACAACAGGTGGGATATAACAGGACAAATGTAAACAATCAATGCAGCAAAGAACTCTCCAGTCCTGCTGCTACTTCATCTTCACATGGCCACATTATCTTTTTATGGAATATCTGTAAGAAAAGAAAATTACATCCTACTTGGAGCAGTTTAAAAAGAAGGAACTATCCATTTTTCCAGCTCCTTTTCTTGTCTGGCATAACGCCACTGGAGCAGCAATAATGGAGACATCTGAAACAGATTTTCTTTAAAAATACAACAAACCTAAAGCATGCTAGAGCTCCTTTACACTCCCCAGTATTTTACTTGTTCTGGGATGGGCAAGGTTTCATAGGGAACACACACTGATCCTCCTTTCCACCATATCCCCAGGAATTTAACCTTGGAGGATGGAAGTTGTACTGATGCCTTGAAGTTCTACCTAGAACAGAGGCTAGACAAGGTTAAGAGAATATATGTATATTTATATTTATATTTATATTTATATTTATATTTATATTTATATTTACATTTATATGTGTATTTTATTTAATATTTAACTGTAATTATTTTTAAAATTATATTTATAAATTTATTTAAGGTCTTCAATACACACACCTTGGGCAGTCAAAAGCCTCCCAGAGGCTGCACCCATGGTGGACAATGGTCGTGAGATTTTCAGACAATTATAAATTTGGTCCATTTACATATCAGGGGTTAATCCTCCAATTAGTTTCAGCTAATTAAGTAATTTGCCCCCAGTTTGCTCCCCACAACTCACTTTTGTTTGTACTTTTCAGGGCCTGAGGCTGTAGGGTGTCCTTGACTTTCAGGCCTGGAGGAATTGATTGTCCAAAATGTGAAGACAGTAACTAACACTGTATCTGGAGTTTAGAGTTCTACACTAATGCAGTAGAGGATCTGAAAAATAGAAAAGCTAAAATCCCAAGGCACCAGCACGTTCTCTGTGGGAAGCCCCAGGCTCTGCAGGTGGGTGATAACATTTGTGTGAGTGTGGCTGTGGATCAGTGTGCGGATGTTCCTCAGTGCCCTCTCCAGGGTGCTCTGTGATGGGCAGGGTCGGTGCTCTGCAGGTGAGTAAAGGGACACACTGATTCCTCTCCCGGGTAAAAGCAAAACGATCCCAGTCTGCCTCCTGCTGTTGGAAAATGATACAAAATTTAGAATTTTTTGTAACTTAGTTTTGTTCGCCTTTGCCTCGAGGGGAAAGGAATTGAAGTTGCTTTTCAAAGGATCATCACTCAAGGTGTGATGAGCTCAACGTCTCAGCAGACTGGGAGCAGCACAGAAAATAAACAAAAGATAATGACCATTAATGAACACCAACTCAAACATCACCCCTGGCATGGTCTGAGACACCCAGTCTGAGAAAAAATGAGAGAACCAAGGAATGAGGATGTAATTAACATCAGAGCCCAAGAGATTTGTAACCAACGGGAAATCAAACACTAAGAGCTGCATAACTTGAAACCAATGAACACTGAACAAAGAATTGCTATGGGTTTTGACTGTATAAGTATCTGAAAAATCAAGTAAAAAGTGGTGTGTGATAGAAGGATTTTCACTGCACACCCAGGCAATGTGTGGATGAAATTGTTTCTGTTGCACCTCCTGACCAGAATAAAGTAATGCCTTGATTCTGTAACACTAAATATGTTGTTGGAGGGTTTTTCCCACAGTTTCAGTGACACTGCAAGAGAACCATAAAAAACATGTTTTTGATACCAATAGTCACACAGATCAATGGGCCTGAGGCTGGGTTGTGGAAATCAGTTTGGCTGTGTGAGGCACAGCAGCTGTGCCAGGCTGGTGTCAGCTCTGAGGTGTTGGTAATCACTGCCAGCCACCACTCCCTGCTGAGTTTATGTTGGATTAAGCCCTTTTCTGACTCAGAGATGGGGTAATTGAGAGGTGTTTTAAAAACTTCTGTTCCATTTTCAGTCTCGTGAGAAGGGTGAGAGAATACAGATGTTATAATTCACATAATCACAATCAGAAGCCAAGTATTTTCTAATTTCAATACACTATAAGTGTATCTTGGCCTATCAGCTTTTGCTACACCATGCTGTAAATGCCTTAAAGCCAATCATCTGAAATTACCCCTTGTGGTCCTACTACAATGCATCTTTCATAATTCTGTTTCTCCAAAGTATCTTCTGTTATTTGCAAGGCTGTCCTTTGAAACTTGTTTCTAGTTCCATTTCTCTCTCAGCAATGTCTGTCCTGTTCCATGGCATTTCTAAGTCAGCATTTCTTCTCTCCAGGTTTGCACACAGATGCACACTGTGTGAGCCTCCTGCCAGGCTTGGAGAATTCCCTACAAATCCATTTCCCACAGGTTTACAGACAGGCCACAGGAGAGAATTGTACCACTGTCCCTCACTGCTGCAATCCTGCAGTTACTGCAGCAATTCCTGCACATGTTCCCAAGGATTGTGGTTGGGTTTCACATTTGTTATTTTGAAAGGAGCAGACTTGGAGCAGTTTGAAGTGCTGACATTTGTGCTCCAGTACCTACCACAACCACAGCCAAGGATCTAAAGGGGCCTTTGGGAAATGAATGGGATTGTCACATCTCTGTGAGCCTTCACAGTAAATCCACCTGCCACTCCCCAGATCACTTGCTGAGAGCAGTAGAGTCCAATTTCCTAACTCAGAACAAGTTAAACAGGTTAGTTCAATTTCCAGAGGGGCTGGGGGGATGGCAGTGTTGGACTTCTGAGAGGGCCACCCTCAGGAGGTTCTTTGATCTCATCCCAGTTCCTTACCAAGCCTTCTAGATCAGTGGTGGGTAATTTGTCCATTACTTCTCGAGGACTACCTTTTGCAGCACCCTCCACCCACAAACTCTACCTCATTCTCCCACAACGTGACACATTTTGTCAGCAATTCCCTGGTGAGGGGGGTTTTAGGACCTGTCCTACCCTCCTGATATCCGTTTTTGGTTTAGGACCACCTGTCCCACAGAGCCCCAATTTCTGACCAGTAGTTACTAATTCTTGAGCTATCTCCCACCAGGTCATTCCTGGAGATGCACCCCTTCTCCAGGCCTAGGGATAGCCATAATGTGCTTTTCTAATTGTTTAACATGGACTTGTAGTGCATCAGGCCTCAGGACTGAGAGGAAATCTCTGGATTTGCCTCAATTTCCATAGGAGAATGTCATTGTGGGTGCAATAATTGCATTAATTGGAGACATCCACACCTTCCACAACTGTGGAGGGTTTAATCATGCAGGGATCTCCCCTTTCCATAGGTCCAATCCCCCTGCCCTGTGGGCAGCCCTCTGGGTCAGGGTCCACCTGCTCAATTATCAGTCATGGTCAGCAAGACCCCTGGTTCACAGCAACCTCTTGCTTTGGCCTCCAATCCAATCCAATCCAATCCAATCCAATCCAATCCAATCCAATCCAATCCAAACCAATCCAATCCAATCCAATCCAATCCAATCCAATCCAATCCAATCCAATCTCCTCCAGTTATGGAGACCCTCCACACATGCTCAGTTTCAGCTTCATTTTCTTCATTCTTTCTTCTTTTTCTTCATTCTTTCTGCTCAGTTTCTTCACTCATTCCATACATTTTATGGGTGTGTTTTTCTCTTGTTTCAGCCAGGGCTTTCCCCATGTACAGGATAGTCTGTGTGGCAGTTTGTTGAGCTCCCCCAGCACCATTAATGGTTTCAGTTTTAATGAAGGGAAACTTATGTATTTCTTCATCCTGTGAATAACTTTGTGTAAGCTTTTCCAATTCATCAGAGGGGTACAAAGATTTACTAACCCACTCTGGTCTGGGGCATCTTAAATTGATGGCCCATAGTTCGCAATTTTTTTGTTTCTAGGTGGTTTTTAAATGTTTAGTTTTGCTCATCCACTTCCTGGACAGCCAACTGAGGCAACAGGTTAAATTTCCCTTTCCACCAGAACTGCTTCATGCTCAGCAGCTCACTGTGAAGGTTCCTTTCCTATTGTTCCTGCAATGATTTCTTTGACTCCTGTAAAAGTCTTATTTCACTTGCAGATCTCTGAATTGCTAATCTCTCCTTTTGTGCAACCAAGAACTGACATTAGGAGGGGACAATCCCCATTTGGTTTGCCCTGGGCAATCACTCCTCTTCAATTGGTCATTAACTCACTTTGGTTACAAATTAAGAGATGGGCTGTAGTTGGAGTCCCTGTCCTTCCTCCTATACTAAATGGTTGCTGGTAATTTTGTTTATTTGTTCTTGGTGTGCAGTGAAGGAATTAAACCCAACCTCTGAATTGCTTCCCTCAGGAAGAGGGACAGTATTAAGTGTCAAACGTAGAGTTTTGATTCTGCAGAGCTGAGATTTTCAATAATGACTGTCCTTTCCTCCTCTCCACAAGTACAAATGAGCTGATTAAGATGAGTGAGTCCCAATTTAAGTAAGATCTGGGGTACTCATTCTCACTGACTTAGAAGTGAATTTGGTTTACCAGTTCTTACAAGGGTGTGTTTCCTCCTCACTTTAGGAATCCGCGTTAGTAATTTCATTTCTAATAGTGAAGAGAGAACAGCAATAGTACCAAAGGGTGGTTTAATACTCTACTCAGCATCCCTGGAATGTTCAAAAGCTGAGTGGATGTGGCACTTTGTCATGTGCTTTAGAGGACATGGTGGTGTTTGGTTGAAGGTTGCACTTGATGATCTTGGGAGTCTTTCCCAGCCTTACTGATGGTGAGATTCCTGTCTGATATTGCTGCTTTGGACCAGCTGCACCGAGTGCAGTGGGCTGTGCTCCCTCCCTTGTCCTGCACATGGGATTGCTAACTCCACTTGCAGCTGTGGAGCAGCTCTGGACAGCCCCTGGCTCCTGGGGAGGATGTGCTGAGCACACCAGCAGTGCCTCTGGGACACTGAAGGGTCACTGCACATCGGGCTGCACCCACAGGCTGGTCTGGCCAGGCACTACATTCTTGTTCCTTGGCACTTGTGAGAGTGTACAGCTGTGCACAGTACAAAAAAAAACCCCAAAAAATGTTATTAGAATGGTGTTAGTCTAGTGGAGGACAAGAGAGTTTATCAGAGAGCTGGGGCACATCACACCTGAGGAGAAACAGGGAGAAGACAAAGTCAAGAGGAGGGATCTGCCTGAACTGGCCACTGAGGGGGAGTCAGAGACAAGTTAGAGCCAGATCTCTCACAAAGGTGTAGGTCATGGCTTAAAATAAATAAAAGGAAATAAATATTCACAATGAAAACACAAGGGAGGTTGTGGCACTGCAGGGAAGTTAATCCACCCCCTGTCTGGAGATAACCACACTTAGTGAGAGAAGAGCATGAGCAACCTTGTCCTACTTTGATCTTAGCAAGGGTTGGACCTCCAGAGGTCCTTCCCAATCTCATTTTCTCTGTGGTTTGATTATACTCTTGCTGTTCTTTCACAAGTGTTTTCCCACAAGGTGTGTTTTCAGATTTTGATACCTAATTGGTCCCTGAGCTTTGACACAGTGAGGAAACACAGGACTGTAACACCCTGCCACTATTATATAAAGGAGCTGAAGAGAGAGGAGATTTTTTTTCCCCAGAAATCAATTGTCAAATTAAGTTCAGGAGGAATCGAATCAGATTCAGAATACTCTTTGTAGCATCCTGGATTGTTGTGGATATACTGGTAACTACCTGGAGCATTTCTTAGAGTTCTTAGAAGGTATAGTTTTCTGAAGAATAGGGAAAGTTTTAAGGAACATTGACTTGGAAAACAGAACTTTTAATCTTCAAACTAAGGTAAAAGCCTTTAGCTGTTACTGAGGGAGTTTCTTTGTTTAGGAAACCTCTCTCAGCTTCCAGATAATATCAGTCCATCTGTGGTATTGAAAAGTATGTCCTATATTTAGTATGGTTAGTGAGAGGGAAGTTTTGTATTGTTGTTTTTTGAGAAACAACCATAAGATGATACCAATAAACTCCTGTGTTTTGCTGGGAAAAGGGCTCTAAGGGGAAAGAATTTATGGGAATAGTGCATTAAGAAGGGTAGTACCATCCCAGTTTATAGCTATCTTTTTGTTGAACATTTCAAGAGGGATATTTGAGTGTCTTGTTTGATATGAGTTATCAGCTAAATAAGATGGGCTTGCTTTTCCTGGAAATTTATTGTGTTATTGTTTACTTCAGCCATTCAGAAATATCTGCAATGAGTCTGAAGTGAATCTAAAACCAGATTAAAATATCCAGATAACATAATAGATAACATGAGTGCAAAACAGGACAGGTCTCTTTTTAGGGCAAGGAGGGCTGGTGTCGGGGAGGAAGAGTTGAAAAACCACAGATGGGCCCTGGCAAACCTGCAAGAACAGACTGTGATTGAAGGGCACCAGACAGAGATTTCAGGTTTCACTTCAGGAGGTGATGGCATAGTGGAGTAGGGCAGCAGTGCCACAGACAGGGTCACTGGACAGAGCACACTGAGCTTGGGTGGGGGGCTGTGAGAAGGAGGGGTGCTTGGACACAGGGGCTCTGAAGAAGAAAGAATGTCCATCAGCATCAGAGCTGATCCACTGGAGCTGTAGAGCTGAGGGTAAAGAAACAGCCAATTTCCTCACAGTTGTTCCCATTCCCTCTCTCCCACTGGTGCTTGCTGTGGCATCCAGCACTGCTCTGTGCATTTTGCCTTCTCTCACTCAACAAAGTTGATCCAGAACCCTCAACTTTGCAACAATGCTGTCTGGCTGGCCTCTTCTCTGAAGAGTCTCTGCCTCTCTCTCGTCTCTTCTTCTACCTCCTATCTTTTTCCCTGTCTCCTTTTAACTGCAGAAACTTTCTCTTTTGCAATATTAATGTTTCCTTGAACCAATCTAACATGCTTCAGAGTCAGCAGAGTTCTCACTCTGGACATTTGGCTTTTTTTTTGTTTGTTGGATGGTGGATGTTGTCAGATCATTCAGAGAGACCCAATAACAGCTTCTGCATCTCTCTCATGAGGGAACTGTAGGAATTTTGACTGAATTGAAGACAGTCTTACAAATGGAGCTTGGGACCCCTTTTACATAACCAGGGTTTTTAATATGTGGTTACTGTGGCTGCTGCAGTCTTTTACAAGAAGTTTGTTGCTGATATTGCCCTGTAATGTTAGCAAAGCCAAACTGACACATATTTAGTTGTTTTCCAGCAATTCCCAAACCATGTTTTTTCTTTTTCTGCCAGCAATGATGTCTCAATGAACCACACAACTGTAGTGGAGTTTGTCCTCCTGGGACTGGCTAACAGCCGCTGTTGGGAGATCAGCCTCTTTGTGCTCCTTGGCATTGCCTATCTCTTGATCCTGCTTGGAAACATTTCTGTCATCAGCATCACTCTTACCAATAACTTCCTTCAGACCCCCATGTACTACTTCCTCAGGAATTTTGCCCTTTTGGAAATCATTTTCACCTCCACATTCCTTCCCAGCACCCTGTACAGCCTCCTGACAGAGAGGAAGACGATTTCCCTGCCTGGCTGTTTCCTCCAGATGCTGTTTTTCTACTGCCTGGGCACCTGCACCCTTTTCTACATGGCAGTGATGTCCCTGGACCGCTACGTTGCCATCTGCCACCCTTTGCACTACCCAGCCATCATGAACAGCAGATTTTGCCTGCAGCTGATCCTGGGCTGCTGGGCAGTGACTTTTCTCCTGATGTTTCCCCCCACCATCATGACAGTGCAGTTGCCATTCTGTGGTCCCAATGTCATGAACCACTTTTACTGTGATGCTTCCCTGTTGTTGCAGATGTCCTGCACAGACACAGGCTTCATCGAAGAGCTGATGTTCATCATACTCATCATCATCCTCCCTGGCACCCTGATAGTAACTGCTGTTTCTTATGGCTGCATTATTGTCACCATCTTGCATATCCCATCGTCTGCAGGTAGGAAGAAGGCATTTTCCACGTGCTCAGCTCACCTCATGGTGGTGATGGTGTTTTACAGCACGTGCATTTACAGGTACATCCGCCCATCCCAGCGAGGTGGGAAGGACTCTGACAAAGTTCTGTCTTTGTTCTTCTCTGTGCTGACTCAGACTCTCAACCCTTACATCTACTCACTCAGGAACAGGCAAGTCAAGCAAGCTTTAAAGGAGAGAATTCTGAAGTTTTCTGGCTCCCTGAGGCAGATGTGAATGGTGGAGTTTTGTATTTTCTGGGTCCCCCAATGCTGGAAGGAAATGAAGGAATCTGACTCCATGTTCTTAGAAGGCTAATTTATTATTATATTATATTATATTATATTATATTATATTATATCATATCATATTACGCTATACTAAAACTATATAAACTATACTAAAGAATACAGAAAGGATACAGACAGAAAGCTGACAGATACTAATGAAAAACTCATGACTCCCTCCAGAGTCCAACACACCTTGGCCCCTGATTGGTCATTAAGTAAAAACAATTAACATGAAACCAATGAAACAATCACCTACTACATTCCAAAGCAGCAAAACACAGGAGAAGCAAATGAGATAATATTGTTTTCCTTTTTCTCTGAGGCTTCTCAGCTTCCCAGGAAAGAAATCCTGGTGAAGGGATTTTTCCAGAAAATATGGCAGTGACAGTGGAGTAGCCCATCCAAGTATCTGAATTGTTTCCTAGATGTAACATCTGTATTGTGAATTAAAGATGTTGATTTCAAATGGTTTATGATTTCTAGATGTTATGTAATTCCTCCTGTTGGGAATGAAAATATGCCAGCACAGAAAGGATTTTCTAATCCTCTGTTACCTGGTGTCAGCTTTGCCTCAGCATTTTCCCCCTTGCTGGGATGGGTTAGCCTTAGTGAGTAACCAAATTCCCACTCACACCTTCCATCCCACAGTGAGAAAAGAGGAAAAACAGAAACAAAAACTCTCACAGATTGAGATAAAGGCAGAGAGATTTCCAGGTTCTATCAGGAGTGAAACATACTGGATTTGGGGAAAACCAGTGTAATTTATTGCCAACTAAGATAGCTGAGATTGTGAGAAACAAACTTAAATAGTAAACACCTGAATAAACAAATTCATTCATTCATTCCAGAGTACTCCAGCGCTGTTCCCAGCACACAGGGGGTGTGGGGTGGGGTTTCCCCTCTGCTGTTTCTTTCCTCTCACACTTTTCCTCTGCTCCAGTGTGAGTTCTCCACAGGCTACAGAGAACACAATGAGATACCATGCCAGAAAGCAAGTTCAGAAATACCATTCTTATTAATATTTTTGTTTTTATAACTTCAGCTTCCACGGTGAAGGGATTACAGTCACTACATACATACATACATACATACACATACATACATACATCAACAGAATTCCTTGTCCTCCCTCTAATTCAGTAGAGGATAATCCTTGATCCCAAGCACAATTGATGGAACATTTTGTTTCAGTCTTAGCTGTAAATGCATTTCCACATTTAGGGCTGGCTTTGGCTGTGTGTAGTGAATCCAGGAATCTCCACCAGTAATTTTTACAGCTGTGTAGATAGTCAGAGGAACTTGGAGCGGTCCTTTCCACTTTTGCTTGAGAGGTTCTTTGCTCCAAGTCTGGGCATATCCCCAATCTCCTGGACAGTGAGAGTGTGGTTGAACACCCAAGGTCACTGATGATGCTAAAACAATAAACCTATGGAAGGATGAGAGTGTTCTTTCCCAAAGTTTACCAAACTCTCTCAAATTGTGATTCCTTCCTGTGTGTTTTCCCTGGGTATAATTACAGCCTGACATTGTCTCCTATAGAGGATTTCATGTGGAATTATCTTCTCCTTGGATTTTAGCTGAATTCTAATTCTCAGCAATGCCAGGGGAAGAGCCTGTGGCCACTTGAGTGATGCTTCCTGTCCAGTCTGGCCCGTGGTCTTGTTGAACCTCATGGTGTTGGTCCTTTGGACACTGACTGTTCTCACTGCTCTTTGTGTGTGCAAAAATATTTAATGTAACAATTGACACCAGATCCCTGGAAGATCACTTTTTCATAAACAAATGATAGACAACAGATACCAATCCCTAAAAAGAAAAAAAAACCTACAAAAATAATAATGAGAGAGGAGATAAGAGGGAGAAGAAGATAAATGTGTAGTTATAATAATTAACATTGCATTAAAATTAAAAAAAAATAAAAACATTTCTTCTCATTATTTCCTTCAGTACCTGTTGTATTTTAACCCAACCCAGTTTTAACCCAATTTGCCTGAATGGTGCTTAGTTACCAGCACTCACTCCCCCAGGGAGGGTGGGAGCAGAATTGGAAAAAGGTGAAAGAGTGAGATAAGAACAGTTTAATCACTGAAATATTGTAAAATATAATACTAACAATGATAATAATGGAACAGAGAGGGAGCAATAAAGCCCAAAGGAATCAAGGTGTGCACAGCACAATTCCTGTCCTGACCAAAGGCCAGCCCATCCCAGAGCAGTGACCAGTGCCTCCCAGCCAGCCCTGCCCAGTTCACATACTGGGAATGTGTTCTGGGGTGTGGAAGATCCCTTTGGGCAGCTCAGCTCAGCTGTCCTGGCCCTGCTCCCCCCTGGCTTCTCGTTCTCCTGCTCACTGGCAGAGCCTGGCAAACTGAAAACTTGATTGGAGCGAACACTAAGCCGTCCACGTGTTATCATATTATTCTCATACTCAATCCAAAAACACAGCTCTGCTGCAGCTACTAAGAAGAAAATTATCTCTGTGCCAGCTGAAACCAGGGCAAAATAGCATTTGATGATGAAATGGTCACCCACTCAAGAATTCCCCTCTCTTCCTTTCTTCTTTAGATTGATGATTTCTAAATCATAGCTTGTGTCTGTTGGCCAGAGTATCAACATTCTCTGACCCTGCAGGCTTCAAAAAATATTGCCAAGGGAGGAAAGTCATACCATTCCTTATCTTCCTCAATGTTATTTTCTGGGTATTTCAGATTTTTATAAAGTTTGGTATCCAGAAACGTTCATCGATCTTTACAATTCTTAGAAAATGTGTGTTACAGTTTTCACTGGTTGTATTGGTCCTGTGTGGTTGCAATACATGGTTGTCAAAACATCCTGCTGCAGTTCTGTGGGATGCTTTCCAAAACCAAGGAAATTATTTTGTTACAAAATTTGCAGAAGGCAAAATGAAAAATACACAATGATCTATCACAGATTACTGTCTGGAGAATGTGAAAGAGCTGCTTTAAAAGGAAATAAATGGTAGAACCAGGCAATGGTAACAGTGACAGTGTCATCTTTCCTCTGTAATCTCAATAAAAGTGATGATGGATTAATGATTAAATGTAGTTCTTGATGCTTTACAGTCTGTGATGTATTTCTTCTTGACTTTGATGGGAAAAGGGGAATGTAGAAATAAAACAGTCACTGCAGCATTTCTGAGCCTGGAATTTGGGAACATCCCAAATTCCATCTTTTCTCTTCCTCCTTTCCTTGTTTTTCCACCTGCTTTTCCCACCTCACTGTAACTACACTTTTTTAATGGAGTCTTACTAAGTGTCCTACCAACAACTAGGACTCTCAAAGCACTGAATAATCTTCTCAGTTTTTTACACTGTTGCTACTCCCTACTCCACTGCTCATCTACAGTCTGACAAATAGAGAAGTGAAGGACACTCTGAGCAAAGTGGTCAAGAAATGTGAATATTTCCTAAAGCTTAGGGAACTTACACATTTTTCCCCCTAAAATACAATAGAAGAAAATAACGTATTTGAGAAAAGCTTCTTATTAAATTTTTAGCTCTCAGAGCCTGTGACACCCTTGGCTTTTTACTATCAAATTGGCTAATCTGAGTGGTTTTAACTGCCCAAAGTGAGAACAAGGCACTTTTCTGTGGGAAAGGGTTCTCTCTTTATGAATTTCACCAGTTGCCTGGGTGTCCAGTTCAGATTTCATCTACGCAGTGATTCCCCACATCAGCTGATTGCAATCCCACTCCTCTGCACAGTGACCAATTTCACTCTATCAGAGTTGTTAAGGACAGCTGAATCTTTAGATTTAAGGAATAATTTTTTTTAAACAGCTAAAGATAGGTCTAAAGATGAATGAATAAAATTCAGAGGGAACAATCCAATCTCCTGTTTAAAGTAACTATACCAACATGACTACAGTTGTCTCAGTGGGTGTGAATGCTACACAGCTGCAAGTGGGAATATTTTTTCAAAAATTAAATTACATGTGAAAACTCTTAACTGCTTCCACACTTTTAGACATTTCATATTCATATTTGTTTGTAATTGGCATCTCATCAGTTTTCAACCATTTATGTGAACTTCAAAACTTTTCTAGGCCAAACACTGATGGCAAAAGTCAACATGAGTTCTACAGCCATGCCTTACCCAGCATCCTCTTTAAGGTTTATCTCACTGAGCAGGGAGGGGTGTGCTAAAGCTCTGCTGGAGCAGAGGACAAGGCCTGGGCTGCTGCATTAAAACCTGGATGTTTGAATGCAGGGCTCACCCAGAGAGGGTGCAGGGAGGGAGCTGGGAGCTGGGGTGGCTGCTGGGCCCTCAGGGGGTCGGCAGTGTGGGTTGCAGTCACTGTGTGTGTTGCAATGTTGCTGTCACTGTGTTGCAGTCACTGTGCACTGCAGTGACAGTGATACAGTGAGAGTGTTGCAGTCACTGTTGCAGTGACTGTGTTGCAGTGACATTGTTTCACTGACAGTGTTGCAGTCATTGTGCATTGCAGTGACTGTTGCAGTAAAGTATTGCAGTAACAGTGATGCAGTCACTGTTGTAGTCACTGTGTATGTTGCAGTGACAGTGTTGCAGTAGTGCATTGCAGTGACTGTTGCAGTGAGTGTTGCAGTAACAATGGTGCACACTGTGTTGCAGTGACGCTGTTGCAGTCACTCTGATGCAATCATTGTGTGTTGCAGTGACAGTGATGCAGTGACAGTGTTGCAGTCACTCTGTTGCTGTGACAGCATTGCAGTCACTCTGTTGCAGTCACTGTGCATTGCAGTGAGTGTTGCAGTGAGTGTTGCAGTGACAGTGTCGCAGTGACAGTGTTGCAGTCACTGTTGCTGTGACAGCATTGCAGTCACTCTGTTGCAGTCACTGTGCATTGCAGTGAGTGTTGCAGTGAGTGTTGCAGTGACAGTGTCGCAGTGACAGCGTTGCAGTGACAGCTGACACCTGCAGAGCAGGCTGTGCCTCTGCCCGAGGTTTGCAAGAGCAGGTTTGTGTCCGTTCCCTCCTTTGCCCTGCCTGGGGGTGGGTTGCTGACACAGAACACCACCTTGGCACTGCCTGGGCCCTGCTGCTGGATTTCTGAGAGGGAAGGTTGGTACAGGAGAAGTTGGAGGCTTGCTGAGCTGTCTGTAATCAAAGTCTGTGAGTCTGTGCCTTAATGAGCCCTGCTGGGAACACTTTGTCCAACTCTGTTTCTGCTCTCTCACCTCGCACTGGGCTCTATTAAAGCTCCCAGTAAGTTTTTTCCTGCTTCTGCCTTGTCATTTCCTCAAGGCACCCTGCCAGACTGTGCCACAGCCACGAGGAGCTCGGAGCTGGTACCACAGTCCTGCAGGGGCTCATTAAAATCTGACAGGCATAATGAGCTCTGTGGTTGTTCTTGTGCTGGAAGCATTGTGTGGTTAATTAGGGAGGTCCCAGCTGTGTTTCAGTGAATACCTACAGCTTAATTTCTCTTTGTCTTTTGTTCTAATTACGTGTGACAGGGAGAATGGAAATGGAAACATTTTAATAGGGAATTAGTCCTGTTTATACCCTGGTGGGAACCAGGCACAGAGAGGAAAATATCTTTGGAATCAAGCAGGGAGAGACCTGACTCAAAGTTTGATTAATGTGCTGGCAATAAGACAGTTCTTATTCCAGCCTCTTCTCCTATTACTGCAACCCACAGCAGTGCCTAAGGCTTTGTTTGCAAAGCCTTTCTCTGCTCTAATTAGCACTACCTTTACCTGCTGTACTAATTATACACAGAGACAGATGCAATATTCATCACCATTGCAAAAGGCTTTCAAGGCCTTTTAAAATTATTGAAAGAAAAAAATCTTAATTAACAAATAATGTCATATATTTTACTCTGACCCCCCCTGCGCTCCACTTTTCCCAGGACATGGATCCTGAAAAGAACTGGCTCAGTGAGGAGATGGACAGGTGATAGAAATTTTCAGGCACAATTAGAATCAGAAATATTTAAACAATGAATTCGGAAAAACTGAATATCAGTCTGGAAATCATTATGAGTCCTGACACTTAGATGTCTGTACTGGGGCCTTTTGCAGTAGTATAAGGCTAATAGTTTTAAATTAAGACAGTAGATAAACCTCTTAGTTATTAGACTATGTATAAAGAAGATGATTAGCATCTTAATTATTAGATTAGATATAAAAAAAAAAATTTTGACGATGAGAGTGTCAAAACAATTAAATGGGCTGCCCAGAGAGCTTTAGATGCCCCACCCCTGGAAACATTCAAGGTTGGATGGGGCTCTGAGTAACTTGGTCTAGCAGAATGTGTCCCTGCTCATTGCATAGGGGATGAATTAGATGATTCCTTACTACTCAGATTATTCTAGGATGCTGTTTCCAGTACCTCGAGGGAGGTGATCCTTCCCCTCTACTCAGTACTAGTGAGGTGGCACCTGGATTACCATGGGCAGTTCTGAGCTCCCAGTAAAAGAGAAACAGATGTGCTGGGAGAATTCAACAAAGTGGCATGGAGGTGGTGAAGGGACTGGAACATCTCTCCTACAGGGAATGCCTGGTACAGCTGAGCTTTTACCCTGGAAAGAGCAGGTTGTGGTGGGATATTATCCATGGATGTAAGTCTCTGAAGGTAGGATAGAAGTGGGAGACATACACATTTATTTCAGTGTGGTGTGCAGTGACAGGACAAGAGCCAATGGGCACAAACTGACACATGAGGGGCTCTGTCTGAGCATCAGCAAACACATTTATCTGTGAGGGTGACCAAGCACTGGTACAGGTTGGCCAGAGAGGTTATGGTGTCTTCATGCTCGGAGATGTCCCAAAAACACCTGGAACTGGTCCTGAGCAGTCGGTGCTTTAGGTGGCCATGCTTGAGCAGGGGCATTGGACCAGACAACAACTGAAGGTCCCTTCTCACCTCGACCATTTTGTGTGACTCTAGGGCAGTGTCAGTGTGCAGCAGAGTAGAAAACAGCTCCAATTCATGCTCTGGTTGCTCTGGTGACCATCTGCATGCAGGGTTTCCCATCTGTGATCAGTGGCAGACAATGTCTTCAGGGTGGGGAAGGCTACGGTGGTTTGCAGCACAAAGGTGGGGTGATACCACCAGAGCAGGAAAGGGAAGTGGTGGTGAGCAGGGATGTGGTGGTGAGCAGGGATGTGGTGGTGAGCAGGGATGTGGTGCTCAGCACGGTGACCTCTGTGAGAACACACCAGGGGCTGCCTTCACGCTGCTCTGACACCAGACACAGGCAGTTCCAGAGGGTGTGATTATGGACCCACTCTGAGCCAGGGTTAAGCCAATCAATGAAGCTGGTGGTGCCTCTTCAAAAATAAATTTGTAAAAGGGCAAAATGTTGCATGGCAGTGAGCAGTGAGGCAAAAGAGAGTGTGAGAAACAATCCTGTGAACAGCAAATCACCGAAGGAGAGGGGAGTGCTCCAGGTGCCAGAGCAGATATTCCCCTGCTGTCCTTGGGAGAGACCATGGTGGAGCAGGGATTTGCATTTGAAGGATTTGCATTCGCAGGGATTTGCATTTGAGCTCTGCTCAAATCTGCAGGACCACAGTGAGATGGAAAGGAATAATTACATTGTCACATGTAAAGAAGGATGAAAATTTGACAAGAAAGTTTAACAGAGATGTATACTTGGCAGAAAGCTCTCTGAATGTAGAACCTGAGAACGAAATAGAGATGGAAGCAAGTTTTGATGTAGAAAAATAATAGATGTGTAAATTGAGGTTTGCTGAGCAAAGGTTATGTTGAGTTGGAAAGAGATTTTATGACTTAGAGCTGACCACAAACAAAAAGATGTTTTTTACCAAGCAGAAAGATACCACAGGCAAACAAGACATGTCAATGTGGCAAGTAGACAAAAGGTCTAAGAATTTTCCACTGCAAGAAAACTGAAAAACAACTTTAACTTTAAATTGTAAAGTACTAACTCATGTGATTAGACAGTCTTGACCATAATAATGGTAATTATAGTATTTATGATAGGCTACAGGTAAAAGTAAAGGTATTGATCGGTTGATTATGTATTCAGGTGCTCAGCAAAGAAAAGTATATCATGCATTGTAACCAAAATTAAAGGGTCTTCAGACTTGTCTACAGCTGGAGCTGACAGCTGTAGCCGTGACTCTGTCACCCACGACCCTGGACTGCTGTGACATCTTGGATACAATAAACTGCATTTTGAAGAGCCACCTGAAGTCCTGCATCTCTCATCTCAGGCTCCTGCTGTCACACACCTCACAGTTTAACCCCTGACAGAACACTTGCAATTTCCCTCATTTCTCATGTCTTTTCCCAGGCAGGCAGCTCTGCTGCATCCCGCGTCCGCTGGCGAGCACAGCCCTGGGACCGGGTCAGCCGGGAGCGTGACAATAAATAAAATAAGGGACAGGTATGACTGGAGTGTCTGAAAAACAAACAAAATAATAAAGGGAAAATAAAGGAAAATATTTTCCTTTTAATAAAGAAAAAAAAAAAAGACGTACTAACCATAAATGCACAAAAAATGCATAAACTGCACACTGTAGGGAACTCCTCCAGAAGACAATGAAATGAGGCAAACTCAAACTTATATAGAGGGCAGGGAACCAATGAAGAAAGAGAAACAGAAACCATACCTTATATAGAGCACAAGACTAACCAATCAGAAAGCAGGGTTCATAACATAACCTTCTATGGAATAACTTAATCTGCATAACTGCTCCCATCATTCCTTTCTTCTTACCCTAAGGTGTTTATCCTTTTCAGGGCCTGAAGCAGTAAAGTGTCCTTGAATTTCAGGCCTGGAGGGATTGTTTTCTCTGCCCAAAATGTGAAGACAGTTAACACTCCATATGGAATTTAGAGTTCCACACTATGCAGTACAGGATTTGAAAAATATAAAACTCAAATCCTAAGGCATCATGGCACACATTGGCTACATGAAAGGGAAGAAGGTGATGCATCTAGAGAGGGGCATTATGGGGTGGAATTTGGGTGGAAAGGGCTTTTATGGGGTGGCAGATCAAAGACAATCTCTGCAGGACTGGATGGAAAGTGTGGAGTGGGCATGTGCCAGACTGTGGGCCACCCTTGGTCCTTTCTGGCCATGTCCCCATCCTCTTGACACCCAACTCTGAGACATTTATATGCATTTAGGAGATTCCCTCCCATTCTTTCCTTCTGAGACTGAACAGGCCCAGCTCCCACAGACTTTCCTCATCAGAGATGCTCCAGTTCCCTGAATTAATTTTGAGGACCTGCTGGACCCTCTCCTGCTGCTCCTTTCCTTTCCTTTTCTGAGAGACCAGGCCTGGACATAGCATCTCAAGTGTGCCTAACCAGGGCTGAGCAGAGGGGCGTGATCCCCTCCTGGACCCTCTGGCCACACCCTTCATAATGCACCTCAGATCCTTTTGTCCCTCCTGGCCCCAGGGGCACACTGCCAGCTCATGGGCAACTCGTCACCCACCAAACAGACTTTCCTCATCAGAGATGCTCCATTAATCATTTGGTGGCCTCAGCTGGACCCAGCTCCTTTCCTTTCCTTTTCTGAGAAAGCAGGCCTGGACACAGCACCCAAGTGTGCCTCACCAGGGCTGAGCAGAGGGGCGTGATCCCCTCCTGGACCCTCTGGCCACACTCTTCCTGATGTGGCCAGGATCCTTTTCTCCCTCCGGATCCTTTTGTCCCTCCTGGCCCCAGGGGCACACTGCCAGCTCATGGGCAACTCGTCACCCACCAAAACCCCCAGGTCCTTCTCTGCAGAGCTGCTCTCTGGCAGGTCAGCCCCCAGCCTGGTACTAGGGGTTATTCCTCCCCCAATGCAGGACCCTACACTTGTCCTTGCTGAACCTCTTTAGGTTTCTCTCTTCCCAACTCTCCAGCCTGTCAAGGTCCCACTGAATGACAGAACAGCCTCCAGTTCTGCATCATCAGCAAACTTGCTGAGGGTACATTCTGTGCCTTCTTAGATAAATGATCAGAAAAACAAAACAACCTGAAAGAAGTGCAGCAGTTCCTCACACAAGTGATCAGGCTTGTCTCTGCAAGACTGCTTTTGCCTCAGCCATATTTGACATTTTCTATCCCATCATCACACCACAAGGGCACCTCCTGGCCCAGTCAGATCTGATCAGCTGATCCAGTGGGAGAAAGTTTCCAATTCAACCCACAGACATTTTACAGGTGTAAAGAAAATGCTTCATCTGGGGTTCAAGGAGATTGAAAGGGAGACAGGGTGTAAACAGGCTGGCTGGTCTTTAGTCTGTCTAAGCCTCCTAAGAGGGGTTCAGGTTGGTACTAGAAACCCACCTGATCTCCCCTTGCAGGTGGAGATGCCTCTGTTTCTGAAAGGCTGGATAAATGTTCTGTACAGGCAGTGCCTGCTGGCTGGGCTGCAAGAGGCTGATGGAGACAAGGGGAACATTTGGGGACTGAGACCTGTCCTGCATGTCCCACCTATGCCCAGGGTCTCCCAGAGTGCCATCTCCTCATGCTCACACTCAGGGTTTGCATCCAGCTCCCAAGAAGGCTGCAGACACAAGAGAGTTTGAACATGCTTTTATTGATGGCCAGAAGCAGAGCTGGAGCAGCAGTGGGAGGAAGGGAGCAGTGGGAAGCTGGCTGTACTTGGGACCTGCATTTGGACCATGCCATGGACACTCTCCTTAGTGCCAAAGCCTGTGCCTGCACCCCAGGGGCTCCTCTGACTCCACTTCAGCTGCCCCTGGGGGCTTCGTGATGCATTGTGGAGAAGGGGCACTGAGCATTTTAGTCAGAGGATGGAGAGAAAGGAGTATCTTGGAGTTCAAACCTCCTCAGCTGCTCACGTATCCAGGGCTCAAACTTGGAGATCCTGGTGAATATCTCAGGGAAGCGATGGTGTATACGTGCATAAGAAACAATGCCATGAGCCTTCTTATTGCAGACTAATGGGCCACCAGAATCACCCTGTGTCATGAAAGGAATGAAGGGGTCAGACATGGCACAGCTCAGCTCTCCCTGCCTTAAGGAGCAAGTTTCCTCTTCCCTCCCTCCATGTGAAGAGCCTTCCTCCCTCCCTCCAGACCCAGCTCTCAGGGGCTGCCTCACTGCTCCTCTAAGCCCAACCGTGAAACAATTCAGGCCTGGAAGCTCTTTGGGATTCAAAAGCTCAAAAAGAACATGGACGTACTTCAGACATGGAGAAATATCTAATCCATGCTAGCAAGGATATCACAAGGAATTTACACACCAAAGCACTGGCTAGGCTGGGTGGAACATCCACAAGTAAGTAAAAAAGCAAATATTGCTGATAGTTGGAAAATGCGCCCCAATTCAGGGAGCACATCAGCCTCAGAGCTTCTGTGAGGACCCTCAGGTCATCATTCTGAAGGTCCTGGCTCGTTCTGGTGTTCTTTTATTTACACCTGAGAACCAAGCTGACTGTCCAGTCCCCACCTCCTCCCAAGCTTGCAGCCCAAAACAACACTTACCTGGTAAGATGCCTTTTTACTGTTTTTATTACCAACACAGATCATGGACTGACGCTGATAGTTACTGGAACGCTGCTGGCATATTTTCTCCTTTTGCACCTTCAGTTTCACCTCCCTCAACACATTACTCGTGTTCCCTTTGGGAGATGTCAAGCCCCAGCCAGACACCGTGCATAAAGTTCCTGGTTCCACATGTTCATTTCTCCTGGGAATGGAGATAAATTGTACATTCTGGTTGATCCTGGCCCTTGGCTTCAGCTGTCAGGCAGAGAGAACACGGGGTTAGAGCCAGCAAAGGATTAGGAGCAAGTTCAGAGTTTGGGGAGGTGAGCAGGGGGAGATCCCTCAGGCAGGAAGGATGAGTTGGGCCATACCTTCAGCAGCACAATGTCATTTTTGAAGTCATCAGGGGAATATTCGGGATGGATGACCCATTGTCCAACACGGATCTTCTGCTGGCTCCACTCTGGGCAGGTTATGTCGTGGGCTCCCAGAATCACAGTGACCCTCACTGTCCTGCCAGGAAACACCAACACATCCCAGCTGCATTGGCAGGAACACAGCCCCCAGGGCAGGTGGTTGGAGGGAGAATCCTCCCCAGAGCAGCTCTCAGCAAGTTGTCCTCTCTCTCCCGGGTTCCTTTCCCAGCCCAGCTGAGGATCCCTCACCCCACACTGACACAGGTGGGAGCTGCCCCATGCTGAGGACAAAGGGAAGCAGGGCAGGGGGGACAGTGGATCCTTTCTCCAGCAGCAGCTCTAAGCCTCATGGCTTAGAGGAAAAATGGGAGGAACCATGACCCTGGAGACCCTGTGAGCATTCCTGTCCCCAACTGTCCCCAAGGTCACTCAGCCCCTGGCAGACAATTCCTGCACTCAGACAGGGGAGCTCAGCTCCAGAGATCCCTGCTCTGCCTGAAGAGACACAGGGCCCTGTTTCTGTCCAGACCAGGGCTGAAGGCCTCTATGACTATGTGAGACTGGAAGAAATAACCTTTACAAGAAAGACAGGTTCTCACCCTTCAATATCCACACAGTGAGCAGCTGACAGCACTGCGTCTGGGCGAATCAGGAACCCTCCACAGTAACTAGTTTGTGAGCCACTCTTAATTTCTAAATGAGCCATGTAGGGTCTGGAGTGGGGCTTAACTTCCTGTCCACCAATGATCCTTCCTGGAAGAGAGATGGGAAATGTTAATATGAATGTTAAATATAAATGTTAATATGTTGCTGTTCCCTGTCAAGTGTGGGGTGCATGAAAGGAAAGGGTCATCCTCTAATGCCATGTGCCAGTGATCCCAACAGCTCTCCTTCCTGGGGCTGTCCAAGGCATTGCTGGGGCACAATGGAGACAAAGACAAGCAGCATCATCTGGGGTCTGACCACCTCTGGCTCGTGATGACTCGAATGCCATCAAAGGCACAGCTCTAATTAGTGCCTCTAATGCCTCACTGGTTGCAGGCACAGGCTGAGCTGGGAGATGAGAGGAGAGAGGGAAGTAGGAGAGCAGAGATAGGAGAGAAGGTGAGGCAGGAACCTTGCCTGAGATGGACTACTCAGAGTCCACCTTTGCCCTTGCATGTTCCCATCCAGATCCCATCTCTGTGTACTCACCAGCCCCAGCCCAGGGCAGAAGGACAAAAGCATTTGTGAGCAGAAGGAGCAGCAGCATCTCCCTCCACTGTCCTGATGAGCCAAAGCAGTAGCTGTGGCCAGGCAGGAGACAGGTACAGAACCTCTATGTATGTCATGTGGAGCTGCCACAGGAAACCTCAGCCTGCCTGTGGCCAGGTCATTTACTGCTTTTGTTCTCACAAGTCCCAGACTGTGGCTTGGTGAGGGGCTCATGACACATTCTCTGCATTTTTGTCACAATCTTCTCAAAGAGATGGAGAAGAACTTCTCAAGAAGATGGGGAGATCTGGGCTGGTTCAGAGCATCCATAGTGCACAGGGAGAGGAATGGGGTGTCTGTTGAGTGCAAATCCCATCTGAGATCTTTGGAGAGAGCCCCTGGGACCCTGCATGAGGATTGCTTGCATCTGGATTTTTTTCTTTTTGTTTTTTGTTTTCCCCTCATCCTCTGATCGCAATAGGGAGAGCTGGCCAGGGCCAGGCAAAGATTCTGATTTTTATCAGTGGGGCTGGCTGCCATCAGAGATGTCCTTCTGAAATCAGAAATCACCAATCAGGGTCGCTAAGGGACAAGGCCAATGGAGCCTCACGGCCTCAACCCTGGTGTTCTAGAGGATCTGACAAGTCCATGGTGATGAGGAACTCTGAGGTCCAGCTGGGAAGTCATTCTGTGAGCTCAGCAGGTGCCCTGGGCAGGTGCAGGTCTGGCTGAGACACAGCTGGAGCTCAGGTGAGGACCAGGCTCAGGGTGTCCCCATGAGAAGGGAGCAGCCCTGCCTGGGGCCTCTCTGAGCCCTCCCTGGCAGCTCTGGCTCAGTGTTACAGCCTGGAAGGGACTCAGCTCCTGTTCCCCTGACCCTCCTTTGGCTGTGAGCCCAGTGAAACCTCCAGGATGTTCCTAATTATACCTGGCTTTGATCTAGAGACAGCCCACCAAGAAATCCTCCAGAGCACACTGGCCTTGCCCCTTACCCTGTGTTCTAAATAGACCATGAGCTGTAGTACCTGTCCTGGGGATCCTCCTGAAACCTATTGGGTGGAAGGTACAATTTCACAAATAATGGGAGATCTGGAAAATTCATATGAATTCCACCCTTAGAGTGTTTTTTTCCTCTCTGCTGACCACACAGGGGGATTGGCTTAGGAGATCACCAGCATTTGCCTGCCATCAGATGGCTACAGAAATGAGACCTAGTAGTGTTTGCTACCCTCTCTTGTGTGTATAAGAAGCAAATTCTGTGAAATTATAAGATTCAGTCATTGAATGAAGAAACTTCATTTCCCCCCTCACTTCAGTCTCCTTTTTGTCATTGATGCCTTTGCCTTTGGTGTAAATTTGGCCCTGGTTCTCTGATTTTCTTATCAGTCTTTTCCCAGACCAGCTGTGTCTGACCACATCAGGAGGTGATGCTGCTCACAGCTCTCTGCAGATTGGTACCAGGTACAGATTTAATTCCTGCAATTCCAGTCAAATTTGATTTTTATTTGATTGGATCTTTTTTTTGGAAGGAAAGGGAAAGGGAAAGGGAAAGGGAAAGGGAAAGGGAAAGATTCACAGTTGCCAAGCAGTCACTAAATATTGAAGAATGAAATGTGAGTGGCTGGAGTTGAATGAAAACTCTCCCAGCAGAGACAGCACTGCCCCCAAAGGCACCAGTCCAATTAACAAAGGCAGCATCAGGCTAATTCTGCCCTTGGAGTCACACATCCCTTGACACTTCCAGCTGCTGCTCAGACCTTTCAGGTTAGCAATCAGTCCCCAGCTGGTGAGGATGCAGAGTTCTCAGTCCTGGGCATGTGAGAGATGAGATGCCTGTGTGTGGAGGAGTCCCTGTGGTCCCACTTTGCAGACAGTGAGGGAGGGCTCCATGCAGAGCAGCACTTCAGTGCTGCTGTAAGGATGTTTGCCTGCCCACAGAGGCAGCACAACTCTGAAATCAGATTAAATCAACCCCACCTCTAGGGGATTTAGGGATTTCAAGAGACTCTATTTAAGCAGCAGAGGCAGCTCAGCTGTTCCCTTCATGGGCAAAAAATAGAGAGGCATTGGGGCCTCTCAGCTTTCAACTGAGTTGAAACAAATATAACAAATTCCTTTTCTTCCTCTCTGTGAGACAAGTCCTTGGCTGACTTTCTATGGTATATGCCATGTGCTGATGTCAACAGATTGTTCCATCTGCAGCAGAAGAGCATCTGAATTTAAAATAATTTTAAATAATTAAAATAATTTAAAATAATTTTTAATCTGCAGTGTAAGCTGACAGTAGGAATCATCAGCCCAACACCATTCCTAATGTAAGAAAACAAGGGAGATACTTCTATCAGAATTTGAATGACCCATTTTGGAGGCACTGGATGGCAGAATTGCTGGAGGTAGGACACTTTACTTCAAAATCTCTGTTGTGAATGTATAGAGAAAATCCAAGAAAGAGCTAAGGCCAAAACTTATTACAAAAAAAAGTGTACTCTTTTTTTCTCAAATTACATAAACTGAGGGTTGTTTCTGCGAGGTGTTCTGAATTAGGGACTAAAAGATGAACTGTCAGTAAAACGGTGGCTCCTGTGAGTGCTGTTGACTTTAATAAAGAGCTGAAGATCACAGCAATAGTCTAAACCTTTCACTTGGGCTTGGAGGGCAGAATTAGGTACTTCAGCTACATGGATCTAACAAGTTAAAAGCAGTGTGAATGTGTGCTGTTAGAGACTGCAGGGAGTTTTTCATGTCATTTTCTATCTGTCATGCACAGGCTCTATTGAGATACCACTCCAAAAGTGTTCTTTCATCCCTGTGTTAATGGAAACAGCCAAACCCAGAAAGATCCCTTCAAAATACATCGGAGCACCAAATGTCTGAGAATATTGGGAGTTTCTTTATTGTGCCTGTGTGTTAAAGTCATCTGTGGTGCCAGGATCCACAGCTTTGTGTTCATGTCATAAAACCCAGGGCAGAAGATGTCCTGTGCGAGTCACAGACACGGCAGTGTCACCACATTTCTCCTCACAGAGAGAAGCAAGGCACAGTTCTTCCCAAGAATATTTCTGGGTTTCACATTCTCTGAACCTCAGAGAAAGGAAAAACAGTTCTTATCTCATTTGCTGTTCCTGTGTTTGTGCCAAAGTAGAATGCAATATGGAGATTGTTCACCCAAAGTGGTGGTGCTTTGTTTCCTTGGCCTGTGTGACAGGCACGAGATTATGTGCAGTGTGGGCAGAGATGAGTGCTTGGCAGATTCAGCTTAGATGAAATGTAATATAGTACAGAATAATATAGTATAATAAAGTAATTAATTAGCCTTCTGATAAGACGGAGTCAGATGCATCATTCTCTCCCTGTATCATCTATAGAGCAGCCTGAGGGGTGGCTGGTGGTGGCAGAGCTGGGGACTGCTCTGGCTTGGAGCTGTGTCCTTCTCTGTGTGCCAGCTCTGCTGACTGGTCCCTGTGTGTACAGAGCCAAAGGTGCTTCCCCCTCTGTTCTTGGACACATTTCTGGTGCCAAAATGCATTTTGTGCCTTGAGATTTGCTGCTGTAGGGCAGTGGCTGGTGGCTCCTTTGGTAAGAGATGCTGAGTCTGAAGGACACAGAATTAACCATCCTTTCTCCTCTGTGGCAGGCTGATCTCTTCTCTTTCAGTGCCTCAGTTTCCCATTCTGGGCAGTGAGAAAACAGAGCTGGTCCAGCACTTTGTTAGCATCCCTCATACAGAACCCTCCTCAGGGGAACGAGGCCATGTGAGTCATGAACAAATGGTCCTGTGTTGTATTTGTGGGGTTCCCAGACAAAGGCAGGAATGATGAATCTGACTCCATGTTCTCAGAAGGCTAATTTATTATTTTATACTATATTATATTAAAGAATACTAAACTATACTATACTAAAGAATAGAGAAAGGATACTTACAGAATGCTAAAAAGATAATAATGAAAACTCGTGACTCTCTCCAGTCTCAACACAGCTTGGCAATGAGACAAATCACACCAGAATCCAATGAAACAATCACCTTGGGTAAACAATCTCCAAACACATTCCATATGAGCAAAACACAGGAGAAGCAAATCAGATAATACTGTTTTCCTTTTTCTCTGAGGCTTCTCATCTTCCCAGGAGAAGAATCCTGGGCAAAGGGATTTTTCCAGAAAATGTGACAGTCCTGAGCTTCATCCTCTGCCCTTCCTCACCATTCCCTCTATGGGTACCTCTGCCTCGAGTTATTCCTCCTTCCTTTGCCTGCCTACAGACAGGATTTTTGTTTGGTTTGCTTTGGTGCTGATTTCTTTGCTCTGTGGGTGTTTTGGTGGACAGGAGTTGGCTTAGCTCTTCCCTTCACAGCTTCTCCTTGCTCCATTTGGGAGTGCTTTCCCCAAAGCTGGGCTCGTGGAAGGATTTCTGTCCCCCTGGCAGCTGGGGATTGATGTGAATGTGAGCCAAAGCCTCCCCCAGCCTGAGCTTCCCTGGCTGCCATCTGAAGCTGAGTTGCTCTGAACTTCAGATGTCTTGGAGGAAGGCTGCCTGCCCTGTCAGCCCACTCAGGAGGAAAAACAGAGTGCAAGGAGCATTGCCCACTGCTCCCTAAGGTAGCACAAGGGTTTTCCTTTCTTTCTTTGGTCTGTGGGTGTCTCAGTTGTCACCCGGGTGTTCCCCTGACTGCAGGAAGCACCTGTGGGAGCAGCTGGGAGCACAGAGCTGACATGGGGGGAGAGCAGGTCCTCAGCAGCTAACCCTGCACCCATGAGGGAGCCACCCCTTCAATGCCAGCTCCTCTTGGTCAAAGGCTTGGTGACACCACTGGACAATGACACTCGGAGGGCACTGGCACCACGCACTTCCAGCCACTGCCCTCTCAGTGTGCTCAGCCCAGCCTGCTCTAGACTCCCCCCCTTTGATCCAGCAGCTCTCCAGGTATCCCCAAGAGGCTCCTGGTTTGAAGCAGTGTGATCCTGGTGCAGTGAGTACAGCTCTGACTGTCTGTCTGATTCCTCCCAGATGGAGCCAGCAGAGGAACAAGCTGCAGGAAACCACACCCAGCTGACTGAATTCATCCTCTCTGGATTGTCCAGCCGCCCAGAACTCCAGCGCTTGCTGTTCTTCACAATCTGCTTCGTTTACAGCCTGACTCTCATCGGGAACCTCCTCATCTGCACGGTCACAGCTCACCCCACCCTCCACACGCCCATGTACTTCTTCCTCCGCGTCCTGTCCTTCCTGGATATTTCCACAGCGTCAGTGGTTGTCCCCAAGATGCTGGCAAACCTCCTGTCGGAGGACAGGAGCATCTCCTACGTGGGCTGCATCACCCAGCTGTACTGTGTGGTGTTCCTGGCGGCCACGGAGTGGTACCTGCTGGCAGCCATGGCCTACGACCGCTACGTGGCCGTGTGCTGCCCGCTGAGGTACCCGGCCGTCATGAGCACCAGGGCCTGCCTCTGCCTGGTGCTGCTCTCCTGCTGCAGCGGCCAGGTCGTGTCGGTGGTGCAGACAGCCTGGGTGTTCACCCTGCCCCTCTGTGGGCCTAGGAGGATCAACTACTTCTTCTGTGACATCCCCCCGCTGGTGCTGCTCTCCTGCGCGGACACGTCGCGCTACGAGCGGCAGCTCCTCTCCGCCACGGTGCTCGTCATCTTCGCGCCCTTCTGCCTCATCCTGCTCTCCTACGGCTGCATCATCTCCAGCATCCTGAGGATTTCCTCTGCAGAGAGCAGACACAAGGCCTTCTCCACCTGCTCCTCACACCTCACTGTGGTAACGTTGTACTGCGCGAGTGGGACTTTGATTTACTTACAGCCAAAATCCAGTAATTCGCAAGAGGCTAAGAAAATCTTTGCTCTCATATACACAACTGTAATTCCCACATTAAACCCCCTGATTTACAGCCTGAGGAATAAAGAAGTGAAAGAAGTACTAATCAGAGGGATGGCTGTGTTGACAAAGAAATAAAGATTTTCTTCTCCATGAATGTGTGGATTAAAAACCTTATTTCCATTTTTGGTGAGTTCTGATTGTTTACTAGCTCAGGGGAAACTGCAGGCACAAAGATCCGTTTCCCACTTGTAAATAATTTGTCTTTATTCTTTGCTTCACAAGCAAATTATTTAGAAATTCTCTCTCCCTCTCTTCCTTAGGAGTACAATATATATATTTATTCTAAATATAAATATATATAAAATATAAAGCAGAGCACTTCCCATGTCTAATTCAGGTATCCAGGCTGCAACTCCTCACTTCTATTGCAGGAGTTCTCCTCACCCTCTTACTGAATAGATACTTTTAGAGTGAATATTCCAGACTAAGCGTATACTAATTGATAGAGACTACATCTTTTGCTTTGTCTTTTTTCCCCTTGTCAAATGTTTTCCATTCCTTCCAGCAGAAAAGAGGTCCAATGAATGAAAGGGATAAGGAAATCAGTTCACTTCTTTCAGAGCCTTGTGTTTTTCATTTGAGGTGTGGGGAAACTGAAGGAAAGGAATGAGATGAACTGATGGTCATTCCATTCCTTATTTCCAGGAAGAACTCAGCATTTAATGCAGTGCAGTGCCCACACCCTCCAAGCACTGTGGAGTGTGAGCCATGGGAAAGAGCATTCTGCAAGTCCCAGCTGGAGAAATTCATCCTGGCTTGAAAAGAAGAGTTTCCAGAGGATTAGCTGAGACAGAGGATTAGCACACAGAGAAAAGGGCTGCTACAACCTGGGAGTATTTATTTGGGAGGGTTTTGCAGTTTATTCTGGATAGAAGAGGTGCTCTGGCTCAGTGAAGAGCCTGGCCAGAGCCTGCAACATTCAAACTGCACTTTCCAACTGAGGTCAAGCAAAAGAAATCTCCATTACCAATGTGGCCATGCTGACCTTTGAGGTCTCTCTGTTTCATCTGACTTACCTGGCCATACAGGCAGAAGAGGGCAGTAAAATTGAGCATAATGGTCTTTTTTTGTTTAGTTTGCTTCTAGAAGAGAAAAGCAGTGTAAGTCATCTCAGGATAAAGTCATTGCCTGCGCCATGCTGACCTTTGAGGTCTCTCTGTTTCATCTGACTTACTTACCTGGCCATAAAGGCAGAAGAGGGCAGTAAAATTGAGTATAATGGTCTTTTTTTGGTTTAGTTTGCTTGTGAAAGAGAAAGGCAATGTAAGTTATCTCAGGATGAAGTCATTGCCTGACTTCAGAAACTTCACAACAAGGAGTTAATGGCAAAGTGGTTAATTGCATTTGGCAATGTTGTTTGCTAGACTCCTCTGGGGAGCTTAACTTGTCTCTGTATTGTTGAAACCCTTTTTTTTTTTCATAATTGGAGTGCTGGAGAAAGAGTTAGTGAAACTTCATTTGCATTTCTACAGACTTTGCTTCTGGGAGCTCATCTACTTTTACCTCTGTAAAAACAGAGAATTTTTTTCTTGTTTTGTTATTCAAAAAGATAATACTGAAAAAAGCGTTTCTAAAAAAAAAAAGAAAAGTTTAATGACTCTAGTATAATAACAGTAGTGTTAATCACTTTAAGGGACATTGCATTCCAAATGGTTAAAGCTTTTAATTTGCCTCTTTTAAAGATGTTTCTGACTCTGGTCCAAGAAAGAGACATCCAGAATCATTCAGCCATTGAGAACAAACCTTTTTTATTCCTGCTGCAGTGCCCTCCCACCAAACACTATCAGTAACTTTCTGTTTTTCCTGAATTCATCTCTTCTGTTTCCTGTTTCCACATGTGCACAAAGGATACCCCAAACAGAAACTGAGGTGGTAGGAAACAGGGCAGGCTTTTAGCTGGTGTAAATCAGAATTTCACCTCTAGCATGGAGCACTGATCTTTGGTCCCTAAGAAACACAGCCACAGGTTTTGCTAGAGCTGAGCTCACACCATCCTGTCTCTTCTATAAGAAGTGAAATTCTGGTTAAATTATGTCATTCAGTGGATCACAGCTTCACAAATAGACCAGGGCAGAAGTTTGTGCCTGGATTCATCTCCCCAACCCCAATATGTGAACTATTGATTCTGGCATTTTTATGGAAGAATGCATTTTAAAAAATAATATATTTTAACATTTTAATTTATTCATATTAATTATTTTCAGAAATATATTAATATACTTCAGAAGTATATGTGGAATGGTATTTAATAACTAATTAATTCACTTTTTCTGCCAAAAATTGGTACTGATTTAAATGTCTGTCTTTATATGGACTGCTGAGATCTTGACATGCTGCCACAGTTTATGGTTCTGTCAAATCACCTCCTGCCATGGGTGCACTTGATCTCCTTAAGGAAGCTCCAAAAAAAGAGCTGAATTAGTCATTAGTTATGTGTTGCTGGTGCAGTGCTTGATTCTTCACTTTAGAACCACATAATGAAGTTTTAGCACTGTTGGAATGTGCTGCTGCTTTAATTCAGTTTATAACATTAAAGGTCAGTGTTGAGTTTAATTTTTTATTTGCATTACAAGGGGGTTATTAATATACATGTATCTATGTAGTATAGAATGGAAGAGAGAGAGAGAAAGAAAGAAAGAAAGTTGTTTTGATTTACTGAATTTTTGAATTAATAAGAGAATTCTAGACAATGGCTTCTAGAGGCCACATGGTTCAGAATTATATAATTTACAATAAATATTAAATACAATAAATAATTACAAATCAATTAATGCATCTCAGAGCTTTAACTAAGGCACCAGAGTTAGCACTCCAGCTAACACAGCTGATGCCACAATTCTAGAATTATCACCCCTGGAGCCAGAAGCAACCAACACACTGAAGAGACAAAGAAAACTTCATCTAAAGGCTGCAGAGACAAACCCTTCCCACAAACATTCACCTCTTCCAGCAGGCAGTGAGTGCAGGGCTCAGGCTGGGTGCAGCCTCTGCTGCCAGTGCTGACATTGGGGCAGGCAGAAGGGTCAGGATTTGCAGTTAGAGAAATTAAATATCACTCAATTTATACACACAGCCAGCACAACGAGCCCTTCAGCTCTCCATGGAAGGAGGGAAGAAAGGAGGAGATAAAGAATATTGAGAAATGTTTTGATTTCAAGACATGACATGAAATTTTAATGTTTGACAAAACATCAAAAAGTGACATAAGGAGGTTTTTCCTCTTGCTTGCTTTTATTATTTTCTTTTCTCTTTTTTTTTCCTTTTATTATTCTGAGATCTACATCCTCTTATCAGTTTCTCTCCCCATGAGTTGTTTATATGTTTTGTGGGAGATTTTTGTTTCTACTGTCAAGAGGGATTTCATTTCTCACTTGTCACTCTAAGGAAATGAAACTCAAACAGCTCTAAACCTAAATAATCCTTACAGGTCTGAGAATTTTCTCCCACTAAAGCATTTTCAGAATGCTTTTTCCTCTATCTCAACATTGCTGGTGAAGTTACTAATGCAGGAATGTGCAGATGCCATCATGCTGATGCCAATTTGATTTTTTGCCTTTTTTCTTTTATTTATTCTCTCTATTCTTTGTACATACATTTGTATCTCTGCAGCCTATTATTGTATTCTAGCTCATTTTCCCAGTACTTTTCCTTGCCCTGATAGGCAGAAAGACAAAACACATTCCAAGGCCCCAATCCCATCTTGGTTCTCCTTAGGAACCAGCTCTTCCAGACTTATTTTTATAAACAAAGTTTGGTTTCTGTCTGAGGGTGGAAGATTCAGAGAAGGTTGAAGTGGGGGAAATTGCATCACCTCTTGTGCTCCTAATTGGTTATTTTTGCCAAATATGCTAATTTGCTTGACTTATAGAACTCTGGGGGGGAGGTGGGCATTTTGTGGACATTTTCCACACATTTTCTGTGTCTGTCGCTGGAGACCTTCAATAAAGACCAATCTTTATATTCCCCCTCTATATAAATATTATCTCCAAAGTGTGTGGTTTTATTTGCAGCTTCAGTAAGGCATCAAAGCTAACTTAGAGATCTACACCAGAGTGCTGAAGAGAAGTGAGACATGCTGGAGTGGTTTCCACAGCAGAGAACAAGGCAGACCTTGCATGGTCAGTACCAGGCTGTTTGTCCTGGTTTAGGGCTTGGTGTGTCATGGAGATGTCTTTGCAGTGATCTATTGCAGACAACTTTTATTAGGCCCTGGACATTGCACCATGCTGCACACTCCTTGTGACTGACCTTCCTAAATGGATGGGAGGTGAATGTTGTCCCATCTCGCATCTAGAAAGTTGCTCACTTACTGAAGGAGCAGGAATTGTGGCATTCACGTTCTCTGAACAGAGAGAGAGCTAATTCTCTCACCCAGGTTTTTTTCCTGGAGAAGCACAGAGAGAAGAAAGAGAAAACAATTCTTATCTCTACTTACTACTCCTATTGTTTTTACACACGTGGAATGTGTTAAGAAAATTGTTTACCTGAAAAGATTTAGTAATTAAATTCTGCTGAGGATTGTTTTGTTTCCTTAGCCAGTTAGAAAAAGCTGTGTCCTAACTATCTAGAGACAGTCACAAGTTTTCTTTAGTATGTAGTTTAGTATAGTATTAATGTAATATAGTAGAGTTTAATAAAGCAATTGTTCAACATTCTGGATCAATGGAGTCAGATACCAATCGTTCCCAAAGTCAGGGGCACCCTACATTCTTCTCTACAGGAATATCCGTGATGAACACAGTTTTGTCATGGCAGCACCAGATTTGATGTCTTTGGATCTACTGTCCGCTCTGGTTTCTGTTTTCCTGCTGACAGAAATATTTTCCCCAGTGTTCTCCTGATGGCCTTTTTCATCTCAGTGTTTCTGAGTGTGTAGATCATTGGGTTTAGCATTGGAGTGACCACAGTGTAAACAACAGAGACCACCTTGTCCCTTGGGTATTTCTTATAAGGCTGGGCATAGGTGAAGATGCAGGGGATGAATATTAAGCTCACAACAGTTATCTGTGTTCCACAGGTAGACAGAGCTTTTCGCTTCCCTTCTGTGATGCACGTCCTTATCTTCAGCAAGATGACAATGTAAGAAATAATCAAGATTACAAAAAGGCTGATGAGGATCACTCCACTATTAAACACCATCTGTAGCTCAGCCTTGCGAGTGTCACTGCAGGCCAGTTTGATGACTTGAGGGACGTCACAGTAGAAATTGTCCAGTACATTTGGGCCACAGAATGGCAGCTGGAGAAGAAAACCAGTTTGTGTAATAGAATGAAGAAATCCACCCAGCCATGCAGCTGCCACCAGCCCTGTGCAGGTGCTCCAGTTCATGATGGACAGGTAGCGCAGGGGCTCACAGATGGCCACGTACCGATCCACCGTCATCACCAGGAGCAAAAATGACATTGCACCTGCAATGAAATGGAAGAAGAACATCTGGAGGAAACACTGGTTGAAGGAGATGACTGTGTGCTGGGTGAGGAGGCCTGACAGCAGTTTGGGAGTGTTGACTGAGGAATCACTGACGTCAAGGAAAGCGAGGTTGGCCAGGAGAAAGTACATGGGGGTGTGGAGCTGGTGATCCACAGCCACAGTGGCAATGATGGTGAAGTTCAGCAGCCAGGTTATTACATAGATGAGGAAGAAGATCACATAGAGACAATACTGCAGCTTGTGGCTCTGTGTCAGGCCCAACAGGACAAATTCTGTCACAGTGGTGGTGATGTTCTTTGATTCCATTCTTTATCCCTGCATAAACAAGAGCAATAAAGATGATTATAAACTAGTGTGTTGGACTAGAGAATTATTAAAACACAAAATCATATCACAATTTATGATTAATCCAGGAGTAATTCTGGAAGTCACCAAGTCTCACAAACAAACTCTGTGGACTGTTCAAGTATGTAACCAATCTTATACCGGGGAAAAAACCCAAACCTGTTGAGATCGGCAGGAGAAATGCGACACGCAATATGAGTGATCAGCAAATCTCAGAACTTTATTGATAGGCACACATAGTTATATTGGTGTTAATGAGGCTAATGCATATTGCAAAAGGCGAGCTCAATATTGGTTAGTTACTTATCAGCTAACTACGCCTACTTCTACATTCTTGTGGTTACTCTGTTGTAGATTTCTTACCTTTTCTTCATGTTTCTAGCTAACGATCCTCTCCCCCAAATTTATGTTGCAGCAAGGGCATAGTGACCTTTGTCAGCTAGCCAACTGTCCACAAAATCCTCTACACAAAATCCTCTACACAAACCAAAACAAAACAAGAAAACCCAAACAAATTCCCTTACATTCAGTGAGAACTTAGTATGTTCCAATTAGTGTCTGTTCCCTTTCATCTTATTGTTGTACACCTCCAGGAAGGCTCTGTCTCCTCTTTATCCTCATCTCATCAGCTAGTTATACACAGAAATCAGGTTTTCCCTTAGCCTTCTCTTCTGTATGGGTGAACAGACCCAGTTCTCTCAGCCTCTCCTTGAATGTCATGTAATCCAGCCCAGTGATTAACTTTGAGGCCCTCCAAGGTAGTCAGTCCAGTGTATGTAGGACTGTCTTTCTTGTCCTGGAGTGCTGTGCTCTTGACCCAGTCCTGCACTGAGGAGGGGTGGGATCATTTCCCTGCACTAGCTGGCCAGGCCTCTGCTGGCAGAGCTGAAGCTGTCACCTTCTGTGACAGAGGAACACATTCCCATCCCCTATTCAGCTGTTTGTCTGCCAGGGTCATTATCTGTGAAAGAGGTTTTGCAGTGACTTCTGTGAGCCAGATGGAAGTTTGAGAACAGGATCCATGTTTACCCATGAAAGAATTTCCTACCAAGGTTGCTGACATAGAAACCAAGAAAGAAAGAAGGATAAATAAGAAAAACCTGAACTGTCTATTCCAATGAGGACTTCGTTTGTCTCTTGTGATCAATGAGTAAAGTGTAAACTTATGAGTTTTGTAAGAATGTATAAAAAGCATGCAGGCTATAATAAAACTGGATTTGAAGCCTTCTGAAAATGGAGTGTTGCTTTGCATAGTCTCCATCTCAGCTATGACAATTATCTACAAAGCTGCTTCCTGAACAGGCCCCTGGCCTCTGCTGACTGCACAGGCTTGTCCTTTCCCAGATGCAAGATGACATATTTACTTATGTCAGACTTTATAATGTTCATGCCAACCTTTTTCTCCAAACTGTCCCTACAAATACCAGCCCTGCCATCCACTGTACTGACTACTTTCCCCATTTTGCTGTCCTCAACAACTCCTATCACCACTTGAGTTTGTGTAAAGTCCCTCTCTATTTCTCTTGTAGGCCACTTCCTGGTTCTGGAAGGCTGCTGAAAGGTTTCCCCAGAGCTTTATCTTCTCTCCATACATTAAATAACCCCAGCTCTTCCAGCCTGTTCTCACAGGGGAGGTGCTCCAGCCTCCTGACTGTATGTGTGGCCCTCCTTGGATCAGGAGGTGCATGGTCCATTTGTGCAGGTCCATGTGCTCCTTTAGCTTGGAGCCCCAGAGCTGGGCACCATTCTGCAGGTGGGGTCTCAGGAGAGGGGAGTTTTGGGGCACAGTTATCTCCATGGACTGTTGCTGGCCACGCTGCTTTTGATGCAGCCCCGGGTATGATTGGTTTCTGAGCTGTGAGTGGACATTGAGGGGACATATTGAGTCTTTCATCCACCAAACACCCCCAGGTCCTCCTCTGCAGGGCTGCTCTCAATCCATGCACTGCCCAGCCCTGGGACTGGCCTCACCCATGAGCAGGACCCTGTGCCTGGCCTTGTTGAACTTTCTGAGGTTTGCCCAGCCCACTTCTGTCCTGTCAAGGTTCCTCTGTATGGCATCCCCTCCCTCTGGAACATCAACCACAGCACTCAGCTTGGGAAGCAGCACCTCTGCCTGGAATCCTCACCTAAAGCAAGGACTTGCAAGTTAGGCTGAGCTGAAACTTATCCATGGAGCTGCAGTGGCTCTCTGTGAAAATACAGACAAAAGAGTCACCCACACAGGACCTGCTGTCCCTAATCCTCCACTCCCACCACTGGGGCTGCCTGGAAGTCCACATTGGGCCGGGTGATCTGTGCACTAAAAAATAAGTCAGGACAGGGGAGGTGGCTGTCTCAGCTCCCATCAGAGGCCAGGAGTCTGCAGAAGGAATGTGATCACCCTAAAGTCAACATCTCTGTGGCCAGGCTATTCCTCCTGGGCTCCATGGACAGCTCAGTCTCAACCCCAATTTCTTCCCAAGTTGTGGCCTTATTACAAAGATCTCTGCATCACAGTCCTTTTTCAAACTTCTTTTCAGTCAGATAAATGGCATGAGTTGAAAATCAGTGTCTCAAGTTTTAGAAAAATAATGTTGTAATATTCAGTGAATTTGGAGACACTGTGGGGGAGTTCTAAGAGAAGATGGCAGCTGCTCACCTGCACCCACAGCCCAAGATGACTGAGCCCTTTCCCTGATGGGAAGTTACTACCTCTACTTGGCTGCTGAAACAAAACTCTAATTTCTTCTAAGAAAAAACCACATGCAGAATAAACCACAACTATTTTATTTTCCCCTATAAACTATTCCCAAAATGGAATTTCAGATAACTATAGAAATTAGAGTTTCTGCACATTTCCATTGCCTCTGGTGAATACTCTGCAGGGATACTGTCATTTTTTCCCATCACAGTTTCCTCCTTAGTGTCAGTGAGTAATTCCATTTTAAATCCCTATATACTTAATCCTATTTTCTGCTTGAAAATTGCAGGTTTTTTTCCACAGATCCAAAAAGGAAAACCACTTTTGGTAGGAAATCACATTTTCTAACAATACACAGTTAATACTGTGTACTCTTTGTTCTCATTTCCCATAAAAAATAGTATTTTCACAGAAACTTGGAGGAGAGAAAACACAATTTGCTTTCAACTCTAATCCAACCTTTCTCTTTTGCCTCGGTAATCTCCTAAAATACAAGTAAGACTGAGCTCCAGCAAAAACCTGAAATACAGAAATGCTGAGACAGGTATGATTCATGCCTGCCTTCCCTCAGACCTCTCCCAACACATGGGGAGTGTCTCTGAAGCTCACTCTGTCAAGTAAGATTATATATTAAAAGTGATAAACAAGCATTTCAGGTCATTTTGTCTTTCACAATATAATCATTGCCACTGGCAGCATGTGGAATCACTCATCCTTCCAGTATTTTTGGTAGAAAGAGCAAATACCTTCAGCAAACTCCTGTTTCTGTGATCCAACTTCACACAAGCTACAAGATGTCATTCTCAAGTTACAAGATAAAACAGCACAGCTCTACTCAGAAGAGAAGGATGCAAACCTACCTCCAACAGAAGACTCCAACAACCTTCCCTTATAGGATTCCTGATGCCTTTGTTAAGGGAAATGATGGGATTCAAGAAGAAATCCCAAACCACCTTGCACTTCTGGTCATTCAAAAAAGAATAACAATAATATAATTAGCAAAAGTAGATTTTGTCACTGTGGGGCTAATTAAAAAGTTCTTAGAGTGCTTTACATCATGTGGATCAGGACCACGTGCAGATGAAGGAACCTTGTGATAATTGGAGCAGAACTAAAATGGGAATTTTCATGGCAGTGTAGTCACTCCTCCCCTTTGCAAGATGAAAAAATGCAAATTACAACTCTCACAACTACAGACTTGCTGCCTGGAGCTTGTGTTCAACTGTGCTTTGAAATAAAAGTTCCGTCATTGCCACAGGATTGTTCTATCATACTAAAGCCTTCAGGGCAGTGATTCTAAAACACTTCTCTGCTCCTTTGCTCAGAAAAAAAAAGTGAATTTTTCTGGTTATATAATAAACCTTGGTCTGCACATACACAAAGGGGCACAGATGCCCACCAGCAGATAGAGAAACCAGAGAGAAACCTAATCAGAGAAATGGACACTGTGGTCCACCTCTTCCAAGGGCTGTCCCAGGAGATCCAGCAGCCCCAGGGCTGGGTGTGGTACCTGTTCCAGTGGGTCAGTGGGAACAGCTTGGGGGCAGCTCATAGCCTGAGGCACAGTTAATGCCCAGGAGATAAAGGACCCACTATGGAATGGAGGGAGAAAAGCATCTCAGATGGTTCCAAGATTTACCAGGGATGTTCAGGGGAGGAGCCACACTTGTGAGGCCATGCCCTGCTCCTGCTCAGCGCAGTCAGGATTTCCTGACTGAGTGAGGGGTCTCTATTCTGTGTGCCTGTGTGCGCTGCAGCTGGAGTCACAGTGCCCACGTGGTGCCAGGTGCCATTGGCCTGCTTGGCCACACATGAGCTCATCTTCAGCCCCTGTCAACCAGCACACCCAGGCCCTTCCAGCTCTTCCCTAAGCCTGGAGCACTGCATGGGCTTGTGACCCAGGGGTAGTGTCGCCATGATATTTTCTGAAAAATCCCTTTGCCCAGGATTTTTTCTCCTGAAAAGCTGGGAAGCCTCAGAGGAAAAGAAAAACAATAATTAACTGCTGCTGTGGATGCAACAGGTGCATCTTTGATTGGTCCATGTTGGTTGTTTCTAATTAATGGCCAATCAGTCAGCTGGCTCGGACTCGCTGAGAGTCAGCTTTTATTATCATTCCATTCCTCTGCCTTCCTTTCCAGCCTTCTGACGGATCTTTTCTCTCTATTCTTTTTAGCATAGTTTTAGTATAGCATTTTAATATAATATCATAATATAATAAATCAGCCTTCTGAAACATGGAGTCAAGATTCTCATCTCTTCCCTCATCCTGGGACCCTCGAACACAACCACACTTGGCCCTGATGAGCCTCCTACCACTGGCCTTGCCCCATGGGTCCAGCCAGAGACCCCTCTGCAGAGCCTTCCCACCCTCCCAAAACCATCCAAGCCAGTGTCTGCCAGCCTTCCCACCCTCCCAAAACCATCCAAGCCAGTGTCTGCCAGCCTTCCCACCCTCCCAAAACCATCCAAGCCAGTGTCTGCCAGCCTTCCCACCCTCCCAAAACCATCCAAGCCAGTGTCTGCCAGCCTTCCCCCCCTCCCAAAGCCATCCAAGCCGGGGTCTGCCAGTCTTCCCACCCTCCCAAAGCCATCCAAGCTGGTGTCTGCCAGCTTACTAAGAGTGCACCCAACCCCCCCATCCAGATCACTGGTGAAAGATACTGAAAAGGACTGGTCCCAGTACTGAGCCCTGGGGAACACCAGTTGTGACAGGCCACCAGCTGCATTTAATCCTTAACCACACTTGGCACCCAGCTGCCCAGACTGGTTTGTACCCAGTGGAGAGTAAGCCCATGCAGGCCATGAGCAGCCAGTGTCTCCAGGAGAGCACTGTGGAAAATTGAGTCCAAGGCTTTAATGAAGTCCGTGGTTCACCAGAAATTAAGGGGTACAAGGAAGGGAAATACCAACTTTAATTAGGGAATCAGTCTTACAATTTGTGAATGTGTAAAGCAGACCAACAATACAAATGGTGCAGAACTACAACTGCTACAGAAATCTCTGAATTAAGCCTTGCTGTCTTTAATACTGTGTTGCTACTTAGCAGTCAGCCCAGAACTAACCCCAAAGCAAGGCAGCAGTGCAGACCATTCAGCTCTGCCAGAATGAGACCAAAACTCCAGGATCAGCCTGGTCACAGATGTCACACAGATGTCTCCACTATGTACTGAGCAGAGACAACTGAGTGAGGCATTTAGTTCACCAAGACTGATCCTTCAGCTGCTCTGACTACAGCATGGCATAAAGCAGAAATACGTGGACTGCTGTTGTTCTGGATGGCAAAGAGTAGGTCTTTATCTACCTGAAGTGCCTTTTAATAAAATCTTCTAGCCTCAACTTACATCACACTAGGAGTATTTCTCCAGAAGTACTGCTATAATAAACTTCACTGCCCTGTGGGCTTCACACCCTGCAACCCCCTCTGGGATATGGAAGTGGGGCAAGGGAAGCACATGGATACATTTTCTGCCACTGTAGATGATGAAATTGCAATTTGCTTTACAAGGGAAGAGGTACTGCTTCCCAAGGCAGACCAGGCAGCTTGGATATCCTCAGTGCCCAGTCAGGGGGAACACCCTGAACACAAGCACCACCTCTTGGGATCAATAAAAGAAAACCACCCTGGTCTGAGGTAAGCACAAGAAGGCAATAGCTGAAATGTTCCTTTGGACTAAAGCTGTGACTTGCAATGCTTCACACAGTGAGGTACCACCCAGCTTTCCTGAGCTCAAGCTTAGATGGGCACTCAACCAAGGCAAAGCAGTCCAGGGGCCACAGTATGATTGTCACCCTTTCCCCCATGGGCTGGCAAAGCAGTTCTCCCTCATCCCTGCCACAGCACAAGGGGTATGGAACCCTAGAAGGGTGTAACTCTTTGGATTAGACTCAGCTGAAGGTACTGAGACATCAACTTGGCACCAGCCACAAGAGAGGGCAGTCTCCAAGCAATCTGTATTCAGCACCCTAAGATGGATCTTCTCCCACAACCACCAAGACCAAGAAAGAGACTTTAGCTCTTCTGCTTTGACTGTCGTAATGGGGAAAAACAGGAAGGGCAACTTCCAGTACCATGGAGGAATTACAACAGGACTAGGACCTGTTTCCTGCTGCCACATCTCTCAGGGGAGAAGACATGACACCCCCCAGCTGCTTTGCCAGCAGTTCACACACACACACAGACCATGCAAAAGGGGAGATGGAACTAGGACCTGTTTCCTGCTGCCACATCTCTCAGGGGAGAAGACATGACACCCCCAGCTGCTTTGCTAGCACTTCACACACACACCATGCAAAAGGGGAGATGGGCAATTCCACAGTCACAGTCCTTTGAGGGGTCGTGCCCTTCCCCAAATGCAGGTGATGTTAACATTCAGGTGGCAGTAAGAGGGATGATTCCTAAACTGGGGATGCACACAGTGAGATACAGGGGAAAGGATTGCTCACCCCTTCTGTACGTGGATGGGGAAGTGTCAAGGGGCAGGGCTCCCCTCTTTGATGGGAAGGAATGTGAGCTCACACAAACAGTGCCCAGCCAACAGGGGAGGCCTTAAGCCACAATGTCCTTCAGAGCTGCAGGCAGCTCAGGGAAGCTGAAGCGGTAGCCGCTCTCCAGGGTGCGTTTGGGCAGCACCCTCTGTCCCTCCAGCAGCATGACCGCCCGCTCTGCCCCAAAGACAGCCCGCACGGCCCAGGCGGGCACCGGCACCAGCGCCGGCCGCCGCAGGGCTGCCGCCAGCTCCTGGGCAAAGGTGCCATTGGAGGTGCCAGGGGAGGACGGGGCAACGCCGTTGAGGATGCCTTGCACAGACTCCTTCTCCAGGGCGTGACACACAATCCCAGCCAGGTCCTGAATGTGGATCCACGGGAAGGGCTGCAGTCCAGAGCCCATGGGGCCTCCAAGTCCCAGACGGAAAGGCAAGAGCATCTGAGAGATTGCACCGCCATCTCGACCCAGCACCACACCTGTGGGGAGAACAGAGTGAGACCAGGTCCCCTGCCCAGAGGGCAAGACCCCCTTCACAGCCACACCTACAAGCAGGAGAATCCTTACAGGGCTGGCCTGGAACAGGACCCCAGCAAGGAGAGACAGAAGACCTGATGCCCTTTACCACCCTCTTCCCACTCTTGCCCCAGCAGTAAAGCAGTCACCATTAATAAGCACAATGCCCCGTCTCACCTGATCTCACCACAACACCACGAGCTGGGCTCCCAGGGATGAGAGCTGCAGCCTCCCACGAGCTCACCAGGCGTGAGAAGAAGTCAAAATCCCCTCCTGGACTGTCTTCAGTGTACTCAGCTGTGGGACTGGGGCGGTAATAACCTGCAGGGTGACAGCAGAAAGGGGGTCAGGGGTCAGTGATCACACCCAGCCCCCCCTTCCCCATCAGACCATCTTCTCTGCCTCCAGGAGCCCAGAACTCCTGTGAGGAAAGGCTGACAGAACTGGGATTGCTCAGCCTGGAAAACAGACCTAACTGCAATCTTCCAGTACCCGAAGGTAGCCTACAGGAAAGCTGGAGAGAGACTACAAGGGCCAGGAGGGCCAGGACAACGGGGAATTGCTTCAAGTTGAAAGTGAGTTTAAACTGGCTGCTAGGAAGAAAATGTACCCTGTGAGGGTGGGCAGACCCTGGCACAGGGTGCCCAGAGTTGTGGCTGCCCCTGGATCCCTGGAATTGTCCGAGGCCAGGCTGGACAGGGTTTGGAGCAACTTGGGACAGTGGAAGGTGTCCCTGCCATGGCAGGAGGTGGGACTGGATGGGCTTTAGGGTCCATTCCAACCCAGACCATTCTGGGATTCTGTGAGCGCGATCACTCCCCCAGGAACATCCTCACAGGAACAGCACAGGGTCTCTGATGGCAATGCTGACAAGTTTTTGAACTACCAACGTGCTCCACAGGTTCAATAGGATGCACTAACACTCAGGCAGCCCCAAAACACAAACAGGCCTGCAAGCAACACACTGAGATGGCTGGAAGGGGCCTGCTTTAACACTGGGCATCACAGAGGATAAACCAATGCTTTAAAGATAAACCTCAGCTTTAAAAACTGCTGCAAGCAGGAAGTTGGAGATTATGCAGAGAGCTTCAGCTGAGGCCTTACTGACACAAATTGATTCTACAAGATCCCTAAAGGCTTTCACAGGAAAACACAGAAAAACTTCTGCCCTAATAACACCAAGAAAAAACATAGGGACCCAAATTCCTCTGCAGCAGCACTAAAAGCTTAGCAAGGCTTGCCTAAACACAGTGACACTGATGGCAATAAAGCTGATGTTTCAAGGCAAGACAGGTGCTCCTGAGGAACTGTGTGTCTGCAGGCAAAGCCTCTCCAGGTCAGCACGAGTGCTGTCTGGGCCAGGCCCAACCAATACCTACGCCAGTGACGAGGACCCAGGCACGGGGTGGCTGCTCAGCAGCAGCAATGGCTTTGGCCAAGGTCTTGGTGGTCTCCACCCGGCTGCTGATGACCTCCCTGCAGAAGGCATCACTCCATCTGGGAAAGGGAGAGCCAGGGATTAAACACCTCACAGGACACCCAGAAAACACTGCCACTGAGGGGGACCCCAGCCAACACCAGCTCACAAGCACAGGTGATGCCTCAGGTTTTGGCTTTTGTATTTTTCATGTTCTGAGCTGCTTTAGGGTGTGGGTCTGGCCTTTACATGAGGGGATGGTGAGCTCTCTGCACAGAGCAGGGAGACAAAACAATTCCTGCTCCAGCTGGGGACCAAGGACAAATGATCCAGATCTCAGGCCCAAGAGCACAAACAGTGTGGGCTGGAGAGAGAAAAACAAGAAGGATGGGACTGCATGGGCTAAAGCTGTAACTGGACAATTAACTCCAGTATGCAAATGGATCAGAGCTTATAAAAGTGAGAGACCCTGTGACCAGTGGGGCATTTTGTGACCATTTTGGTTCACCTGGGGTGCAGCCCTGGCTGGGCTCTTGTGCTGCCCAAGGTGGATCCATTGAGGCCTTTTAATAAATCCCTGCTTTATTCTTTAACTCTGTCCAGTCTCTGTTCTAGGCCAGCCTGCACAAGGCATCAAGGAGAGGTCACAGAACTCCCCTCACCCCAGAGCAAAGGGAGGACATGACATCTTACAGCACAAAGGCAGGGGAAATTTGGAAGATGGTGGTTCTTCCTTTACAAGATTGTGGGGTTTGGACTGCCTTCAGACAAAGTCAGCAAAGGAGCTAGACACCAAAGCTGGTGTTCTTCCCAGAAATCACACTGTGGCTCTCATTTTGCATTAACAAATGTAGGCACGGTAGGCACGACACACAATGTCTTTTTGGAAATGTGGAACTAATGTTTCTGGCCTCCAGCTGTAGATCCAGGAGGGAACCTTTCTTCCAAAGGTCTCTCAGAACCTACCAGGCACCACAGAAATGTTCTGGGTACTTGAGGATGCAAATGTCAACAGCTGGCTAACTCAACAGCTTCCTGGTCATGTTGTTTCCCCCCTTTCCACATTCCCTGGCAACACAGGCCTGTCTTGCCTCCACCTTGTCCCAACAGCACTATGGAACATCAAGTTACCTGCGGAAAGGGTTGAGGACATTTTCACCAGCCAAGTTGACCACAGCATCACACAGGGGCAGCCCGGAGCGGGACAGCTCCTCCTAGGCAGAGTAACAGACATCACACATCAGGCCTCCCCTCTGCTCAAGCCTTCCCTGCAAACAAAGAGGGCAGGCTCCCAAGAACTTCAGCCACTTTTTCCCTGATATTTGCAGAGACAAGCACAAATGGAGAAGGTTTTGCGTCTTGTACCCATTCCAAAGACTGTGACCCATGGAGCACCCAGCATAAAGGACATCCAGAGGAGCCAGACGTGCCTTGGCAGGGTCCCTCTGTGCCACGGAAAGCCAGGGCACGCAGCCTGGTTTCTCAGCCCTGTCACATTCCCCCTGCTGTGACCGCTCTCATCTCATACCCAGCTGATCCGGTCCTTGCCCCCTCTTCGAGACACATGGGTCACTTCGTGCCCTCGGCTCCGCAGCAGCTGGGTCAGGGCTCTGCCCACGAAGCCTGTCCCACCACCTGGTGAGAGAGAGAGACAGACCGTCAGGGCTGTGTCCCTGGGCCATCACCCCCGGCAGCAGAGGCGGCCCGTGCCAGGGGCTGCACCACCGCCCCCCAGGAGCAGCGCCCGCGCACACGGCCAGCCCCCATGCCCGGCGTGGGGGAAGAGGCGGCCGAGCTCCAACCCAGCGGGCAGCAGCTGCAATCCAGGCCCGCCCGCCCCTTCTCCAAAACTCCGTTCGGCTCAACACTCCCGCTCCCTCACGACCCCGCACCCTCAGGCCCACACTCACCCACCACCACTCGCATTGCAGCACCGCACATGCGCCGAGCAGCTCTCACCGCGCGTGCGCTCCCCGCCGCGCACGGCGCTCCCCAGCGGCGCGGAGGCCCTTAAAGGGCCAGCGCGGAACAGAGCGGGGCTGAGGGGACACTCGGGGAGCGGGGCTGGGCCGAGGGGACACTCGGGGAACGGCCTGGGAACGAGGGGACACTCGGGGAACGGCCCGGGGCTGAGGGGACACTCCGGGAACGGCCTGGGAACGAGGGGACACTCGGAGACCGCCCGGGCCCCGCGGCTGCGCCTGGCTCGGCGCTGAGCAGGCCAGCAGCGGGACGCAGCAGCCCCAGGAGCTCGTGTGGGCAGTTTGTCAGTTCGTAAAAGCGCAGGAGTGAACGCAGAGAGAGGCTCTGGCTGCCCCTGGATCCCTGGCAGTGCCCGAGGCCAGGCTGGACAGGGTTTGAGCAGCCTGGGACAGGGGAAGCTGTCCCTGCCCATGGCAGGGGTGGGACTGAGTGAGCTTTAGGGCTCCTTTCAACACAAAACAATCCGAGATTCTATGATTCTCTTATTCTAGGAAGTGTTTTTAATATTGCTAGTAGAAAACAAAGAATGGTGCAGTTGGGAATTAGGTGGGGGCTGTTCTCACTGACCCTGAGCCTCCCTTCTCTCTGACACCTGCTTGCCTGTCTCCTTGGGGTCATGGGAAAAGAAATTATTTCAAGGATGTGATTCTGCCACTGGGTTTGAAATGTCTCCTTTGAGATGCCATGAAACACACATTGGAGACACAGCCTCCCACCTGCAGGCAGCTGGAGCAGCCTTTGCTTCACGCAGAGTCGCCTGTGTTGTCAGCTCCTTTTACCTGTGTCCTGTGAGGAACAGAGGGTGACAACAGCCTGTAGGCAACATCTCTACACATTGGTGGCTCTTCTGGACCAGGGACAAGTGCCAGAGATATTTCTACCCACCTATCCGGCTTATTTCACCTAATCATCTATCCTTGTCTGCACATACAGCTGTAGCTATTGCACTGTCTGTCCATCCATCAATCATCCATCCATTCATCATCTGTCCATCATCCATCAATCCATCATCAATCCATCATCCATCCATCCATCCATCATCCATCCATCATTCATCCATCATCCATCCATCCATCATCCACCATCCATCATCCATCCATCATTCATCCATCATCCATCCATCCATCATCCACCATCCATCATCCATCCATCATTCATCCATCATCCATCCATCCATCATCCACCATCCATCATCCATCCATCATTCATCCATCATCCATCCATCCATCATCCACCATCCATCATCCATCCATCATTCATCCATCATCCATCCATCCATCATCCATCATCCTTCCCCCAGTCCGTCACTCAGTCACAGACCCATTAGGGTTGGAAGCAGCCTCCGAGATCGTTGTGTTTGAGTGAACACCACCGTGAGCTAAATCATGGCACCAAGTGCCGTGTCCAGTCTCTTTTTGGGCACTTCCAGGAGTGGTTCCATCCATCAGTCCGTCCATCATCCATCCATCCATCATTCATCCATCATCCATCCATCATCCATCCACCCATCTATCCATCCATCATCCATCCATCCATCCATTCATCCATCCCTCATCCATCCATCCATCCATCGATCCATCCATCCATCCATCATCCATCCATCATCCATCCATCATCCATCCATCATCCATCCATCATCCATCCATCATCCATCCATCATCCATCCATCATCCATCCATCATCCATCCATCATCCATCCATCATCATCCATCCATCCATCCATCATCCATCCATCATCCTTCCCCCAGTCTGTCAGTCACAGAACCAGAGGTTGGAAAAGACCTCTGTGATCGTTGTGTTTGAGTGAACACCATCATGAACTAAATCATGGCACCAAGTGCCGTGTCCAGTCTCTTTTTGGGCACTTCCAGGAGTGGTATCTCCCTTGCTTCACTGAGCAACCACAGCTCTCCTTATCCCTCTGGCCACCAGCTCTATGAAAGTGCCATGTCTGGTGGTTAAGAAAAGAAGAAATGGGTTTTCAAGGAGGAGCCAGCTTGGAAATTTGAGATTTAAGAGTTATTTGCACAGGAAGATGCATCTCTGTGCTTCACTCTCATCTGACTTAGCTGTGGATGTGCAGAGTGAGAATGCCTCCACCTGAACTGGCTGTGTTCCAGTGTACAGAAATAAGCTGCTGCCAGAATCTGTTTCCTGTCCTATTTCACATGTTCAGTACACTAAGGTGTGGCAGCAGATTCTGCTGCCAGAATCTGAGTTTTCTGTCCTATTTCACATGTTTGGTACACTCTTCAAATTGTCCAATCCAATAATGTTAATTATAGCTTTAAAATGCTGGTATCTTTTAATGGCTGTAAGAGGCCTGTAAGTTACAGGTCAGATGGATTGTAAATGTCTAATTATGGTTAAAGGAAACCTCACTTTCTTGTGCTCTAGAAAAGGAATAAAGCTAGCCAGAGAAGAATAGGAAAAAAAGAGATACTTTTTTCCACAATAATGGAAAAGAAGATGTCAGAATTGTGGTCAGCCATGTAACAGATGTGTGGTCTTGGCTTACTTAATTGACCTTACTTTTAAATTCTTATTTTTATTCTGGTTCTATGTGTATGCATCAATGATTTAAGTGTAATAGATGTAAACTTATGAAATAATTTCATAGAAATCAAACATATTGCCCATTGAAGGATATCCTATCAAAAATTGCTTAGTTGAAATAACAGTTACTAGATTCTCATAGATTTGTTTATATATCCTGCTTTTACTGACCATCTAGAAACACGAAAGACTCTTGAAAGCAGAAGCAGATCCCGATGTCCTTTATTTTACATTCTGTCCTTTATTTTACATTCAGCTCCTGATGTCCTTTATTTTACAAATTGGACACTGTGCTCATTCTCAACTTCAGAAAAGGTGCTAAAAAAACCCTTTCCTTTTTAACTGTTTTTTCAGAGACCCTTTTACCTCCCTGTTTCGGAGGGTGTAAATGAAAGGGTTCAGCATGGGAATAACCACAGTGTAGAAGATGGAGATGGTTTTGCTTCTGCTGGGTGAGGATGCAGCTCCAGGCTGAGCATACATGAAGAACACTGTCCCAAAGAACAAGCAGATTGTCACCATGTGAGAAGAGCAGGTGGAGAAGGCCTTGTGCCTGCTTTCAGGGGAAGGCATTTGGATGATTGTGATGATTATATAACCATAGGAGATAAAAACCACCAGGGCAGTGCCCACGATTATTGGTCCACACACAGCCAGCATTACGAGCTCGTTGACAAGGGTGTTGGAGCAGGAGGTGTGCATCACTGCAGCAACCTCACAGAAGAAGTGGTTTATTTCTCTGTGCCCACAGAAGGACAGGCTGAACGTGAAGCCTGTCTGGATGGTGCAGTTGATGCAGCCTGACAGATAAGAGCCCAGCACCATGAGCACACAAAGCCTTCTGCTCATGATGACCTGATAGAGCAGAGGCTTGCAGACGGCAGTGAAGCGATCATAAGCCATCACAGCCAGGAAAAAGGCTTCTGTTGTGCCAAAGAGAGAGAAGAAGAACATCTGTGAAGCACAGCCAGTGTAGGAAATGCTCCTTGTGCCCAGCAAGAATGCCAGCGCTGCCCTGGGAGTGATGACAGAGGAATAACAGATGTCCAAGGTGGACAGGTTCTCCAGAAAAAAGTACATTGGGGTGTGCAGGCTGGGCTCCATCCTGATGATGAGGATCATGCAGATGTTTCCCACCACAGTGACAATGTACATTGTGGAGAAGAGAACGGAGAGAAGGACTTGGGATCCTGGGTGGGATGTGAACCCCACCAAAATGAACTCACTTGTCCTGGTGTGGTTTTCCATCTTTGCTTTCCAAAAGGAAATTAGGATCCAGTGGATTGCAGATATTGTGCGTGGAGAAACAATTGTAGAAGAAGAAGACAAACAATGAGATATAGGAAACATAAGAAATATAAATTAATAAAATTAATTTTTGTTGTAAATTATCTGTATTAATTATACAAAATAATATAAATAATATAAAATCTTAAACTATTTAAAAATATTAATACAATGTAAATTATATATAATTCAAAATTACATTAATTATAATATCAGATAGCATTAATTAAAATAATATATAAAATATCAATATGTTATAATTATTGATTTAATGATAAACATTAACAATATAATCATAGATATATTATGGTAAAATATAATTTATATATAATGTAATATTTTATATATGTAACAATGTTGATTATATAATATATCTATTATTATAATTTAATTATTAATCAAATTAAATATGTATAGAGAGATGGAAAAACATATAAAATTTATTGATATATCATCTCTGCAGATTTTTGTCAACTATTACAGGGTAGTTTGTAAGCTAATAATCCTGCAATATTCTCTTCAGTATAAAGAAACATTCTGCATGCAGCTTATCCAACCTATTTTAATTTAATAAACTTTACTACCAACTAGAAACAGACATTTCATTCTACAGCTGAAGACCTATTTCAGATTTAAATAGACAGAAAAAAATCGTATACTAAGATTGCAACTAACCCACAAAAGACTGCTCTCCCCTAATCAAAAGAACAAGGGAACATGATTCTTCAGATGATATAAAAGAATTTAAAATATATATAAGCCAAGAAATGTATTAATGTAGATAATTGTTTTAAAAAATCCCAAATCTATTATTTTTAAAAGCCCACATTTTTTCATGTGAGATATTGAGCTTTTTCTTTTAGAAAAGTGCTTGGAAAAACCACCTTAAATGTTGTTGAGATTTCTGAAATAAATTTTCTCTACTCAAATGTTAATTCACACAATAAGTTAAAAACTGACTAATTGACAGGCTGGTTCAAGTAATTCCTTTTCAGTTCTATTAAAAAAATTTATTTTCTGTAAGCTAGTTGTCCTCTCACCTCGGCTTGAAAATATTCTGTGGATTGACACCTACATTAGAACTCATAGTTTGGATGCCTTTAAATTCAGTGGCCAGAGATAAACACTCCAGCTTTGGAATATTTACTGTAGAAGTATATTTTCATATACTGTAAAATATGAATCATATTTAAGATTTTCTGGTTTTCTCCACTGATCTGAAGGGAAGTGCAGCTGTTGTGTCTGTGAAAAGTTGGATGTAGATGTAAAAAGCTGAGTGACAGAAATGGTATTTTGTTTGGTTTGCTGTCATTTCCATTAGATAATTTTTCCTAACCAGCGTGTACTTAATCTTTTAAAAGCATTGAATTAATTTTTACCACATTTCTCCACCTGTCCCTCCATGGTCCTTGAAATGTAACCTCACCTCTAGGTACCCTCAGAAGATATTTAATATATTTAATTTCTTCTATTTAATGCTTTGTTCTTATTAAGCCACAAGTCTTAGGAAAGGGAAATGAATTTGGAGAAAGAATTTCTCTTTGCATAACCTTGCTCATCACATATTTTGGTGAATTTTCCTGGGGATTTTTGTGTGCAGAGAGCTCAGGTTTAGGCAGTTAAGGTCAAGTATGCAGACAAAGCCTTTTCAAACTTGTTGGCTACAACTTTCACAATTCCTAAACTTCCCATATTGTCAAAGAGATAAACAGATGCATCCACAGAGTGATTCTTCTTGCCTCACCCTACCTGTTCAAAACAGGGGAAAACCAGTCCTTTAGAAGTAGCTGTCTTTGATAAAAAATTAATAAAGCCAGCCAGAAGAGAATAAGAATAAAAGAGAGACTTTTGTCTACAATAATGTAAAAGAAAACATCAAAATCATGTGTGATTATGGTCAGGCACTTAGCAGGTCTGTGGTCTTGGCTTGTGTAATTGACCTTATTTTTAAATTCTTATCTTTGTTCTGGTTTTATGTGTAAGTGTCAATTATTTAAGTGTAATAGATGTGAACTTATTAAATAATTTCCTGATAATCAAACATATTGTCCATTGAAGGATATCCTATATCCTATCCAAAATTGTTCAGCTGGAAAAACAATTACTACTGCTTAATTAAATAGCTTTTTAAAGAGGCTAAAAAAACCTCAGCTAAGAATGAAGATGCTGGAGATACTTTTTTAGCTAGTGAGAAAGGAAGATTTTTGATTCACCTGAAAAGTCTCTGCCTCTTAGTTGATCAAACAAAAAGTCTCGAATCCATTAAAAACTGGCTTTCTGTTAATGAATTTAATTTCCAGAAGAACTAACTGTATTCATAAGCCCTGATTACTACATTCTATATAACGAAAAAAAGAGAAAACAGCAGCTTTTAGTCCAGTTCTGTCACCACATTTAACAAAGCAAAGCTCAGATTTCACACACCCCAATACACATACCTTGTAATACAGTTATTAAAGCCAGGTTTGGGTTTTTTTGGAATTCAGGTTTCTTGAACACATTGACAAAAAATACCGAACATTTTTTCTACTCAGCTGATTTTTCAGTAGTCCCCTGTAATCAAAACATCACTGGCCTTTCCCCTGGCTGCTTCTAAAAGCATTCTCCTTAGCATGTTGCTTATATATACTCTAACAAGTGTACATAAAAAACACCAGGGATTCAGTTTCCAGAGTCCTGGATCTTCACAGCAGACATCTGAAATCTCAAATGAGATATTTTTCCCTTGTGCCATTTTTCTTTGCCTGTAAGGGAAGAAAAATATAAGGAATAAAATAAAAAAAATCAAAAATAAAGTGTAAAGTTGTTTCTGTGTGTCTTCTACCCCTACTTTTTTCACTGCTTCTTATGCAGAACCCTTCCTGCCCCTTGTAGATTTTTTTTTCCTGCTAAACAAAACACTGTGGACCTAATCAAGACCTCATTAACCATTAGAATCTGCTTCCTTCTGTTTTGGTTGAGACAGAGACAACACAAAGCAACACCCTTCATTTTCAGAAGGCTTCAAACTTTTTATTATGACATGCATGCTTTTTATACATTCTTACAAAGCTCATAAGTTTGGTCAGGAAAGACAAGCAAAGTGTTTATTGGAAGGGACAGTTGCAGGTTTCTCTTATTTCTCCTTCTTTCTTTCTTGGTTTCTGTGTCAGTGACCTTGGTAGGAAATTCTTTGAGGGGTAAACATGGATCCTGTTCTCAAACTTCCCTCTGGCTCACAGAAGTCACTGGAAAACCTCTTCCAGATTCTCAAAATAGAACAGACACCCTTGCCTTCTCCCCAAGCAATAATTCTTCTCTTCTCTGAACAAAAGTAAGTTTTCACCAGTTGTGTTCTCTTCTCTGACTCCAGCAGTGCACTCACCTGTGAAACTTAGAGTCTGGCTCAGGTGAGGGCCCAGCCTCCAAGGGAGCCTCTAAGGGAGCACTGCTCTGGGCTGCAGCAGCTCCAGGAAGGGAAAAAGCATCTCACACTCCTGTTCGTGTATCTCACACACCCTAGGACGTGGCTGTTTTTAAAAAAGCAAATTTGCATTCTTCTCAGCACAGGAGTGTCACGTTTAGTTACAGTGCACTATATTAAATTTTCTTTGTTTTGGCATGTGGTTTTAAATAAATCTGCTTGAAATAGATGTTTCTGTTCTTGGTATAATGGCTTCCCAAATTTTGTGACTGACAACAGATCAATGTCTTCTAAACTCAGATTATCTTAACATTTGCATACATTCTTATCAGCTCCTGGAGGGAGAGAGTGAGATTAAGAGAGAAGGAAAGTTTCTCAAAAGCTGAGATTGGACTTAGTTTTACCTTGTTTACTTGTGGGTAGTGACTTATTTACAGTACTTTAAAGGTACTTGACTTAGTGAAAGTGTTTGTTAGGAAAACTTCCAGAAATAAGCTTAGATGCAAGAGGGAACTTGCATTCTCAAAAGGTCTGTGTTTGTATATGACTTTTCTGTGTTCTCTCCTTCCCTAGGGAACCCCTGTTGAACAGGTTATAAATTATTTGTTTCAGGTTATCTAACAACATTATTATTAGTGTACATAAACCCCATAATAATTGGATGATAATCCTCTTCCCAGTGTATTTGAAGGATTTTCCTGACATTATTTCAGAACAATCACTTCAGATCAGTGCTTTAAAACCAGTCAATGTGTGTAGCCAAATCACTGCATTAAAGGAACTTCACACCTTGCAGAATTGCAATGAAAAGCTCACTAAGGAGTACTGAAATGCTGTGGTTTGCACTTTATATATGAAAAACTGAAATAAGAGAAGAAATTGATGGTGATTATTGGTGTATCAGTACTTTAATACATTGCAGTAAGAATGAAGCAAGCCTGATGCTGTACTGATTTTGTCTTGGGTCGAGTTAAATTACTTCCCTGTAGCTTGTATGGGACTAAATTCTGGATTTGTGATGAAAACCAGATTGAGAACTCAGGAATGTTTTTATTGCTGAGTAGTGCTGGCACAGGCTGGGAGGGAGCAGGAAGCTGTGAGGGACAGCTGACTCCAGCTGTGACACTCAGAGAATCATTCCAGGCCATTGGCATCATGCTCAGCAATAAAAACTGCAGGAAGAAGGGGAAAGGGATGTCCCTTCCAAAGAACCCTTAGGTGTGACCCCCATTTCCTTGCAGATGGCTGAACATAAAACCATATCTTATAGATAAATTACATATTTCTAGGGTGAAAATCCATATCCATGAGTAGTAAAGGAGCTGATGGTAGTTTGCTTAGGTATCTAAATAGACATGTCTAAACTTCAGGTATTTTTAGAAGAATTCATATCTAGCTGTATCTGTGGCTCTTGATTTTTAATGCAAATCTAAAGAACTACTGATTTTTTTTTTTTTTTGTTCCTTTCCAATGGTTCATATTGTACTGTAGATTCATTTTGTGTTAATTACCTATTTTCTCATAGCAGATTTTCTGCTAATACCTGGATTACAGCCAGCACCCTGCATTTCTGGTGAGAGCTCCCCACTATGGTTAACTTCAAACTGTTCCTGACATTTCTCCTTAATTGTGCTCAAATCCTCAAAAAGGTCTTGTTTGAAACAAGGCAATACATGGCACAGTATGCACAGACAAGATTCTTCCAGGTTTCTTCCCTGGCAATCTGAATGTTTCATCTGCCAAACAGAAGTCAGTATTTTGCTAGTACAGAGCACAGAATATCAGATACCATGGTCTTAGTTATAAACTCAAACCCAGATTTAATATGCTCACATGGAGATGCTGACAGATTTATTTATTTGTTTGTTTACTACAGAATATTGAAAGCTCTGAAGCACTGTGATAGTCTGAACACAGAGCAGTTTTCTTAGAGGCACCATTTTATTTCTAACTGATAATCAGATTTTCTCCCAGCCAATCCATGTTTAGCTCAGATTCACCAGCTGTGCTTCCAGACTCCTGTCTGAGATCATTACTCCTGATGAAATATTGCTGCCTCCAATGCTCCTGCAGCCTGAGGAAAATATTGAAGTGATTTATCCTTTGTCTGAATTTCTTCATGGAATACATTATTTGGTGTGCAATGAGGTTATTTAGGGTACCTTGGTCCTGTTGTGGAGCTGAGACAGAGGCCAAGTGACAATGCAGCTGTACCATGTAAATACTCACATTATACCTTCTCTAATGACATTTTTGAAACAATTTCTTCTTCAGAGGATGGTTCCTTTTATCCTACACCAGGAATCTAAGAATGTTACAATTACCCGTCCTTTTCTGCTGCCTATTTCTCTCAAGGGATAATAACAAAATCTTGGACTAAATAAACACATAGATAGCTGATTGTCACATACATTTTACAATGTTTTCTGGACTCTATTCCATCTAGAGCAAACAAATCTGGGTTCGTTTTCCAGCATTTCCAAACATCTTTAAAAACAGAGCAGTCATTCAGCCGGAAACTTTTAAGAAAGGGTGACAGCATAGATTCTTATGGGGAAAACAAGCAAAAAAACCCCAAACCCAAGTCAAAACCGTAGTATATGCATAGATATATCAAGGTTTAGTTCAATAAATATGAGTAGTGGTTGCATGGATTAAGGTTTGGACCTCCTGACTTCAGCTCCTCAGCGCTGCCCGTTGATCTTCATGAGCAGAGCCCCTTCTCTGGGACTCTTCATTTGATTTCTTTGGTGTCTCTTCTGCAAGTGAAAGTCTTCCTCAGGGCAACCCTGACTTCTTTGTTTCTAAGGCAATATATGAGAGGATTCAGAAGTGGCACAAGCACAGTGTACAGGACTGACACCAGCTTGTTAGCACGGTAGGTGTACATGAGCTTGGGGTGGGCGTAGGTGAAGAGAGTGGTGGAGTAGAACAAAATCACCACGGTCAGGTGGGAGCTGCAGGTGGAAAAGGCCTTTTGCCTCCCCTGGGAAGAAGGAATCTTCAACACAGTGAACAGGATGTAGATATAGGAGGCCACCACAGTGCACAGAGGCAGCATGATGACCAGCAGAGCCAAGGTGAAGTCCACTAGCTCGGCCAGAGAGGAATCGCTGCAGGAGATGTTCAGGAGGGGGGAAATGTCACAGAAATAATGATTGATTTTGTCCACATCACAGAATGAGAGCTGGGCTATAAAGCTCAGCTTGATGGAAGAGGTGATCAAACCACACATCCAACAGGCAGCCACCAGCTGAGCACAGAGCCTGTGGCTCATGATGAGGGGATACCTGAGGGGTTTGCAGATGGCCACAACGCGGTCGTAGGCCATGACAGCCAGCAGAACATACTCAGTGCAAACAAAAGTCACAAAGAAATGCAGCTGTGCCATGCAGCCCTGCAAGGAGATCCTTTTGTCATGAGACAGGACATCTATGATCATCTTTGGCTCAATGACAGAAACATACCAGATCTCTAAGAAAGACAGGTTCCCTAGGAAGAAATACATGGGTTTTTGCAGGCTGTGGTTATTTTGGATGATGAGAATGACAAGGAAGTTTTCCAACACAGTTAATAAATAAGCCAGAAGTAAAGCAGAGAAGAGAAGCAGCTGCAGTTCACCAGTTGTGGGAAAACCCAGGAGAATGAAATACATGACTTTGGTTTCATTCCTCCCACCCATTCTGTAGAAGAAAGATGAACCTTATCCACCTGCAATAAATTAATACAATGACACCTAACCACCAGGCTTAGATTCATAGCCATAAGTTACACCACCACTTAAAGACTCTGTAAAAGCTCAGACATATTTTTGCTGGGTTTTTAGAAATTAACTTTGTGAATTTATCTACTCAATTCAGAATTTTTCATTTTAAAAATTAAAGCATGCTTTTAAATTTACATTTAATGGAGATAAATATACATTACAAGTTTACATTTCATGGAGATAAATATACATTACACATCTCACCTTAGACAAATAATGACTGATGCTAATATATTATCCATCCAGTATAAAGAAGTGACAGGTTATGAGCTTAAAGACAGACATTCACATTTCCAATGCTTTAGTTTCTCCATCTAAACATTTCTAAAGTTATATCATATATATTCCATGAACTCTAAGAGAAATGTGAAGTACCACAAGGATATATTCATTTTGATAATTAAATACACTCTCCAAACACATCTGAAGGTGCCCACTAGAGGTTTCTGTATCTGGCTCTGAGCACACTTACATCTACACAAATCTTACATCTACACAAATCTTACATCTACACAAATCTTACATCTACACAGAGCATCTCAGACACAGCACAAGTGCAGGCAAATTCTAATTCTGGGTCTGGTTTGTTTGCAGCTAACTCAGATTAATCCTTCAAAAGTAAGAATGGCTCAGCCTGTGCTGTTAAAAACAAAACTGTTCTCAACCTTCTGTAGTGGGAATCCACTGCCTTGGCTGGTCCTGGAGAATGTGATCAGTGGGGTACAGCTGAAGTGTGGACTGATGTGTCAGTGCTGTGATTTATACCAGCACAGAGAAATCAACAGTTTATTTACCTGTGGTGTCTCATGAGGTCTGATTCAGAAATTGTAGCTAGCCTCCCAGTGGAAGCAATCACAGAAAGAGGAGGGATGTTATTGTTTCCTCTGTGATTCCATGCAGAGTAGAAGAAACTCTGAAGATTTTTTGTGAGACACTGAACAGTGAAATAATATCAGCTAGTGTCTATTGATTTTTATAGGGCAGAAGAAAGTAAAAACATACCCTGAGGCAGAGGATATGGCAGTCTTTTACCAAAAGGTATTCTCAAAAAATATTTTAGTGCCCTAATGTAAATCAGTAACCATAACTCGTAATGGCCTTTGGAGTGAGTGATTTTGAATAAGTGCAGTTGTACCCACACTGGAGTTATGTGTACAATCTTCAGAGACACAAATAGCCAAGCTATGCATTTTCTGAATTTTATAACATAGTTTATAATATATACATTATAATATAGAGCAAAAGGAGGATCAGAGACAACACTGATCTGTCACCTGAGGAGGTCAGCTGCCTCCCAAACAGAGCTGAAGAGCTGCTGCAGGATTTTGTAGCACAGAAAGTACAAAACCTGATGTGGCTCCTCCATGCTGCCAGGGGGGAGCAGTCTCTGAGTCAGTTTGTAAAATCTCATGTGAATCAGGTATCTTCCTTAAGCCAGAACGATGACTAAAATTACATTCATACAGTGAGAATAATGGGAATTTAGCATCTAGGAGAGCTGGAATTACAGAAGTTATTTGGCTGTTGGGGCATAGTTTGATTTATTTTGCAAATATGTAAGAATCTAGTGACATTTGACATACCTTATGGTATGCTGTTGAATTCTAACTTGTGGCCAAAGCCACATGCGCATGCTCAGGAATGTAAAGGCATCTCATGAAGAAGACAAAATTATTTGAAATAATGTCAGTGCATGGAGAAGGGAGAGTAGTGTTAGTTCTTACCTCATTTCTGTCAGGCTGGTGAGGGTCCAACTACCATGGACCAGTTTTGGGATCCCTGCAATTCAAGGAAAACGTGGATAAACTAGAGAGGTGCTTACCAAGGCCTGCTAAGAGGTGAAGATATGACTCAGGGTACATGCACCATGAAAAGAAGTTACTGGGTTTTTTCTGTATGGGATATTGGAGGCTGTGCTGTGGTCTGACAGTGAAAAGCTATAAAAAGGGACAAAACCAATGATTTGCACCTCAGTAGCTGCTATTTAGGCCATTGGATGTGAGGTCAGAGCAGTGCTTAAACAGCTTCCCTGAGAGATTTTAGTACCTCTGACATTCTCATCTCTCAGCTAGACCAAGGCACAGCTGATGTAACAGAGACATGGGCAGAGTTATGCTCTAAAAGGGAAGTGAAATTATAAATATATTCACATCTGGAGTACTGCATCCAGCTCTTGGCTCCCCAGGAAGCATGACATGGATCATCTGCAGAGCATCCATTCCCTGGACAGGACTGAACACATTGCTCAATGTTGAAATCTGCTCAGTGGGTACCAGATTCACTTCCCTAAACATCAATTTCTGTTGCAGTTTGAGATATCACAACCTTTTCCATTAGACATTCAGATCAAAGAATCATACAAAACCTTGGGTTGGAAGGACAGAACTTTACTTCCAGAATATTTTAACTCACTCTGCTGTCACAAACATATTTCAGGGTGGTCAGGTTTTTCAGGGACTTGTCAGGTCAAGCTTTGCAAAGCTCAAAGGACAGAGATTTCATTACCTTTCTGGGACTGTGTTGTGGTGCTTCATCACTCTATCTTATCTGAATTTAATTTTTTTTAACAAGTTCCTGTTGATTTTGTCTTTTCAGGCATGCACAATTAAGAATTGCCTTTATCTCCTCTGTAACACTCTTCAGGTGGTGACAGACTGCAGCTAAACACCTCCTCAACATTCTCTTTTCCAGACTTCAAAAACTGCTCCCATCTGTCTCTCTCTGTGTGCTGTGTGCTCCCACCCTTCTGTCATTTGGTAACTCTCTGCTGGAATCTCCATTTTGTCCTTCTTCTAGTGGGAAATGCCAAACTAGACACAGCAATATTGATGTAGTCCTGGGTAACAAACAGAGCCCAGGATCATTTACCATCAGGCCTGCTGGTGCAAGTTTTTGTGTCTGTGTGTTAAATTACCTTAAAGTTCTTCCTGACCCCCTCCTTTGAATGTTCCTTTAGGAAAGATTTGTGTTCAGACAACTGATTGTTCTCTTAGTGCCTTTATATCCTCATGTGATATAGAAGGACCACAGGAAAATAACATTTAAAAATCAGGAGGCTCATTTAACATTTAAAATGGAAACTAAACTTTGCAAATTAACTCTCTTCCCTGAAAGTAAATGTTTGTCTTCTGAATCTGAGCTACTTCCCAAAGTTATATTTGAAGTTAATAAAGATTAAATTCTTCAGTGGTCATTCATGGTCTCCTATAACAGCTATCTAAAATTACTGTTTTTATCTGAATTACTGAAATACTGCATTCCTCACTCATTCCTGTGAAGAAAGTCAACATAACTATTTATTTGGTGCCTCAAGTTCTTGAATCCTAGTTTCATATTAAGTTGGATCAAGGTCAGAATGCAATATTCTTTTTTGATGCATACCAAAAAAATGCATTGAGAAGGCAATTATGTTTATTGCCTTTTCCACTCCTCGGGAAAGATGAATTATGTGTTCAGTTAGAAAAACCTTTTACATTCACATAGATTCATAGACTTTAGCTGAACATGCAGATTGACTCAGGAGAAGAAATTGTTAAGCACTGATGTTGAAAGAGAGCCCAATAACTATTTCTGTCAAAGTAGAAATCTTATTAGGCTTTCATAGGATTTAGACACATTCAGTTGGAAGATCATCTCCTGTCACTGTGATATTTTTGTGAAAAATCCCTTCACCAGGATATTTTCTCCTGAGAAGCTGGGAAGCTTCAGCTTCTCCCTGTTTTCTACTTTGGAATGTGATTTGGAGAATTGTTTATCCCAGCATGTGAATTGTTTTTACGTAATGACCAATCCCAGTCCAGCTGTGTTGGGACTCTGGTCTGTCACAAGTTTTTATTATTCATTCCTTTCCAGCCTTCTAATGTATTCCTTTCACTATTCTTTTTTAGTATAGCTTTAGTATAGTATTCTTTAATATAATATCATATCATAATATAATAAATCAGCCTTCTAAGAATTGAGTCAGATTCATCTCTTCCCTTATCCTGCGGCCTACGAACACATCAACAATCTCCCAAGCATTACATTAGTGATCAGAGGCAGAAACTCTGGAGAGAGCAGTCCTGCTACACAAGACCTTCAGTAAAGTGTCCTTTACCTCCTGGTTCCTCAGGCAGTAGATGCATGGGTTCAGCATTGGGGTGACAATGGTGTAAATGATGGAAACCAGCTTGTTGAGATCCCTGGAGTTCACACTCCTGGGCCGAGCATACATGAAGAGGGTGGCTGAGAAGAAAATGACGACCACAGCCAGGTGAGAAGCACAGGTGGAGAAGGCTTTCGTCCTGTTCTGGGCCTTGGGAATGAGCAAAACAGTTCTGATGATGCAGGTGTAAGAAATTATGATGACAGAGAGAGGGATCAACAAAGTAAACAAGGCCGAGATGAAATCCACCATCTCAGCAAGGCGCCGCTGCGTGCACGAGAGGTTGAGCAGCGGGCTGATGTCGCAGAAGAAATGGTTGATGACCCCAGGCCCACAGAAGGAGAGCTGGGAGATGAAGAAGATCTTGAGCACAGCTATGAGGAAGCCAAGCAGCCAGGAGCCCGCGGCCAGCTGCAGGCAGGCCCTGCGGCCCATGGTGAGCGCGTAGTGCAGCGGGGTGCAGATGGCCACGTAGCGGTCATAGGCCATGGCGGCCAGGAGGACACACTCGGTGCACACCAGGGCGATGAAGAAGTACAGCTGGGCCATGCAGCTTGCGAAGGAGATGCTCTTGTTCTTCACCACCAAGGTGAGCAGCAGCTTGGGAACGGTGACTGAGATGTAGCAGGCCTCTAGGAAAGCGAGGTGGCCCAGGAAAAAGTACATGGGCTTGTGGAGCTGGGGGTGGGTTATGATCAAAGTGATGATAACGATGTTCTCGGTGACAGTCAGCAAATACACGGCGAGGAAAAGTACAAAGAGCAGAGCCTGGAGCTCTCTGGTGGTAGGGAATCCCAACAGGATGAACTCATGGATGTGGGTATCATTTTCTTGTGCCATGATGATCTTGAAGACCTGGAATGTTGTGGTATTTTACATTTTCTGAAAAAACCCCTTTGCTCAGAATTTTTCACCTGAGAAGCTGAGAGGCCTCAGAGAAAAAGGAAAACATTTATTATTTAATTTGCTTCTCCTGTGTTTTGCTCATCTAGAATGTGTTTACCCACAGGTGATTGTTTCATTAAATTCTGGTGTGAGTTGTTTTCACTCATTGACCAATCAGTGCCAAGCTGTGCCGAGACTCTAAAAAGAATCACAAGTTTTCATTATTATCTTTTTAGCATTCCATAAGTATCCTTTCTGTATTCTTTAGTACAGTATAGTATTCTTTAATATAACATAATATAATATCATAAAGTAATAAATTAGCCTTCTGTGAACATGGAGTCAGAGTCATCATTCCTCCCTGCCATGAAAATCCCTTCAAACACAATAGAATGTGTGAGGAGCAAAAAGGAAAGAAATAAGGCAACATTTTGTATTATCTCCCCCAAGCACCCTCTTCATACTGGACTTGCAAATACACAGTTTAAAACATTCCACACCAGTTATTTACTTGACATCCCTTATTATTTAACCACTTCTGAAATTTTTTTTTGTGCCTGCAGCAGGATTGGTGATTCAGATCCTGGCTCCAAGAAAATATTTGGGCTTCACTGATTTCTTCACAGACCTTCTTACCCCTATCTTCACTTAAAACACAGCCAGAGGGGAAGATACAACATTATTAAATGTGTATTTGATCAGAGTTTGAGCTACCCCCCAGGCAGAAGCACAGTTCTGCTGAGTGACTGCACTCATGCACAGCAAACTTGAGCTGTTTTATGTCTCCCTTACTCCTGAATATTTCCAGAAGAAAATAAGTGTTTGTTCTCTCACACAGAGCACTTTAAATAAGTTTGCTAGGGTTAAAGGATATGTGCCTTTGGGTTTTGCTTTCAAAATTGGAAAGGATTTGTGCAGCTGAAAATTTCTTTCATTTTCAGTGAATTTACTAAAATAGGCCACTTGTCCCCTCAAATAACAGTTTTTACATAGTCTTAAACTACAATAATTACAGCAGCCATCCATCATTTTTTCTTTTGCATTAATTGATAGAATTTTTCTTGATTTTTCATGAAATACCTGAAGTTTGATGTTTATGCCTCTTCTTTTCTACTTCTTAGGGAAGATTTCAAACACTTTTTACATATTCCTGCACATTCCTATCCAATACTCAACTGACTTTCTAGAATGATGTACAGTATATGTTAGTAACAAAATATTTTCCATATAAAACGTTAAGAGAAAAAATCCATTAATGTTATGAAGAAAAATAAATATGTATTTTTGTCATATCATTATTTATTTTTCTTTGAGTTTCAAAATATTTACTTCAAATTAGATTTTTCTCTTGCATATGGATAATCTGTGTAGAATCAATCTGATTACATAACTTATATATTTCATTACAAGTACACCACTGCTGCCAAATAATAAAGTGACAGAATACTAATTACAATTTCATTTCTAAGGTACTAAATGCTATTTCATTTCCACTATTTCATTTCTGGGCTTTCACATCTCCCAGCCTTCCATGAGATTTAAGCTGTGGTAAATTCTCACAGGAAAGGCAGGTAACTCATTTTCCAGTTTCAAGCAGTACAAGGAAAAAAACCTAGTTTAAGTGATTTAGCATGCTATAGAATACAAACTATAATTGAAAAGTGCCTGAACCAAAAGGATATCAAAAAGAGAAAAGAAATAATTATGGTTCCCCATTCTATTATAGGCTTTAAAAAAATCCAGATCTGCTTATAGCGCATTAGAATATTGACTAGCACTACTTTAATTTTAGAAGGGTGGTTAATTGGAGCAATTCAGGTACCTGTCCTCAGCTAACAGAGCACTCTCAGGTGGCACAGAAAGATAATTTCCATATTTCAAGAATTAAGCTTTTCAAAGTAAAAATATTGGTGAATGTTTTATACATTCTAGTCCACTGAAAGTAGAATAAAAATGCCTTTTTTACCACAAGAACATGCTCAGAAGCATTGCTATTGCATAGAAAACATAGAGTAAGAGAAATGTTATATTTAACTTACACTCTCAACAGAGGCTGTAAGATTTTTAAAAGCACATAAAGTACAATAAGCAATTTCCATATTTCTGTCTTTTAATCTGTTAAATCCAGCTCTGCTTTCCTTTCCAAGAAATCCCTCTCTCTTCTCTCTCACACTTTGAGAAACATGTCCATGTTTCTCTTGAAAACTGCTCAGAACATCCCAGACTCCCAGAATCACAGCATCCCAGGCGTTGGAAGAATTTTAAAGCCCACCCAGTGCCACCCCTGCCATGGCAGGGACACCTCCACTGTCCCAGGCTGCTCCAAGCCCTGTCCAGCCTGGCCTTGGGCACTGCCAGGGATCCAGGGGCAGCCACAGCTGCTCTGGGCACCCTGTGCCAGGGCCTGCCCCCCCTCCCAGGGAAGAATTTTTTTCCAATATCTTATCTAAACCTATTCCTTTTCAGTTTGAAGCTGTTCCCCCTTGTCCTGTTGCTCCGGTTCCTGATAAGAACTGGGAATGCCATTTCCAAGACACTCACAACCCATCTTGGAATTCTTAGAGCTCAGTTGAGATCAGATGAGAAGAAACACCTCTAACAAACCTAAAGAAATTAAAGGTTTTTTGTCTACCAAGAGATCATATCCATGCTTTTCTCTCTCCCATTTAGCTAAACCTTACCCCTGTGCTGTTCTGTTTCTCTCCAGTGGCTGCAAGCTGCTTTGTTGGTGGCTGCTTTGTTAAAAGCTGTGAGCACAAACAGTTCCTGCAGGCTTTTGTCACTTCAGCTGAGCCTAAGATTTCCCAGGATGGTAAAATATCTCACAGCACATTATCCTTCAAAGCCCAAGAGGGCTGGGAACAGAATTAGAGGGAATAATTTCCCCTCTTTTTTCTAAACCTCATGGAGGGTGTTGCTCTGCTGGCGGTTGGTTGTTTGCTTGTTAATTTTTTTATGTGCTAATTATTGTAGCACTGTTCATACTTTTTTTTTCTCTTTCTCCCAAGTCACTGCTGTGTGTGTGGCAAGGCATCAGAGCAGAACTCAGAACATTTGTACTTTGCTGGAGGCTCATGATGAGGAGCTCTGAGCAGTAAAACTCTTCACTTATCAGTGCCTTAGTTTCTCTGTACTTTAAATTGTGGAAGAGGTTTTATAGCAACTTCTGTGAGCCAGAGGGAAGTTTGAGAAGAGGATCCATGTTTACCCCTGAAAGAATTTCCTACCAAGGTCATTGACATAGAAACCAAGAAAGAAAGAAGGAGAAATAAGAGAAACCTGCATCTGCCTGCTCCAATCAGCACTTTGTTTGTCTCTGGTGACCAGTGGGTAAAGTGTAAACTTATGAGTTTTGTAAGAATGTATAAACAGCATGCAGGCTATAATAAAAACAATTTGAAGCCTTCTGAAAATGGAGTGTTGCTTTGTATTGTCTCCATCTCAACTATGACATTAAATAATTATTGCACTGGTTTTGAATATTACTTGAGGTTCCACAGACACAGCAGTGCCCAAGCATTAAGTATCAATAATATTTTAGGTGTGAAGGACACCATTCAGAGAGGAAATCCAACTCCCTGCATGTGCCTCCAGCTTAGACTGAGATACAGCCCAGAGAAAAGACACCAAATATCAAACACACGCCTATATTCAATCAATATAACCACTTTTCATCTCCTTAATTTTGTCTGGCCTCTGCTTTTAGGTAACCCACAAAGGCTGCAGTGGTAGGGAATAACTGGCTGCTGCAGATTTCCTGTTGTTTCCCCATTGCTCAGCTGACAGCACTCCCACAAAAGGTGAGGGTTTGGGTGGAGGTTCCTCCTGGCCCCGAGCCCAGGGCTGACACACACAGAAGGATCTGTGAGCTGGTTCTGGTTCAGCAGGGCTGGGAGCAGCAGAGAGCAGCAGCTGCTGAGGTGTGAGCATTGGCAGAACCACAGGTGAGTGCTGGAACCCTGGAAACTGAGAATTTTGGACTTTCTGTGCTGCCAGGCACTGACCCCCAGGAGAACACTGCATTGACCTGGGGCCATGGAGAAGGCTTCCAAAATGGAATGACAGAACTAGGATTGTGGGTGTGGAGTTTGAATAGAGGTGTGTGATATCACAGGGTGGAAAGCTTGGAGTTTAAGGGTTTAGAAAATAGTAATAGATACGGAGCAAGATGGAGTTTTAGGGCGATGGCTGGTCCTTCTTTCTTCTTCTTCTCCTTCTTCCTTCTCTTTCTCCTCCTTTCTCCTCCTTCTTCTTCTTTCTTCTCCTCCTTCTTTCTTCTCCTCCTTCTTCTCCTTCTCCTCCTTCTTCTCCAGGGTTTGGCTGATTTGGTGTAATTGGATAAAAAATCCGCATTGTGGGCCACGAGTGGTTGGTTATTGGGTTAAAAGTAAAAATAATTTAGGTGTAATTTCTTAATTGGATAGGGTTTTTTCCCTAAAAGACCTTGCAGAGATAGCTATGGGGCCATTTTGTAGCTTGTTAGTGAAATGCTGTAGAACTGATGGCTTGTAAGACTGTAATATAATGAGTCAGGCTGAGAAAGGGTTACAGCAGGAGGAGATGCTGAAAGCAGGGGGTGGAAATGCTGACAAACAGAATGCCCCAGAGAGTGTTTTCAGAAGGCTGGCACAAGGGAAGATGTGGCTGAACCCCAGTTGTGAACAGCCCCAGAAAGGATGGAGAAGCTGACCCAGAGAAAAGGAATGTGTGACATTCAACTTAGGAAGGAAGAGAACTGCAGCAGTGAGGGACAGAGCAAGAAACCCAAGGAAGCAAGGTCAAAAAGGAGAGCTAGACAAAAAAAAAAAAAAAAAAAAAAAAAAAAAAAAAAAAAAAAAAAAAAAAAAAAAAAAAAAAAAGCACTGTCTGTGGAAAAAAACTAAAACCTGATTCAGAGAAAATCTGAAATGAGAATTATTGGTTTGAACAATTCAAAATGGTTTACTATATTATTGTAAAATGAGATCTCAGTGTGTAGTACAGTGTGTAAAGATGTAGTATGTATTATAAATACCTAGATGTAAAACTTTCTGTCTAGAAAAACTAATTTTTCTCTGTATTATGTCCAGACCTGCAGTGCAAACCAAAAGACTTGCCCAGTATTTAATAACTACAGTATTTTCTGCCTGTTTGTGTTTGGTCTTTTTTTTTTTTTCACTTTGCTGTCAATCCAGAGTTCACAATCTTTTTTGCAGCACTAAGGAGATGAGAATCACAAAATTACATGGACTGGCTATTCTAGTGACAGCAGGGATCACTGGTGCAATCTGGTGGGTGTTTAACCTTTGATAATTATTCTCAACTAGCATTTCCTTCTATTGCCCAGACTGAGGCAGGTTTCTTCTAACTAATGCAGATACAATGTGAGCATTTACACAGAGCAAAATTCAAAATCCCCTCTTACATTCAAAAGATGAAAATAAGCAAGGTGTGGGCGCTTTTAACCTTTTCTGTGAAATTATAAAAGTCTGATTAATTGTCTCTGTGTATTCCTGTGAGCCCAAGTGTGTGTTTTCATGTTTACATCCCTCACCTCTGTGCTCCAGACCAGCACAAGGATGCTGGAACTCTGTGGAGTGGATTTAGCTGTGTTTGACTTAGCTGTATTTTTTTATGGTTGGTTTGAGTCTCCCTTGGTTGTCAAGTTTGCTGCAAGGATTTTTTTAGTTGTTTCACTAGACTATTAATTCTGAAAGTAGTTTTTCTTCTAAAATAAGGAAGAGAAAGTACACATGAACAAGCCTTCACCTGCTTTCAAGTATTCTTCAATCTACAAAAGTTGTTTCATGGTGTGTATTCAGTGCTCTGGAGCCTGAAATCAGAGCGGGGGGGATTAATTCAGAGTTGGCTGGAACAATATTGAAGATCTGCTCCAATTGGAGGAATTAGGACAAATGACACACTTTCTCTGCAGCAGAGCATCAAATGCTCAAATGTGAGCACAAATGCTCACGTTTTTGTTTAAAATTACACTCAGATCCCACAGACTGGCCAGAGGAAGGTGATGCTGTGAACACCTGGCTTCAAGAGGCACTTCCAGCATCAGCTGAGACCAAGCTCTGCTGCAAAGCACACACGTTTCCTTTGTGCAAGTAGTCTGGGGCAAATTAAATCATTAGATCCCCAGAGTTAATTGATCTTCAGATAACTTTAGGGTTAAACTCCTGTGTGAAAAACGCCAGTCACTTGTTTTTAAAATTTTAAAAGTTTAATAGTAATAAAATGGTTATAAAAATAGTAATATAGTTAGAGTAATAAAGATTTGAACAATTAGGATTAGGACCATATGAGACAATAAAAACAAAGAGTTACAGACAGCCCAGGTACCTCTTTCTGGGCAAAATGAGCCCGAAAAAGGACCCACTTTAACAGAGGATTAACCCTTAAAAGCAACAGCCTGTTGGATATTCATACACCTCATACAGGATGCATAAATCCCATTCAAACAAAGGATTCTGTCTGGTCAGTGTCAACTTCTTCCTCTGAATCCTGGCAGTTCTTCAGGGCTGAGGAGACAGGAGAAGTTTGTCTTTTGATAATGGGGCAAGGTTTAGGTGTCCTGTGGCTGCTATCTTGGTGTGAGTACCTAATTCCTCTTTTAAAAAAGTATCTTACATAGCATAGTTTCTATTTTAACATTATGTTATAACCTAAACTACATTTAACACACTGCTTAAGAAAATTAATACAGCATAACTTTCAAACATAACACATATAATATTAATTTTAATATTTACAAAAAGCCAATCATGAAATACACATTTTTCACATCCTGTCTTGAAACAGCTGAGGTTTGCAAATCCTCATCACCATACTGACCCCACAAATGTGTGTTCTGTTAGATTTGTTTTATAGTTTCAGTCACAAAGGAAGTGGAGGAGAGGTTGATTTCTGTTTTTATCGTTGACTCATTGCTTTCTTATCCTGTCCAAGGTACCACTACCCTTTCTCCCCAGCCCAGGAACACAAAGCCTCCCCTGGAGAGGATTCAGTCCTGTAAGTGTTGCATGCAAACCCAAACAGAATAAAAAAGTAATAAAAGAGGTATGGATGTAGTGGAGAGAGTTTACCAAAGGACCATTCCAGGCCATGAGGACAACACTCATCTGAAAATACTCATTTTTAGGCACCAGATCCATGCCCTAGAAGTGCTAATTTCCATTTTGATGTGAGCCACCCCGCTGGGCTCAGCAGGATCAGATTCCTGAGACTTCATGTGGGCAAATGGGAATCCATTGGTGCAGCTCCCCCAAAACCATGCAGTGAAAAGGGAGTTTAATCCCACTGATCTGGACACCTGGAAGCTGCTGTCCCTGAGCCAGGGACTCATCCAGGCTTCCTCTGTATTCATTAAAAAATGTGGGCCCTTTGGCATATTGTCTGTTCCCTCTGGTTTAGGGTTGTCCACAAACTTGATGAGAAGTAAGAGATTCCAGATATGGAATCAAGAAAGAGTTTAACCTCGTAGTTTACCTGAAATTTCCAACTTCCTGGGTTTTTAATGCTTAGTTTCATTTAACTGAATCATATTTTACTATATTCTTTTCCTGGGTTTTTAATGCTTAGTTTCATTTAACTGAACCATATTTTACTATATTCTTTTTTTTTTTAATTATGAATTACACTTCTTATGAATTACACTCCTCTTATCCCCACTGCTCTTTTTACTTCAGTTTCCCCTCTTCATCACTTCTTTTAGAACACACACAGTTGTGTAATTCTCTAGAAATGCTGCTCTAAGGAGTCCAGCATATATGACATGGGGAGAAATAAACTTTAATGCCAAATAAAGCAATATGACAAAAGCAATGCATTCTTTTTGTAATTAATTTGAAACTTAAAAGATTGCAGTATGAGAACATTTTCATACCACCACCCTAAAAAAAAGTTTATATGGCTAGATATCTTTCTGGTCTTGTGTAAATGTGATTCTTTTAATTTCCCTCTATTAGCCTGTTTAATCTGTTCCTTTTAGTAAGTGTTTCCACTTTACAGAATCTATTTCTCTTGGTGGAAAATCTAGGAATCAAGACTGGTCACTCAGTGACCCATGCACAGCAGCCTGCACAAGCAATGAGAATGGAGAGCACTGACCTCTGCTCTGTGTCCTGTGGACCTAAACCTGTCAGAAAAATACAAATTTAGTACAAGGTCTTTGGTCTTACTGGACCAGGCTCTCACTGTGTAGAAGTAAAACTGGATTTTCCAAAGATGCACCACAGAAACAGGCTGAAAATAATTGTAAAGCTGATTAATTTGCATTCAGCTCTATTTACACCAGCTGTTAAATGTAGTTCACATTGTATATGAACTCATATAAATAATAAAATAGTGTTTGTGGTGGAGTCTGACTGGATGCTCACTGACATTGAAACACAGAAAAATCTCTTGTGGGGCTCATCTCTCAGAAAATCTGAAACTTCTGTGCCATGATGCATTCGTGTCTCTTTTATTTCTCCCTATATAATATTTCTAATATTTTTTTATTTTCATTTACAGAAAAACAGACTTGTATGAAACATCTCTGATGCTTCCGTGGTAAGTGTACCTGCTCTGGCTTCACGCCCCTGAAATCCCATTGATGTCAAAAACACAGACTGGCACTGACAGCACAGCTGAGCAGGACAGAATGGACAGGAAAGGATGTTTCTAGAAAAGCAACTCTTCCAGAAACCATCAGGAATGCACAGATGAACAATATTTAATTTGTTACTTTCAGAAAGGAAACTGAGAAATGATGGTGAATGTTGAAAATATTTTGCTTTAATTTTATCTTAATTATCTTTTTTTGCACCCTCTGTCACCACTCAGAAGCTAAAAAACAAGAGACCTTGGCTGGTACTGGTTTTTTGTGGTGGCAGTCAGCATCATACATGATGTGTAAATCCTGTGGAATTAACATTTAGGTCACTGGGATAAATTATTTTCTGGAATTGTGTATTATAGAGCCATTTGCAGTAGGAAAAACAAAACAAAATAAAAAAGTAACAAAAGAGGCATGGACATACTGGAGAGGGTTTACCAAAGGATCATGAAGGGCTGGAGATTTTCTCCTATGCAGGAAGGCTGAGGGAGCTGGGACTGCTCAGCACAGAGCAGAGCAATCTCCCATCTGCTCTGGAAAGCAGCCTGGCTGAGTGTGGGAACAGAAAACCAGAAATCTCCACAGACACTGAAGGATTTGATCTGCAGCCTTGGAAAAAGCTTAGATTCTATTATATGTAAATTATGTATATATATATTTCTATATTTAGATATAAATATATAGAAATATAAATAAATAAATTTATATAAATATATTTCTATAATAAATATATATTAATATATTTACATATATTGTAGATGTAAATAATATATATAATTATATTTATAAATACAATACATAGACATTGAGCAGAGAAATCATAAACTTATATTTCTATAGTTGTAGGTGAGAATATGCCTTAAGTAAGGGAGAAACTGGACTGATAAGATGGTGAAGGGTTATATAAAATAAAAAGGGTGTTGTTGTATAAGCTAAAAGTTTAGAAGTTATAAGAGAAGCCAATGTGTGCATGTGAGGTAGAAGATCATTGGGTAAAAATATCCACAGTGCAGCAGAAGTGAGTAAAGGGGATAGGTTAGAAAAGCAAAATAAATCCTGTGGCAACTGTCCATTGTGTTAGAAAGTTCTGTGTTGTCTTGTAATGAAGAACTTGTGAGCTATGGCTGAATGCTGGCTCCTCTATAACCTCACAGCCCCCGAGACTGATGTTTGTCTGAGCAATAAATCATTCTGAGCCTGAAAACAGTCCCATCCCTTCCTTTCCAGCAGTGATAGCTGACCTAACTAGCAGAGCTGTAAACTCCATTCCCAGTGAGAAGAGGATGTTCTTCTGAGATAAACCAGTAAACAACAGCCCAGGAAGCATCAGGGAAATACCTGTCCATCATCCCAAAGGAATTAGGGAGCAAATTAGGGATCTCCTCCTCCTCCTCCTCCTCTTTCCAAAGGAGGAGATCAACAGCCCAGCTGGAGAGCCTCCATCCTGCTCAGGGAAGGAGCAGAAATCTGTGCTGCACTCAGAAATCTCTGATTAATTGAATGTGAAGATGTAAATTATGATGGCAGAAAGCAAGCAGCCATGAAGTCCTTCAGCCAGTTTCCTTAAGAGGGATATTTCTCAGGGAGAAAATTGGAATCTGACCACCTAATGTGATACAACCAGTGGATGAATTCAGGTTTCTTGAGAAATAGGATGAATGGTCACATGCATGCAACTTTTCCTGCCTTTACATATCTGTTAAATGGTGATTTTTACACAGCATAAATTCTTTGTTGGGTATCTTTAGTCCTGCATGTTTAAGAGTTATGAACAACTATTAATTATTATATATAATAATTAATTGAATTATTGAATATTATAATAGAAATAATTATTGAATAATTCTATAAAATGTTATTATACTATTATAATTATATTATATATAAATATAGTCTATAAATAATCATTGAATAGTTATTAATAGATACATATAATTATTAATTATTATCATGGTGGAGAGCTGCACATCTGGAATAGTGCAGCTGAGGGCTGAGAGCTTTCCAGGAGAGACAGGCTGGAGCAATGGGAGGATGTGCTGGGCTCTGTGTGAAGGGATGGATGGATTGTGAAAAGCTCCTCTGAGTGACAGCTTGGGAGCTGGGGGGTGAAAATCAAGGACAGACACCTAATGCAGCTGTCTGCTCCAGGATAAGGTGACTTGATGTTGCAGTAAGGTAGAAAAATTATAAAGAAATAAAAAAAAAAATCAGGCCTGCTCTGTTAAATTACTGGCTGGCCTTGTCAAGGTAACACTTTGCAAGTTCCCATGTGAAAGCAATCCTGGTGTGAGCAGTTCATTAGCATTAACAATCTATTCCTGGGTAAAAAAACCAACAGCCCTTGCATAAACATTAAATCTATCCCATGAAAAGAAGTGAAAGGGTAAAAAAACCAACAGCCCTTGCATAAACATTAAATCTATCCCATGAGAAGCAGTGAAAAAAATATGTCAACAATTGAAGAGCAGAGAGATTTAATAGACCAATAAAATACCTTTTACTAACCAATAAAGTTAACAAGTAAGCTACTTGTAAGTAGCTTAGTAGTAACTACTACTTGTTACTTGTAAGTAGCTTAGTAGTAACAAGTAAGCTACTACATAAAGTAGCAAGAAAGCTACTGACCAACTGGAGTCTCACATGAGTATAAAAATGAGTAATGCAAATAAAAAATGGGCTTTTTCCACCATGAAGAAAATGGAGTCTGGTGTGATTTATTCTGATATCTCAGATTTTGCTGACAGCACTTTCTTGATTTCAAAGTGAGACTGGAATGATTAATTCAGTGTTATATCTGTGTTTGTTTTGATTAATTTCCTGGGCCATCTCAACCCTGCTTTCATTCCCAACCCCTGCAGGAGGCGGGATGTGCTGGTGTTGACCCCATGGCTGGCTCCAATTGTCTGGGAAGGCACGTTCAGCAGAGACATCCTGGATGCTCAATATCTGCAGAAGAACTTGGTCACTGGAGTGGTCACTTTTGCTGTTGAAAAGTATTGGTTTGTCTTTTATTTCTTGTCAAATAGTTACACCTCTCTGCAGTACTGCTGGTGGAGCACTATTGTATCTGCAAGGATGCCCCAACCAAGGCAGGAATGATGAATCTGAATCCTTGTTCTCAGAAGGCTAATTTATTACTTTATGACGCTATATTATATTAAATATAGTATATATTATATTAAATATATTATATTAAATATATAATATATTATATGAAAGAATACTACACTATTAAAGAAGACAGAAAGGATCCTTACTCAGTGATGAAAAGATAATAATGAAAACTTATGACTCTTTCCAGAGTCCTGACACAGTCTGGCCCCAATTGGCAGTGAGTCAAAACAACTCACAGCAGAATCCAATGAAACAATCACCTGTGGGTAAACAATCTCCAAACACATTCCAAAGCAGCGAAACACAGGAGAAGCAAATGAGATAAGAATTGTTTTCCTTTTTCTGTGAGGCCTCTCAGCCTCCCAGGAAAAAAATCCTGGGTTTTTTTCAGAGAACGTGAATGCCACAGAGCACAAGTGAGAAACATTCCAAAGACTGAATGTGACCAGCTGTAGGCTGGCAGAAATGTGACATGTCAGTGTCACCTTCCAAAGTAAGACAGCTGGCTGGGACATTGTTTTGAATAGGACAATAAAATATCCTTGGAAATATAACTAGCATTTTGGCCCATTTAAATAAAAATTCTAGCTGCTGCCACAGTTCTAACAACAAGCTTTCCCTCTATCCTACACTAAAAAATAGAAAAATTCTGTGAAGCTGAGATTTTATTTGGTTTCTGTAAGAGTTTAAAGGCAAAATATTAGCTCTAGTAAAAACATTAATCACACTGTTACAGCTTGGGGAGGTTCTTTTTTGAGTTTCTGATATACTCTATACCCTCTACCTCCACTGGCATCTTTGAGTTACACAGCAACTTCAGGTAATCACAACTATTCAATTGATAATTTTGGCCCTCTCTATGAAAACAGTCTGAGAGAATTGGGGTTGTTGAGCCTGGAGATGACAAGGCTCCAGGCAGAGCTTAGAGCCCCTCCTGTACCTAAAGGGTCCTACAGGAAAGGGGAGAGGGATTTTTTACAAAGGTGGGTAGTGACAGAATGGGGGAGAATGGCTTTACACTGGAAGAAGGTAGATTTAGATCAGATATTTGGAAGAAATTCCTCACTGTGAGGGTGGCAGGCCCTGGCACAGGGTGCTCAGAGAAGCTTTGGCTGCCCCTGGATCCTTGGAAGTGCCCAAATCCAGGATGGACAGGGCTTGGAGCAGCCTGGGATAGTGGAAGGTGTCCCTGCCATGGCAGGAGTGGAATGGAATGGTCTTTAAGGTCCCTTCCAACCATAATTCTCTGTTGATTCTATGATCCTCTTTAGGAAGTTAAAATATTCCACTGCAGAGAGAGTGCCAGGGAGGGATCAGAGGAAATATTTACATTATGGAGTGATATTAGAGAGCAGCATTGGCTGAAAAGCACCTGTTCTGTAAAAAGCTAACATGTGGATTTAGTGAAAGCTAAAATGTAAATGTGCAGCAGCATGGGGAAGGTCTGAAGGGCAGCAGCTGTGTTGAATAAAGAGCACTGACATCATAAAAAGGAGTAATGGGTGGAAAAAGACAAAGAAAATTAATTTGAAAAACTGTTGTTCTTCAGCAGGAGGAACATCTCCATTCTTTTCCTTTCCATGTCTCTTAGATACGTCCAGTTCATAGAAGGGTTCATGAACTCTGCTAACAAATACTTCCTTGCTGGGCACCCCGTGAACTTCTACCTGTTCACAGACAGTCCTGAGAAGACCTTCCACCTTCAGATGGCCCCTGAGAACCACCTGTTTGTCATCCCTGTCCAGCAGGACCCCAGGTGGCAGGACATCTCCAGGAGCCGCATGGACATCATCAGCTCCTACATCCAGAGGCAGTTCCAGCACGAGGTGGACTATCTGTACTCCATGGACATCAACGTCCAGCTCCTGGCACACATCGGTGTGGAGATCATCGATGCCCTGGTGGCCACCATCAGCTCCTGGCAGGTCACCCCACAGCAGGACAACAAAGCCTCTGAGACACACCCCGAGTCACACCCTGCCATCCCTGAGGGACAAGGGGATTTTTACTACACAGCCAGCTTCTATGGGGGCAGCGTGTCCGAGGTGTACAAACTGACCCGAGCCTGCTCTGCAGGGCTGCTGCAGGACAGAGAAAATGGCATTGAGACCCCCTGGCACCACGAGAGCCACCTCAACAGGTACCTCCTGCAGCACAAGCCCACTCGCCTGCTGTCCCCAGAGTACTACTGGGACACAGAGCTGAGCCCCAGCAGCATCCAGGTGAAGAGGATGTGCCCTGTGCACCAGCACAGCCAGGGGCAAGCTCCTCAAACAAAGAATGTGAGGCCTTTCCTCTTCACAGCCCCACTAAACTGAGGCTCAGGGGCAAAGGAAGTTTCCCTCTGATGTAGGACTGCACACATTTTCTCACATAAAGTGGGTCTCCTTAGCTAAAGACCACTAAACCTGTTGCTGTTATATTTTTGGGAATTTTTTTTTTTGCTAGGATACTAAAGAAAAACTTGTGACTCTCTCCTCCAGAGTCTGACACAGCTTGGACCCCGATTGGCCAATAAGTAAAAAGAATTCACATGAAATAAGTGAAACAATCACGTACCACATTCCAAAGCAGCAAAATACAGGAGAAGCAAATCAGATAATTATTGTTTTCCTTTTTCTTTGAGGCTTCTCAGCTTCCCAGGAGAGAAATCCTGGGCACAGGATTTTTGCAGAAAATATGATGGTGGCAGGAGGACTGGCCGTGGGTGGGACAAGTGCCAAGCTGATAAGGTAGAGCAGGCCAGGAAGTCAGAGGTGAATCAGGATGGATCATTCTGGGATGACCTAACCTCTAGCATGGTCAATCACTGCCTCAGCATGGAAGTTATGGCCTCTAAATAGAGATTCATGCTGTGGGTCAGGTTTGACAGGACCAGGGCACAGCAAATCCAGGCTTCTAAAAAAATGGTTATGGACATGGCTGAATAATGAGTGGAAATGGATGTACCAGAATAGGGTAGCAGTCTTTAGATTGGGGTAGTGGGGAAAATATGAGGCCAGAGCAGGTTGCGATGCAGAAGTGAATATAACTAAGGAGACAGAGGTCAGCCTTACACACTATTCTCCACTGCCAGGGAATTTTGCAGCTGTACACAAAGCCATCTCCAGAAATGCCTCCAGCAGTGCTTGTGACACAGTTCTGCAGCTCTGCTGAGCCACCCCCACGCAGACTCCCCCAGCTCCTCCTTCACAGCAGCTGGCATTCCTGTCTCTCCAGGTGCTGCCTGCAGCACAAATCCAGCAAATCCGGTTTACTGTTGCTCCCATCTGCTGCCCGTGGTGTTCACTGCAATCCCCTCCCTGCCTGGGAGCCAGCAGCAACAGCAGCAGCTTGAAACGATCTTCAGGGGTGCTCTGCACTTAAACAGAAGTTACACTATGGATGTGATGCCTCAGGTTTTGGCTTTTGTATTTTTCAGGCTCTGAGCTGCTTTAGGGTGTGGGTCTGGGCTTCACATGAGGGGATGGTGAGCTCTCTGCACAGAGCAGAGAGACAAAACAATTCCTGCTCCAGCTGGGGACCAAGGACAAATGATCCAGATCTCAGGCCCAAGAGCACAAACAACGTGGGCTGAAGAGAGAAAAACAAGAAGGATGGGACTGCATGGGCTAAAGCTGTAATGGGACAATTAACTCCAATATGCAAATGGATCAGAACTTATAAAAGTGAGAGACCCTGTGACCAGTGGGGCATTTTGTGACCATTTTGGGTTGTGCAGCCCAAGGTGAATCTATTTGAGGCTTCCTAATAAATCCCTACTTTATTCTTTAGCTCTGTCTAGTCTCTGTTCTAGGTCAGCCTTCTCAAGGCATCAGATGTACCAGATCAAAGATGTTTCACTGCTGCCAGACATCAGGAAACTCTTGGTGACAGCATGTGACTGAATGAGCCTGAGGAGCAGGCTTGGCATGAAGCAATGTAGGAACACCTCCCTCGACCTGCTGGCTGTCAGATTAATCCCTTCTCTGACTCAGAGATGGGGTAATTGAGAGGTGTTTTAAAGACTTTTTATTGCATTTTCAGTCTCACATGAAGAGTGAGATAATACAGATGTTATAATTCACGCCATTACAATCAGAAGCCAATTATTTCTTAATTACAATACATTATAAGCCAAGTTTCTTGGCCTACCAGCTTTTGCCACACCATGCTGTAAATGCCTTAAAGCAAATCACATAAAATTACCCCTTGTGGGTCCTACTACAATGCATCTTTCACAGTTCTACTTCTCCAAAGTGTCTAGTGTTACTTGCAAGGCCACAGCTGGCCATGTTTTTATCCAGACCAGGATGAAACTGGCCTGATGGGCTGCAAGCATGCATTGCCAGGTCATGCTGAGCTTCCATCCCCTCCCCAAAGCCCCATGTCCTTCTCCTCAGGGTTAGTGTCAGTTCATTGTCACTCGGACTGTTCCTGAGCTGGGGATGTCCTGACCCACGTGTGGGACCTTGCACGTGGCCTTGCTGATCACGAGATGGCACGGGCACAGCTCTCGAGGCTTTCCAGGTTCCTCTGGTGCCTTGAGAAGGCTGACCCAGAACAGAGACTAGACAGAGCTGAAGAATACAGGTTTATTTATTAGGAGGCCCCAATGGATCCACCTTGGGCAGCACAAGAGCCCAGCCAGGGCTGCACCCCAGGTGAACCCAAAATGGTCACAAAATGTCCCACTGGTCACGGGGTCTCTCACTTTTATAAGTTCTGCTCCATTTGCATATTAGAGTTAATTGTCCAATTACAGCTCCAGCTCATGCAGTCCCATCCTTCTTTGTTTTTTTCTCTCTTCAGCCCATGTTGTTTGTGCTCTTGGGCCTGAGATTTAGATCATTTACATCAGACTTCTGCAAGCAAGAGATGTTTAAAATGTATAAGTTTGTTTATGTGATCTTTAACCCAATCACTGTAGTAAAACTTTACTAGCCTTTCTAAAATAGTATATAAGTGTTTGTATCCCACAATAAAATCAAATTCTTTGACCATGTCAAAATCTTCCCTGTCTGTCCTCATCCCTGACAGGTTTCTTTCCCCCTTCCTGGCCAGCAGGGCACTGTGAGGAGCAGGAAAGGCCTTGGCTCTGTGCAAGCACAGCTCAGCAATGAAAACCCCTAATGTTTACATGGGGATTCTGGGGGGAAAAAGGGAATCAGTACATTGACAGGAGAGGAAATATTTTCATCTACTTCTTTATGTGCTGGTGATGGTGAGAAAGAGGAGGTTTGGTCTGAGTGTTTCCAGGACACTCAGTGATGTTTTGCTATCACTGTGCTTGTCATCAAGGTGAGAAGATAAAGAGGCAATAAAACTACAAAGGCCAAAGGGTGCAAATGAGACATTCCAGAAAAACCCAGGAGTCTGAATTCATTCTATTTTACACTGTGAGACACAGGAGGACATCCTGCCCTGTTTGTTTTGTTACAGATATTTTTGTTTTCCACCAGAGCATGTGGTTTTGAACTTCTGAGCAGTAGCTTTGCTTAAAGGAACTTACACCAGCCAGGAGTGGTACCTATGATCTGTCTCTTGCTGGGAAGTGATTCTTGCTTCCCTTTGGTCCTTGCTCCTGGGATTTGTTCATCTCTGGGCAGAGGCAAACCAGGCCTCTTAGGAGGCAGGTGCCTCTTGGCCTCATGAGCACCAGGCAGTGTCCTGATAGCCCCTGGAGCTGTTCTGAAGTTTTTAAAAACTCCTAACTCTCTCCAGCTCTGATGTTACAAGAGTGTAGCACCAAAGCAGAGGAGTATTCCCAGTCTCATCTAGATTTGTGTTGACGTGATCCTGCCATTCCTTCAGAAAAGGAAACATTTGTGTTTGGTAAAAAGCTAAGAGCAATTAGCTGGAGCTAACAAGAACTTCTGCAATTAGACTGACTCCTGAGATTCAGAACTTTCCTAGCTGGTGATTTGCCCTCTCTCCAATTCTCTACAGCCCAGTATCTCCTCTGGGAGGTACCCAGCTAAACACAAAGGCCTAGTTAAAACTTGGTGAAACTCTAATGCCTTGGGACATCTGCACTCAGAGTCTTGGAAAGAAACTTCATGGAGAAGAGGGAATAGGCAGCCAGGGATGTGAGCAAGGGCACAGGGGAAGAGCTGGAGACACTGAAAGCCAGAGGGAAACTCAAGATACTTATAATATTAATGACTGCAGACATGCTGCAGTGAGTTCCTCATCTGTCCCAGTGTAAGGTCAAAATAATCTGCTCATTAACACAAGGGTAATAATTGCCTTGTTTCAGGGCAGGTTTGCTGTGAGAGCCGAGGCATCACAGCTGCTCTGTGCAGGGCTGACAACAGAGGTCAGCTCTGGGAGGACAGATGGGCTGTCAACAAGGCAGATCTGCAAGGACACAGAACCACAGAAGCTCAGAGCTGGACGGGACCTGCCAGGACCATCAGAGCTCCTGGGCCTGCACAGGACACCCCAAGAGTCACCACACCTGTGGGACAGCATTGTCCAGACACCCCAGGTGCTCAGAGGGACTTGGTGCTGAGCCCACTCCCCAGGAGAGGCTCTTCAGTGCCCAGCCACCCTCTGGGTGAAAAACATTTCCTTGATATCCAGCCTAAATCTCCCCTCAATCAGCTCCAGCCTTTTCCTCAAGTCCTGTCACTGTCATGAGGGTGAAGAGCTGGACACCTGCCCTCACTGCCCCTCAGGAGCATGGAGCAGAGCACCATGAGGCCTGGCCCCAGGGTCCTCTCCTCCAGGCCTACAGAGCTCTACAATTTCAAGAAACTTCTCCACACATGATCACAAACGATGTCGCTGTCGAGTGGAGGGCCTCAGAGATGAGAATCCCTCTTGTGAGGCCAAGAGCACCATGAGGCCTGGCCCCAGGGTCCTCTCCTCCAGGCCTACAGAGCTCTACAATTTCAAGAAACTTCTCCACACATGATCACAAACGATGTCGCTGTCGAGTGGAGGGCCTCAGAGAGGATGAGAATCCCTCTTGTGAGGCCCGGCTGAGGTAGCTGGGGCTGGTCAGCCTCCAGAAGACTGAGAGGGGACCCTGTCCCCATGTAAAAGTATCTGCAGGGAGGTTGTCAGTGATGAAGAGAGACAGGGAACATTGATTTGGTGATCAGAATCTGATTTTATTGTGGGATACAAACACTTCTATACTGTTTAGGGAGGCTAGTAAAGTTTTACTACAGTGATTGGGTTAATCATCACATAAACAAATATACATTTTAAATATCTCTTGCTTGCAGAAATCTGATGTCGTTTGCTTTTTCCTGTAAACCCATCTGATTTGATCTTCTTGCAATCTTGATTTAATCCTCAAAGTTCTGTTTGCTATTCCCATGTTATCCTATTACCAAATCTCTTGTGCTAAGCAGGCCCAAAGTTCATAATCTGTCTTGTGTCCCCCAACATCCCAACAGGAGGTTGTGTACAGGGCATTTCCCCCACAAGAGCTTATCTGTTTTTTGTCAGATAAATCAAACAAATTCTCCTGTAGAGAGATCCTTTGGGCCCTTGCTTATTGGTTATTTTGGGGTTAATACTGGTCAGGATCTCCCAGCTGCCCAAAACCACCTTGCTGTTGGAATTCATGTCCTTAACTTTCCAATGTAATTTCAGTTTTGAGTATTTAATATAAAGAATTTTATTAACAGTTGCAGAGCTTTACAGTGGTTAGGTTCTCCAAATGCCTAGACTTGGTCTAACATGTTTAAAACAATTTCTCTAAAATTCAAGAAATATCTTTGAGGAAATTGGGCAGGAATGCAATTTTGCACATCTTTTTTTTTTTTTTTTCTTTCCCAATAACAATCTCAGAATTATTAATCAGTACTCATTAATTCCCTGGGCTCCATATTATAGCTTGAATTATGTCCTCTCCCTTCCCCAAGCAAATTTACTAAACATTTTTGCGAAATAAATGCAAACAGATGAAAACTTATTCTTCTCATTTCTTTCAGCAAAACCAGGCTCCTGAATATTACTCTGCTTTTCCAAAAGTCAGAAGAATGTAAAACACAATTTTAAAGTTTCTGAAAAACAGCAAGGAAAGAAGAAAAAGAAAATGAAAAAGAAAAAGAAAAAGAAAAAGAAAAAGAAAAAGAAAAGAAAAAGAAAAAGAAAAAGAAAAAAGAAAAAGAAAAAGAAAAAAAGAAAAAAGAAAAAAGAAAAAAGAAAAGGTTTATTTAGTTAAGAATTTCTTAAGTATGTGGAAGAAGTTTCCTTCCAAAATGTTAACATAGCTTCTAACACTCCCTCTTACAGCTGAAAATCTCCACTCTTCTCCCTCTTTCCTCCCCAAAAGCTGAAGTGTATGTGGAAATTCATTTCACTGAACAAGAATTTAGAGTGAAAAATACCAGTACAAACACCTGAAACACCCCAAATCTTCCATTTCATTTCCACAGTAAATTAGTTTTTCTCCATTTTTTCTTCAGGGCTCCTTTCACCTCCTTATTCCTCAAGCTGTAAATGATGGGATTCAATAAAGGAGTCAGCACAGAATAAGAAAGTGAGAGGAATTTATCCACAGATGCACAGTAGGTGGATTTCGGCCTCAGATACACAGAGCCTGCAGTGCCATAAAACAGAGTCACAAGCAAGAGGTGTGAGGAGCAAGTGGAAAATGCTTTCTGCTGGCTCTCAGCTGATGCCATGTGAAGAATTGTGGAAATTATATGAATATAAGTATAAATTATCAGTAAGAAAGGGCTGAGAATAGCAAAGACAGCCACCACAATGACCTGGAGCTCTCTTGGGAAGGTGTTGCCACAGAGCAGGTCCAGCAGGGGCTGAATCTCACAGAAGAAGTGGTCGATGGCAGAGCCACACAAGGGTGAGCTGAAGGTTATGAGGGTGTGAATTAAGCCCACAGCAGCCCCACAAATGTAACTCCCAGCAACCAGGCTCCTGCAGACCCTGCTGCCCATGATAACTGTGTAATGCAAGGGGTGGCAAACTGCAAAATAACGGTCGAGGGACATGGCAGCCAAGAGAAAACATTCAGCAACCCCGAAGAAAAGGAAGGAAAACATTTGCATTGCACATCTTGTCCTGGAAATACTTACTGTTCCCACCATCAGGTTCTCCAGAATTGTTGGGATAATGACTGATAAATAGCAGATATCCAAACAGGACAGCTGAGTGAGGAAGAAATACATCGGGGTGTGAAGGGTGTTGTCAGTGTTTATTGTGAAAGCTATCACTGTGTTAGCCATCAAGGTGAGAATATAAAGAGACAATAAAACTACAAAGAGCAAAGGGTGCAAATGAGACATTCCAGAAAAACCCAGGAGTCTGAATTCAGTCAGTCCACTGAGGTTCCCAAGGATCATCCTTCTTTGGTGCCTTGTAGAACTCTGTTTTAGATGAAGCTGCAAACAGCCAGGCAAATCTGCAATCAAAAACAACTGCCTGCCTGAACAGACAAAAGGATGACTGGAATTTATGTGAAAAGATCTTCTGAACAGATTATAAAAATGTCTAAAGAAAATAAGGCAGCCTTATGCCTTTATTTTTGTCTCTATTTTTGACAGATTCTTCTTTCATGGCATTGCTTCAAAGCTTGCATATTCACTACTGTCTTCAAATGCTCAGCTAGCATTTTTACCCTGTAGAAAAAGAAAAAAAATTATGGCGGATATCTTTTTATGGACTAATCAGTTCAAGTGCCAAAATCATCAGTAGCAATATTTGAATAAAACAAAGGTAATTTCTCTTTTACCTGTTGTGCAGTGTGGTGGAAGACAAGGAAGGGAAAAAAACCCCTAAATTATGAGGTCTCCAGAAAAGCTTTAAACTCTGAGCACTCTGCAGTGAAGCAGAAGAGAGGCTTTTCCACAGCTCTTTATACTGTATTTATGTGTATTTATAAAGTCCACTGAGACTGGCTAGTGCTGATTGGAGCAATAAGGAATGGTTGTTAGAGGCTGGATAAACATGATGCATGTGTTTGAGTTGACTCACAGCCGCCTCTAGTTTTACATAGCTTGGAAAGCATTTCTATACACACCCAGATATCTACAGAAATATCAAGATCTGGTTTTACTTTGCAGTAATTACTATTACTTCATAATGCAGCCAAATTAATTACAGAGTTGCCACACAGGCTTATAATACTTCTGCTTTCTCAATAAAATTTGAAGGTGAAGCAAAGATGCAGTCCACATTCATCTGGGGATAAGGGACAAAATATTCACTCATTAAAAATCTTAATTTTTATTGTATTCTATTAAAATATCTTTTTTATTTAGCTGTTGTTTGGTTTATTGTGTGGCTTCTTATTCAGATCCATCAGCAACCCCACATTGTCTCTCTCACCACCATGCCCCTTTCAAGGCCAAACAGATTGATTAAAAGTTGAATTACTGGCTGATACTCACATTTCCAGTGTTGACATCTCATTCAGTCTGATCCTTTTTCCCCTGGCTGTAGGACTGTATTTGCCACTTTTATCCTTAGTAACTGACTCTGGAGTGGCCTCTGCATCACATCATATCCTGTGAACAGCAGAAAGTGATTTTATAGGGAAGAACCACCTAATGTGATGTGTCTTCTGTATGGTGACAGCTTGAAAGTGCAGTATCTTTGTTTAATTAAACAGAAATTATTATCCACAGAGGAAAATCTCTGAGAAATCTGAAGGACCTCTGTGATGGTATGATATGTTCTCCCATAGGAGGCCTTTCCTGCACCATTAATTAGGAAATAATAAAACGAGAGTTAGACATGAATTATGCACATGTTCTTTCTTCCTGCAAAACCTTTAAAGCCATTTTCCTGTTTCTCTTTGTAGATTGTCTCCACATCAAATTTTATCCCTTAATTCAGGCAAGATCAGACCCAAGACGATGAAAGGTCAAAACATAACAGATTAAAATAGATATGCAAGTGCTCTGTAGTTCTTTCTTACAGTTTGTTCTAACATGAGAACCAGAGAAAGAGTTGTGCTGTACCTAAACAATGAGAAGAAAATAACTGACTCCTCCAACTGCAGCAGCCAATACCCACCAGACTCTTTTCCTCTGGGAACACAGATAGAAATACTTCAGATTTGTGATGTGGCTTTTCCAAAAACATTAACCACAGATTTCTCCTACTGGCAGGTGAGCTACTTTATTTTATTTCATTCTTCTGTCTCTTTTTCCAGATGTTATTGTCCTCTGGCACTTACACAGGTAGGACTTTTCTTTCAGGGAGATTTACAGCCTAAAAAGTAAAGTAAAAATGAAAGTAAAAATGGATTATTGGAATAGAAGATCAATACCAAGATATTTTTGTATTCCTGAAAAAAAACTGCTACACCTGAAACATGCCTGGGACAAATGTTATTTTCTGGGGTGCAATCTACATTATTTAGTATTTTTTGCGTGGTACTGTGGAGAATATGTGGGATTATTTGTGTTCACTAGGTACTTCTTTCCTGGAATGGACCCCATCCAGAGAATGATTGTCTGAACTCAGATATTAAAGTGTGGTTTAGGGTTATTCACCAAATCTTTCTATTTCTATGTGTTGGGTGTGTAGACAACTTTGTCCCATGGGATTAAAGATGGCAAAGCAAATATATTTATATAATAAAATGAAGTATTTATTTAAATTTATTGCAATGATTAAGCAAAATAACTTGATCAGAATTATTTGCTACGTAGCATAGGTAGCATACTAGTAAAGTATACTGCACTATTTTTGAAGCAATAGAGAAGCAATTATATTAAATCTAGCAAAACAATTATTAAGTAGAGATTGATGTTACCCATGCAACAAGCATGAGCAAACCTATTTTGCTCAGCCATGAGAAGTGACCTCAAGGGGCTTCCCTGCTCAAGGGAGGGATCTTCACACACCTTAGGGAGGGATGCTAGAAGCTCTCACCATGCTAAAGTGGGACTACCCTTCTACAGCATGATTGCCTGCCACTCTGATACAATTCTAGATTTTGTGTTGCCAGGTTTATTCAGTAAAATATGCTTTGCTGCTGAAAAAGGTGTTGGAAGCTCTTTGGTTTCTTCCACGTGACACTTGTGACTCTCACTTCCATGTGAAGGCCTGGACATGCCTGCTGCTCCTGCCCTCAGATCAGGGAATGTCTGTTTGCATGGTATTAGAAATTATAGAACGTCACAAATATATTTTCTAATGAATAATTTTAATTAAATTTTCTAATTACTTGTTTTAATTAATCATAACCAGTGTAATTTTTCTCTCTGTCATATGCCACTGTAGCCAACATTCAGCAAGGTTTGTCATAAGCTGCTACAGTGGGAACACAGCTTGGCAAAATTCCTGAAGCTTTAAGTTTTGCTAAAACAACTGTAATCAACTTTGATATGCTTCAATGATCTCAGACCTGGAAGAGGGATCTATTGCTGAAGCTGGACACAAGGAATGCAGAATTTATGAGCCATTGTGCAGAACTCTGAGATAAAGAGGGAACTAACAAAGAAAATTCAGCAGTTGCACTGTAATCCCATTGTCCTGGTTTCAGCTAGGGTAGAGTTAATTTCTTCTTTAATTTCTTCTTTAGCTATGGTTTGGATTTGGAATGAGAATGGTGTTGATAATACACTGAAGTTTTAGGTTTTGCAAAGTCATATTTATCCTGAGTTGAGGACTTTTTGTTTCCCCATCTTCTGCTCTGCCAGTGAGGAGGTTCCCAAAAGAAACTGGGAGAGAACCCAGCTGGGACAGGTGACCTGCCCAAAGGGACACCCACACCCTCGAACATCATTCCTGGAATTTAAACTGGGAGGAGTTGCCCAGAAGGGCAGCTGATCTTGGTTTGGGAAGGGGGCTCTGGCATCAGGCAGCAGGTGGTGTGCAATTTCATTGTGCGTCACTTGTTTGGTCCCTTTTCATTATCATTATTAATTACTGCCATTGTTGTACTTGACTTTATTTTCAGATATTAAACTGTTCTTAATTTAACAGACAAGTTTTACTTCAAATCTCCTCCCCATTCCACCAGTGTGGGGAGGAAGAAGAGGTGGCTGAGCAAGCAGCTGCGTGGTGCTTAATTTCCATCTGGGTTTAAAACACGATACCTCTCTCTATCTAGGAAAAAGATAATAAAAAGACCGAAAATATTGACTAATTAGCATGACAAGCAAGAAGTCAATAACCAATAGAAGACAGAAAACTAATTAATGAAGAGCATTATGCAATTTATAGCCAATAAACATTAATTTCTTGATTTGCTAAAATGTATAAATAATGCAAAGTTTTGAAAGAGCATGTGCATGTTTAGAGGAACACTGTAATAATGTGTGCTTTCTGATACTAAAAGCAGCATTAGAAAGCTTAATTTACCCTGATGTTTTCTGTGACAGTGGTGGGTGTGACAGTTTGATCAAGCTGCTCTCAGCCTAAAAACAGGAGATGCTCCTTGCTGAATTCCTGGTAAGGTGTAAACAGCTGGAGCTGCTGTGTCCCTGCTCAGGCAGAGCGTCCTGCTCCAGCTGGCACTCCCTGACTGACAGCCCATCCCTCCAGACTGTAAAAACCCTGTCCCACTCTTTAGCAGGACACACTTTAACACACCCCTTCTCAGAGTGTGGAGATTCCTCCCTTGAGTGGGGACACCCAGCAGGGTTTCACTTTGAGACTGAGAAAAAGAGACTTGTTCAGGGCCATTGGCAAGGGTGAGTAATGTCAGTCTCTACTTAACATTTCTTTTTCTACCTTTAATATAATTGCTTCAATATTGCTTCCAAATACTGAGCTATATTAGTAGCAATAACTATTTACACTGTGGAATAAAGAATTCTAATTAAAACCTGTAAGTCTAGCCATTAGAATCATCATTATCCATTTAAGTAAATCGTTCCCTCATGTTTGAGAAGGCGTGTACAAAACAAGGACACCTTTGCTAAAAAACGCAGTGCTAATCTTCCATTCTGCTTCAGCCAGGGCCACAACCTGACTGCAGCACTCCCAGGGTGCTCCGAGTGCTTGTCTGACACGCATCTCTGGGGCGTGGAAACCCTCCTCTTCCTCGCTGAAGGCTGCTGGGCTGTGCACAGCACAAAGCGGCTGCGGAGATCGTAGCCCGGCTGTGGGAAGCTCCTCTGCTCTCTCAGCCTGGGAGCCCTGAGCACGTGAACCTGCTTCAAGCTGGTGTTGGAGGGTCCTGAGGCTGCATTATCCACTGGGGCTTTTTCACAGCGTGGAGGACTCGTTCTCCCCCTGTTCTTCTTGCCCAGAGAGGGGTGGAGGGTGCGCTGCACAGAGCGGCTGCGGCGGTCACAGCCCCACCGCGGGGATCTCCTCTGCTCCCTCCACCTTGCTGGGGCTTGCTCTTCATCAGCCTTGAGTATGGCAGCCTGCTTCAAGCTGGTTCTGGAGGGCTCTGGAGCTCCTCTGTGGACAGGGGTTTGGTCATGACATGGAGAATTTGTTGTCTGCCTCCTCCTCCTCGGTGAGGGCTTGTAGTCGGTGTGCTGCACAAAGCGGCTGCGGAGGTTGTAGCCGCCCCACATGGATCTGCTCATCTCTCTCTGCAGGGCTTGCTCCAGAGCAGCCCTGGGGGAACCAGCCTTCTGCAGGCTCCTCTTGGAAGGCCCTGAAGCTGCACCATCCCTGGGAGAATGGCCATAACTGGGAGGGCCTGTTCTCCTCCCTTTGGAGTGGTCACAGTCCGTGGTGTCCATGGTCAGCTGCGGCCATCCCGGCCCCACAGCGGGGATCTGCTCCAGGCCTGCTCCCTGCTCCCTGCCAGCATCTTCCACATCCACGTCCTGCAAAGAGAGATGTGGAGAGTTCCTGCCTTCCTCTCCTGAAAGGGCCAGAGTCAGTGGGGAACCCCCAGAATTTCTGGGAGGGGACATTTCAGAGCCTCCCAAAGGCTCTTCTGGAGGACTGCCAAGGCCAAAGGTGTACAAATGGGATGGATGCAGGTGGGATGTTTGAGAGGAAGAATGCTGCTGGGTGGGAGGGGAAAAAGAAGAAATGCTGAGATCTAGAGATAAATCCACTGCTCTTCTGGTGCCCTCACCCTCCTCTCCAGAGTTACCTTAATCCTGCCAGGCAAACCCTGAGGGCCAATAGAAGCCACCTTCTTGCTGCTGCCTGCCCACTGATTGAGGAAGGAAGGGACATATGGTGGTGTCAGTGAGGAAGAAGCCCTTTCTCCAATCTTCAGATCACAGCATCTGGAGTAAAAAAGAGTGATCTCGCTTTAGGGGTGTTGTTGCAGCTTCCTCTGGGGTTCAGTCATTTTCTTGGAGAGGTTTCTATGACAGAGAGAAGACTTAACCAAGGCCACTAATGGAAATTTCAGCTAGAATCTTCCCACCCAGTCTGCTCCTGTCCCAGCAAAACTTCATTTTTGTACCTTCTACGGCCTCCATTTAATAAATTCACAGACTTTTCTGGGTTGGAAAGGACCTTAAAGCTCATTTTGTTCCACACCCCTGTCATGGGCAGGAATACCTTACTATAGGCCAGGTTTATCCAAGCCCTGTCCAACCTGACCTTGAACACTTCCAGGGATGGGGCACCCACAGATACTTTGGGCAGCCTGTTCCATTGTCTCACCACCATTACACTGAAGCATTTCTTCCTAATATCTAATGTAAACCTGCCCTGGGTCAGCTGAAAACTGATAGCCTTCATCCTATCCAACCCTCCCTGATAAAAGAGTCCCTCCCCATCTTTCCTGGCAGGCCCCTTTAAGTTCTCTTGTTCTTCTTTACATAAGTCCAGCATCAGAGAACAAATAGCAGGTTACATCAGGGCAGCAGCCTGAAGGACAGACATGGGGTAGCACAGGTTTCACAGCACTGAATGATGCAGGTAGTAATTGCATTCAGTGAGAAAAAATATTCTGCAGTATGAGAAACAAAATAATAAACAGGGAAAATAAAACCTCTGCTGAACACATCTGAATCCTGGTTATTACCTGGCATAAAACAGCAAGTAGGCTTGCTGCCTGAGAGCTGTGTCAATGCAACGGAGCTCCACAGACTCATCATCCATCTGGTACCACAGCCCATTGCTGGCCTGTGAAAAAATGGAAAAAAAGGAAAGGACCTCTGCATGGTTTCTCTCCAAAAACACAGGCAGAAAACTACCAAACAAAGAGTATGCCAAAACAAATCCAGTCTGTGACATTCACATTTTATGGAAAAATTCCTTTGCCCAGGATTTTTCTCCTAGGAAGCTGAGAAGCCTCAGAGAAAAAGGAAAACAATAATGATCTGATTTGCTTCTCCTGCGTTTTGCTCCTGTGGAATATTTTAGGAGATTGTTTCATTGATTTCTGCTGTGAGTTGTTTTGACTCAATGGCTAATTGGGGCCAAGCTGTGTCAGGGCTCTGGAGAGAGTCACAAGTTTTCATTATTATCTTTTTAGCCTTCTGTAAGTATCCTTTCTGTATTCTTTAGTGTAGTATAGCATAGCATAGTATAGTATAGTACTTTTTAATATAATATCATATGATAAAATAATAAATTAGCCTTCTGAGAACATGGAGTCAGACTCATCATTCCTTCCTTCATCTGGGGGCAACGCAAATACAAATCCAGTCCAGTCCCTAAGGAGACCTTCTGCCCCAAAACCTTGGCTGTCAGTACCACTGATGGGAAAGTTTATCTCCCCCACTGGCAAGGAAGGAAGTTGCTGCTTACCTTTGTGTAGCAGAAATAGTGTCCTCCATGGCAGCTGACCCCACTGTGCACCAGGACAGCGTACAAGGAGTACTGGAGGGGTTCTCCATCTGCCTGGGACATGTACGGGCGAAGATCCAGGTACTCGGGGTACTCCACAACCTACAGAGACACCAGCAGGGCTCAGAAGTGACCCTGACCTGTGACACAGAATAGCCTGCCACATCCAGGGGCCAGAGGTGTGTAAATACATCTTTGGGGCTCATGAACAGCTGGTTTTCCATAAACAACGTGTAATGGTTTGGGTGGCAGGAAATTGCTCTTGGCCAAAGCAGCTCTTGGAGACGAGTACTTGTCTGTCTTCCCAAGGGAATTTTCCTCTCCTATGGAGGGGTTTGACAGCTGGCTTGCAAGCAAAGCTGAGTTAATTTAAAAAATAACAATTGATGATTTTTGAGTTTTAAAAAGTGTTTAAAAAAAGACTGGACATGGCACTTGGTGCTATAGTCTAGTTGAGGTGTTAGGGCATAGATTGGATCTTAGAGATCTCGTCTGACCTCATTATTCTGTGATTCTGTATTTATAGCAGGGAAGAAGACAAAGTTGTTAGCATGGAAACAGGTTAGAAAAGATATATGAAAATTTTTATAAGTTAGACTATGTGTATAAGTAGATGTGCATACGTGTTTTATTAAATTTCTGTAAATTTTTTGCCAATTATATTGATGCTAATTGCTTTGCACCAATGAATATAAGTTATTGTGATATAATTAATGACTTAAAATCACACTCTATTAAGAGTATATAAGCTGGAAAACACGCAAAATAAAAACTTTTTTCTTCTTAAACCCTGATCGTGCATGCGTATGTCACGTCCAACCTAACAGTAACACTCTCCCCAGAAGGGAACAGGAGTAACCCAACACGAGAGGCCTGTGCCAAGCTCTAGGAAATCTGCTCCAGGAAGAGGAAGCTGCACACCAGCTGTGTACACACCTTGCTGATCTTCCCACCGGTGAAACAGTCAAACCTTTTCAGGCACACCGTGAGAACCTTGGGTGCACGATGGACTGTGAACCTCTTGGAGGCAGCAACATTCTTCTTACACCTTGAAACCAAGCACAGAGGCCAGTGCTGAAATGCACCCAATCCTCCCCCGAGGTGGCCAGGCAACCTTCCTGTCTCACACAGCTTTTGCTATTCTAAGGCTATTCACTGCCATGTTTTAAAAAAGCTGCATCTCATTTGTGTGGAGTAAATCTCCACAAGATGACTTCTGCTCAGTGGCATGCAGCCTCCCCACACAGGATTTTGTGTTAATATAGTCTCAGTAATCATCTTACTTGTTACATTTAAAGCAGTTATCACCATCCAGGTTCTCAGGTGCCACAAAGTCCTCCAGAGCTGCAGTGAGGGATGAGGCTGCCTGGAGGAGTGAGAAATGAGCACTCTGAGCTGAGGAAATGCCCTCACCCCAAACATTTTCCAGGAGCTGACAAGCAAAACCCTGTAGCAGATGAGAAATGAGCATGCTGAGCTGCAGCAAAGGCCCTCACCCCAAACATTTCCCCTGTAGCTGATGCTGAAGAGACCTGGCATGATCCTGTGCAGAAGGAGGCACAAACAGGGTGTGATGCTGAACATTCCCTGTGTCCCAGCAGCTCCTGGAGCCATCAAGAGCTCCCTCCCTGTACCACTACTCACTCAAACTAATGTCACTGTGCAGGGGCACCAGTGGTGCAAACAATGCAACCCATCATCTTGGGAGTCAGACAGGTGTGGTGGGAGGGCAAAGGGAATGAGGATGAGGCTATATCAAGGGTGCAGAGAGGATAATGCTGCTTGTCCATTTTAAAAACAGCACCTACAGAGAGACCAGTGCCACGGCCTTTCCATTCCCCTTCCCACCCACCACCAAGATCTCCTGTGTACACAGTCTACATTTTTAAGACAAATGTGTTGACTCTGGAAAGCTGCAGGGGGCCTTGGGATGTGTTGAAGCACAGCTGCAAAGCCTCTTACTTTGATATCCAAAGGAACATCCAGGAAGGCCTCGTACGAGTCAGAAACGGCTTCACAGCTGAAGCAGGTGACTGGAAGGAGAAATCCAAATGTTGAGCAATGGGAAGCTGACTGACGCTGCCCATTTACACATTGCACCTGCCCCACCAGTCCCAGGACCAACTGTCAGGCACAGGCAGACAGAAGGGCACAGGCAATGCCAAAGAGAGTAAATGTCACTGTCATATTTTATGGGAAAATCCCTTTGCCCAGGATTCTTCTCCTGGGAAGCTGAGAAGCCTCAGAGAAAAGGAAAACAATTATCTGATTTACTTCTGCTGTGTTTTGCTCCTTTGGAATGTGTTTGGAGATTGTTTCATTGGTTTCAAGTGAATTGTTTTGACTTATTGGCTAATCAGGGTCAAGCTGTGTCGGACTGGAGAGAGTCATCAGTTTTCATTGTTATCTTTTTAACCTTTTGTAAGTATCCATTCTGTATTCTTTAGTATAGTATAGTTTAGTATTCTTTAATATAATATAGTATCATAAAATAATAAATTAGCCTTCTGAGAACATGGAGTCACATTCATCATTCCTTCCTTTGTCTGGAAACCCCGCAAATACAATAAGTAATAGTTGTGGAAACATACCTCTGGATCTCAGAAAGCCCCCAAATATTTGATAGACAATGGTAGTGGATTGAGAAGAGAGATCCAAGCTGGAAACAAGCGTTAAGACAGAGCATTATCTCCTCCATGAGTTTTGCTTGGCCTGAAAGCTCAGGGTTTAGGTTTTCCCTTGATGGGAGCACATCAAGCAGCCCAAAGGGCTCAGAATGCTGTGAGGGTAATTTGCTTGTGCTTACTCATTGCTTGCACTCAAACAAGCTCTCTGCATGGCATTGACAGTACAGCACAGAAAATCATGGGCATCTTCCTCCCTGCCAGGCTGAAAATGCTCTCCTATACCTAAGAAAGAAGAAGTTTGTAATTCTCTCATACAAGGAGGGAAGAAAACCTGTCAAAGCATCTGGCATGACTCACGTCTGAAAACCTTGAGGACAGGCAAAGGCAGGATGGCACTGACAGGGGAATGCAAAACCTTGTTCACGTGAGCTTCCATGATGCACATCATGCAGAAACCTTGCTGGTGACCTGAAGAAGGACACAGGGAAGGTCCTGAGGTTAGCACAATATCCACAGCAGTGGGGTACTCCCCCTCTTCCACTCCCACTCCAGTGCAATACTCCACCCTTCCCAATATCCCAGTGATCCTAGGGCATTTTAGAAAATGTTCTTAAGAGGAATGATAAACTGACAGTTTTCTGTGCAATAAGCCAAGAGGGTTTAACTTGCAGGAATAAAGACTTGGAGCTACAAAGAGGTATCTTCATGAAGGGTAAGAAAGCTGGGTAGGACAAGTGGCTTCTAGGCTTGAGTGCTCAAAGAACATAAACTCATGGGGCTGACAAAGGGCTGCTGTTCTCCCTACATTTAATTCCAGGTTCTGGGAATCTTTGGGATTGGATGAACAGATTTTTCAAGGAGATGTTGCTAAAAGCACTCACAGGCCTGGCTGTGCTCTCGGGACAGCAGGTAGTTGGCCAGCGGGGGGGTGTAGGTCAAGCACTGCAGCACAGAGTTGAGGAAGCACGTGTTGCCCACATTGAAGAGCCCAGCCCCAGCCCTCTGTCTCTGCTGCCAGACCATGCAGATCTTCTCCGGTGGAAAGAGGATCCTTTTTGGAGGAGCCATTCCCTCAGCAATGACTGCAGAGAAATTCCATTTGGAAAGAGATGAGTAAAAAACAAAAAAAACATATTTAAACTTTGAGTTCTCCACACAAGCGTCAGGACAACCAGCTCAAACCTTCAACTCCGTATCAGGGGAAGCCTAGCACTGCCTTTGAAATTTATTGGTTTGGAAAAATGCTCCCCTGCTTACTTTGCCAAGAGTCCAACAAACCCCAACTCTGATTTCTGGGCCCCAGGGTACCTTCCTTTCTCACCAGAGTTGTAAACTGCATTATCAGGTCAAGCTTTCCCTGATTGTAACGTATTGAAAACAAGCAAGTACTGAACACAAAAGGTAACTCAAGGATGTCAGCCCTCTCTATGAGCAATGATGTTCCAAAGTCTTGTACATAGTGACAAAGGAGAGACAAAAGGTACTCTCCTGAGACTAATCATAAACACCTGGTCAGTCTGGCTGCTCTCAGAAAACATCCCAGAGCTCACTCTGGGTTGTGAGCACACCATTCTGGGATCTGACCAGCAGTCATGTCAGTTGTCTGTGGGGATTCACAAAGTCCAAACCTGCCAGTGAAGCTGTTACTCACAGAAATCGTTCCCTGCTGTGGCCATTGCCTCTCTCAGGAACAGAGGGCAAAGCTCTGGATGACCAAGGACATCAGGACATGCTCCAGAAAGAGATCTGTGTCAATCCCATCACCTGATTATAAAGAAATTACTCTAGTTCACTAAATGTATAAAAACTCCAAATAAATACAACCAACAGAACAGCATTTGCCACCCAGAGTTTCAGTGGCGCTTGTGGTGCTTCAGAGCCAGCTGCTGAGCTGCAGGCTCACACCTTTGGGATCAGTGACAGAGCCCCCGCTCACAGGAGGTTCAGAGGTCCCTCTGAAGTGCTCCAGTGCATGTTCCCTGCTCTGAAGAGTCCCTGCTGCTGCTGCTGCCACAGCATCCACAGCAGAGCTCTCTGGCTTTGCCACCTCCTCTGCAGGAGTGGCCAGCTTTCAGCCACTAATTTAACTACTGCCTTTGCTGCTCTCCTTTTTCTGTCTCACTCCCTCCTGCAGCAGCCAAGGTGGGCTTTTTGCCACTCTGGGCTGAGCCCAGCGCCTCAGACTACAATCACCCCCTACTTACCTATCCCAGGCTATAGTAAAGAGAATCAGCAAATAAGAACTCTAGCCTGTATCTGGGCAGCCTAGAAGATATAAACCAGCCTAGACTTTTATCCCAGATCTTCTTCCTCTGTGATCTATCTCAAGAATCAAATCATAATCACCTTAGAGAGGATGACAGCTGAGGAGGACAGTAAACCATAAATTTGTTTAAAAGGCAGGCACATGAGTAGCAAAGAAAGAAGCTGAGTTATCCTGAAGCCCAGCACTTCCATTAGCCTGCCTTCAGGATACTCAGCACTGGGCAGGTGAGGTCACAATCACTGGAGAGGTGCCACATCTCTGCCCCTCTGTGACACAGGGCACACAGGGCCTGTCCCCTTGAGGCCACAGAGCCCCATGGCTCCTGGGCAGAGCAACCCACATGGCTGCTCTCACAGTGGAAATCACTGGGACCCCCCTGTGCTGCTGATGAAGAGGGGTCCACAGGCTGGCAGAGCTGCCACTCCTTCCCCAAACCACAGAGCTCAACGAGCACCGGCCTGCCCAGAGCTGGCAAAGCCTGGCCACAGCTCTGCCTGGCACACAGGCTGCTGTGGGACTCATGTGGCAAAGCACCCAAGACACCCACATGTCTTGAGACTCATGTGGCAAAGCACCCAAGCTCTCACGGGGTCATTTCCAGTGAATTTGGTCTGCCCTCAAGGCTGACCTGGGCCACCAAAGGGACCCTGCAGGGCCTGAGCTGAGTGAATTTGGCTGCTAGGCCCCCACCCAGCTGCTGCCTCTCCTGGGCAGCTTTTTAGCAGCCCCACATTGACCCCTTCCTCCAGGTTTGGTTAGGCTGGGTTTGATCAGGCACAGCTTTAGCCAGATTCCCACTCAGGACAGCTGGAGGTAGTTTTGTTCCTGCTGCACTTGATCCATGAGGCCTGGAGTTCTGAGCAGCAGGCAGCTGGTGTTCCTCGTGCTCCAAGGAGGCAGCTGGCTGCTATTCACCCCTGATGCCTTCAGATTTTAGCTTTTATATTTTTCATCTATTTGTAATCCTGCAGTTCTTTCCTGTATAACTCTAAATTGATAATAACTCTAAATGCTTTCCCATTCTGGGCAGACACAACAGCTCCTCTCCAGGCCTGGCAGTCAAGGACACCTCAGGCCCCAAGAGATGTAAACAAAAGTTTGAGTTGCAGGGAGCAAACTGGGGGTAAATTACTTCATTACCTGAAGGTGTAATTGGAAGATTAACCCCCAATATGCAAATGGACCAAACTTATAAAAATATAAAAATCCATGGGGTCTATTTTTGGGTGTAGCCCCTGGGGGAAATTCGTCTGTCCAAAATGTACCTGAAGGCCCTTCAATAAATAGAACCACTTTTTATTCCCTTAATTTTGTCTGGCCTCTGTGTTTAGGTAGTCCCAAAAGGCATCACCCCCACCTGAACTGGTTGCTTTGGTCCCTTCCCAGCCTGGGCCACCAAGTTTCACCAAGTTCTGTCACAAGGCCATGAAAGCAAGGATGGATTTTTGGAGATCAGGGCCCACCGAACACCCTCCTGCTGGAGAGAGTCTGAGGCACAGAACCACCCCAGCACTGCTGCAATTTACTCCCTTTACATTTGTGTTAATTTAGCAATTAGGTTTTCCTTCTCACTTCCACCTAGGCAATAATTGCCTTTTTTCCCTGCAAGCCTCACAGCAGCCTCAGATCAGGATCCAAGATCTGACCACAGGGAACAGTCTGAGATTTACACAACTCTGCTCAGGAGTGCTGTACAGCAGTCAGGGCTCTGTAAACAGAGAGGGGCACTGAGGAACTCCAATGGACACAATTGATGATGGCACTTCTGACCACTGCCTGTCCCCTGCTCATAGGGGGGCATGATAGCTTTTAATTTAAAAATTTAAAACTAATTTTAATTAATTTTAATTAACTTTTAAATAAATCTTTAATTAATATGAATTTTAAACAAATTCTTTTTAAATTATATAAATTTTAAAAATTAATATTATATTGTGATTAGTATGATTATATATTTGCTAATATATATATTAGTGAATATGATTAGTATATTAATCATAAACAGTGTGCTAGTTTTAAACCACTTTTAGCCAGCATTTAGCAAAGCTTGTCATAAGCTGCTATTTTGGGAATAAAATTTGGAAAAATTACTGGAAAAATTACTCCACTCTAAAGTTTTGCTGAACTAACCTTGACATGCCTCAATGAACAAAGTCTGGAGAGACAGAGATATATTGCTGAAATTGGACACAACGAATGCAGAATTTATAGGTCACAAGGACATTTTGCAGAAACCAGAAGATAAAGAAGAGACTAACAAAGACCATTCAGTACACAACAGAAAACTCTCTACTATGTTGTGATTGTTGTATCCAATGTTGTATTGGATTGTTGTATGGCCAGCCAAGGATGAGATTTTCCCCAGGCTGCAGAGGGTCCAGGTGATGGGGCACTGTAACAAAACTGCTCCCAGCAAATGTTTATTCTGGTCCCTCTGAGCTGGGGGGAAGCTGCAGCTTCAGGGGAGGGAGGTCTGCTTTCTGCACTTCATTTTGATGCCTCTGCATCAAAACCACTGCACATTTAGATAAAAATCAAAGGGTAAGTGCCCAGGAAGGTGTCCTGAGAACCTTAAACAAAACAGACTTTGGATCCTGATTGCTCCCTAAAGGAGGGAGAACCTGGGTGTCCCTCTGCTCCCTGGAGGAACCTGGGTGTCCTCTCTGCTCCCTTTGAGGAACCTGGGTGTCTCTCTGCTCCCTTTGGAGAACCTGGGTGTCCCTCTGCTCCATTGGGGGAGCCCAGGTGTCCCTCTGCTCCCTCAGGGCAGCCTGGGTGTCCCTCTGCTCCCTCAGGGGGTGCCTTTGGTCACTGACTTTCCCTTTGTGCCAGATTTGTCTGCCCATGGTGTCATTCTGCAGGCACGGGACCCCTTTTGCCTTGCATGACCTTCAAGGTCCCTTCCAGCCCAAACCATTCTGTGGTTCCCTGAGGCCATGGCCTTTCCCTGCCCTCTGAGGACACCATGCCCAGAACCTGGAACCACCCACTCTGTGACATCAGCCCCAGGGCTGCAGGTGCCATGGGCAATGCAGCTGCTGCAGGCACTTGGCTCAGAGGCTGCACTGCAAGAGACAAGCTTTTGTTTCCAGGCAGTGATGAACCTGCTGTACTTCCTCATCCTGCTGGCTGTGTACACACCTGCACATGGCACCTGGGACAACTGCAGGTATGGCCTCAGGCTCTGGGAGGGGGCTTGTCCCCCATTGTCACACCCCAAACCCCATGTGGGAGGGGGCAGAAGGAGCCAGCAGGAGCAGCAGCAGCTGCTGGGCAGGGCAGTAATCACAGAATTACAGAATCACCAGGTTGGAAGAGACCTTCAAGATCATCAAGTCCAGCCCGTTCCCTGACACCTCAACTAAACCCTGGCACCCAGTGCCACATCCAGGCTTGTTTTAAACACATCTGGGGATGGTGACTCCACCACCTCCCCGGGCAGCCATTCCAGAACTTTATCACTCTAATGACTTTGTGCTTCCAGAGGGACCTGTGGGCAGCGGCCCATGGCTTCTGACTACAACTCCATAGCTGCTGACTACAGAATCATGGCTGGTGCAGGTGCCCTGCCGGGAGCCTGGCCCTGGATTGTCAGCATCCAGGACCCCAGGAAAATAGGCACTGGCCATACGTGTGGAGGGTCCCTCATCAGCCCACAGTGGGTCCTCACAGCAGCCCACTGCTTCCACCAGGCCAGGTAAGGAGGAGCAAGGAATGAGGGTATCCTCACAGTTGCCCAGCCTGCAGCACCACATGCTGCTGCCCTCCTGGTTCCTTGCAGTGTGCCCAATGCCTTGGCACTGCAGAGCCCATCAGAAGGCTGGGCTCGTGCCACTGCTGCCCAGGAGCCTCCAGCATGCCAGGCTCGTGCCTTGCTGAAGCCTAAGGCATGCCAGGGCAGTCACACTCCTCATTGCTCTGCTTTCCTCTCTGCCTTGGGAAGCAGAAGGCAGGGAAGTGCTGAGCTGCCACAGTGATGCTTTTTGGGACTACCTAAAAACAGGCCAGACATACAACAGGCCAGATAAAAGTGGTTCTATTTATTGAAGGGCCTTCAGGTGCATTTTGGGCAGACAAAGCCCCCCCCCCTAGGTGCTACACCCAAAAATGGACCACAGGTCACAGGTTTTCACGCCTATAAGTTTGGTCACTTTGCATATTGGGGGTTAATCTTCCAACTACAGCTTCAGCTAATGAAGTAATTTACCCCCAGTTTGCTCCCCCCAACTCACTTTTGTCTCCATCTCTTGGGGCCTGAGGCAGTGAGGTGTCCTGGATTCCCAGGCCTGGAGAGGAACTGCTGATCAGAATGGGAAAACAGCTCACACTGTGTTGCCACATTTCTCTTCTCAGAGAAAAGCAAAACACAATTCTTTCCAAGAATATTTCTGAGTTTCACATTCTCTGAACCTCAGAGGAAGAAAAAACAATTCTTATCTCATTTACTGCTCCTGTGTTGTTCATAAGTGGAATGAATTGTGGAAGATTGTTTGCCTGAAGGGAACTGATAACTGGATTCTGGTGTTTTGATTCACTGACCATATGGATCCAGGTGTGTTTGTCTGTGTCAGGACTGTTGGCAGACAGTCATGAGATGCTGTGCCACTTGAGTGTTTGGCAGATTCATTTTAGATGTAATGTAATATAGATGTAATATAGTATAGAATAATGTAGTATGATAAAATAATTAATTAGCCTTCTGAAAAGATGCAGTTCTCCCGGACGTCAGGCAAAAATATCACCTATACCACTGTGTATGGAGTTTGAAATTATACATCAAAGAGCTGCAGGATTACAAAGAGATGAAAAATACAAATAAAGCATCAACAGCACACGGCTCTGCTCCCTCTCAGCCCTCTCTCTGCCTCGCAGGAACGTCACCATGTGGCGTGTGCTGATCGGGGCCACCCAGCTGACCCATCTGGGCCCCGAGGCCCAGGTGCGCCACGTCAAGCGGCTGCTGGCCCACCAGGAGTACACAGCTGACTCCCAGCAGAATGACATTGCCCTGCTGGAGCTGGACGAGCCCGTGGAGTGCAGTGACTACGTGCAGCTTGCCTGCGTGCCCAACGCCTCGCTCACGGTGTCAGAGCTGAAAACCTGCTACATTGCTGGCTGGGGTTCTGCCAGTGCAAAAGGTGAACTCCCAAAAATGGCCCTGAGGGTGAGCTGGGCACACTGGAGGAATGGGCTGAGCTTCCTGACAGCAGAGACCAAAGTCAGGATGTAGGATGTATGTGTCTGGAGAGATGAGCTTGCTCTGCTCTCCAAAGGCAGAAAGGACACAGCACTTCAACAGCTGCTCCAGAGGCTAAGCCAAGCCCTAGGGTGAAATATGGGTCTCCTCAAGTCAGGTGTCATAAGCTCTTGGAGATCTATTTCACACCTCATCTATAGCTCAGTACCTTAGAAGGCATAAAATCAGCAGGATGGCTTCTGTGGTAGTGTTAGAAGCAAAAAGGTTTTAATAAAAGGCAAAATAACAAAGTCTTTACAGAGAAAAACTGATCCAGGTTCAAGCGGCCCTCCTGCTCCTGGTAAAACACTTCACAAAAGTGATTAGTTTCTTTGTTCTCTTCTTTTTCTAGTAAATTGCTCAGGCTGGACTTTTTGGCTTCTGTCCAATTAGCTATCCTTAAGTTTGAGGTGAAGTCTCCCAGGTCCTATGAGATGCCTTTTTGCTTAACTGAGGAGAGAAACTTCTGGGCTTATTTCCATTTTAAGGGGACAAAGGATAGTTTTGTCACTCCATCAACAAGGGACACATTCCTCTACTAGGGAACAACTTCACCCCCAGACGGGGGAGTGGAAGTGGCAAGGAGCTGCTGGGTGCTCACTCCTTCCTGTGCTCCCAGCTCAGGGTCTGAGTGATGTCCTGCAGGAAGCCAAGGTCCGTCTCCTGGACATCCAGCTGGTGAACAACAGCCGCTGGTACGCTGGGGCCATCCACACCCACAACCTGTGTGCTGGCTACCCACGGGGTACCATGGACACCTGCCAGGTAGGAGTGCTGGGAGCCAGCCCCCAGCAGTAAAGGTGCCCTGTCACCATGGGCTTTGCCTGGCAAATCACTTTTCCTCCACTGCTGGAGTTCCCTTGCTAAGTGGCCATGTTCCCCAGGCCTGCCCCTCTGCCCAGAAAGCCCATCCAGTATTCCCAGCAGCCCAGAGGTCCAGATTCTGGATCATCCATGCTCTGCTCATCCAGGATCACTGTGCAGATACAAGAGGGGGCCTTCACAGACACCCACCCCAATCCCAGCTAAGGTTCTGGGGACCCCCAGAGCTCTGGAGACTCCCAGAGTTCTGGAGACTCCAGCACCTGAGCAGAGCCTTTTAGTGCCATGAACACAGCTGGGCAGGGGCTGCAAGAGAGAAGCAAGCCTCTAGTGCTGAGAGCAGCCACCCAACAGCACCCTAATCCTCCCTCCTCTGTTGCAGGGTGACAGTGGAGGGCCTCTGGTGTGCAAAGATAACCGTGCAGGCTACTTCTGGCTTGTTGGAGTGACCAGCTGGGGAAAAGGCTGTGCCAGAACAAAACGGCCAGGAGTCTACACCTCCACTCAGTACTTCTACAACTGGATCCTGATCCAGATGGGCATGTGCCCACAAGTAACAGACACTTCAGCACCAGAGTCAGCCTGCATCTCAACCCCTCTTGAGCTGCCAGAGCCAACACCAACAGAATCAGACTGCTCTACTCCCACTCCATATCCACAGCCAGTTGAAACAGAGACTCCAACACCAGAGCCAATCTTCAGCTCAATCCCCTTTGAGGAGCCGGAGCCGGAGCCAGAGCCAGAGCCAGAGCCAGAGCCAGAGCCAGAGCCAGAACCAGAGCCAGAGCCAACACCAACACCAACAGAGCCAAGCTGCTCTACACCCACTCCTCAATACCCAACTGCAGCAGCCACGCCACTGCCAGCCTGGACCTCAAACCCCTCTGAGGAGCCAATGCCAACACAACCTCTCTTTCCCACTCCACATCCGTACCAGATACTGGAGCAATTCTTAATTCAGGTGCACCAGATGCTGCAGAGCCTCATGGGAAAAAAGGCAGGAGGAGCAGGATGAACAGGATCCAGCGCAGGCTGCAGTGGACCATGACCACTTCGTACTGGGGCAGTGCCTGCTCATCCAAAGGCAGCCCCAGGGTCAAAGGTGTCCTCTGTCCTGCCCATCTTCCTCCTCTGCATGCGCACAAATGCTAAAATTGATTTAGTTGTGGAAATAAAGTTGCCTATTGCCACTGTTAGCACGTGTTTGCAGTCCAGGCCAGTCTCCTGTGCAAAGCAAGGAGTCCCAAGCCAGGCACCAGCAAAAGCAAGCTGTGATGGGAGAAGGGAACACAGGTCACAGGGAGCTACAGCTCTTGAGGACAGCAGTTGGGAATACTGGTTTCTGCTGCCCATCAAGGGGATCCCTGGGTGTGGGACTTGAAACTGGGCTCTCTCATGTCTCAGGAGATGTGGCATTCACATTCTCTGAAAAAATCCCTTCACCCAGGATTTTTCTCCTGTGAAGCTGAGAAGCCTCAGAGAAAAAGAAAAAAATTCTTACCTCATTTGCTTCTCTTATATTTTGCTCCTTTGGAATGTGTTTGGAGATTGTTTACCTACGGGTGGTTGTTTCATTGGATCCTGGTGTGAGTTGTTTTGACTCATTGGCCAATTGGGGCCAAGCTGTGTCAGGACTGGAGAGAGTCACAAGTTTTCATTATTATCTTTTTAGCATTCTGTAGGTATCCTTTCTGTATTCTTTACTATAGTATTCTTTAATATATGGTAGTATAATAAAGTAATAAATTAGCCTTCTGAGAACATGGAGTCAGATTCATCATTCCTGCCTTCATGAGGATATTCCCAGCAAATACAATAAGGAGACGCTGTTCTAGAAAGACTCAAGGCTGAAGATTGGCCAGACACAGGCTGAGGACGAGTTCCACAGCCAGGAGTGAGGATTTCTGAGCAGGGGCAGACACAAGAGCATTGTGCCACCCTCCATTGTGATACATGAACTGTGCACAGCTCCCCTGCAGACCATGCTGCACTCAGCCTGACTCCCCATCTGTCAAACACACAAGGAATATTCTGGCAAGGTCCTCATGTTCCCCTACACTGAGCATCTTTACCACTCTTTCTCTAACCTAACCCTAATCCTTTTATTTCTTAGTGCTGCTTTTTATCATCAGGTGTCAGCAGTGGCTGTGTAGTGTCAGTGTGCCCGTGTGGTTTTCTGTTTGGTTTGGGGTTTTGTGGGGGATTTTTATTGCTTTGGGGTTTTTTGTTGCAGTACTGCTTTTTGTCATTCAGTGGTAGTAGGGAGAGGGTTGTAATTAGCATTACACTGTAAAGAGCACCTGCCTAGAATGTGTTAATTCAACATTTTAGGTTATGTTTATTTATTCTGTATACATCTATACTCACCCATTCTCCTTTTGTGAAGCGTTCTGGGGTCAAATTTATTTTTTCTTTAAGTTAATATTATTTGTCAGTGTGTATAGAAATGAGGAGGTTTAATTTTTTAAGTGGCAGTGTAAAAAAAACCTGGCCTCTAAGTTGGATAACTCATTGATAATTTGCATTGTTGCTCATTAACAATTTAATACTATTACTCTGCCCCACAGCAGAGGGGGAGTGTGCCCAAGGATGGGGCCTCATCTCCTGGAGCTGCTCTGCTGCCAACACACACATGCACATTCAAGTAAAGAACACTTGAGACCTGAGGTGGATGTAATTTTATTTTACACTAATTTTGGCAGTTCTGGAGAGTACAGAGAGTCATCATCATTTAAGACTTCATGCTGTCATCTAAGTACTCCATACAAATACAGCTGATAAATGAAAATACAGATTTTAACACATATATATTGTTGAAATTCATGTTGAGACAAGCAGCACATCTTATCCCTGCATAAAATAGCATTTTCCTCTTTCCCACTGATCAAAAGCAAGAAATAGTGAGTTCTGCAAGCCAAGCTATTCCTAGCTTGCATACATCATTTTACCATCAAGGAACGCTTTGCCAAACAATATGGCCACTACCACCCCTTTCAAATTTGACTGAATTTTGTTCATGTAATAAGAGCAGAATTTGATCCTTCTACTGGAGAGTGCTCTGTACATACACCCTGTATGCTGAGCTACTGAACACTGTTCACAAAACAGCAGGGTGTGTTTATAATTATTACCAACCAGGAAAGAAAGATCCCCTCTCACAGACAGAGGTGGATTGAGCTGAATAGCAATAAATATCAAATCTACAAAATTACTGAGAATCATATACAAATGGAGAAGGCAAATGTAACAAAACGAAAATTAGCAACACCAAAGACTACCATTCATTAGTAAAATTCTGAGATGTGTAATGACAGAGCATTATTTAGCACTTAGCTTTTATTTACTTGTCACCAAACTGAAATGTTATTTAGTTGCAGTATAAAACATGCCAAGAAGCTGAGCTACTGATCTCAAGTTTGCTTCACAGTGAGTGGTGATATGGCCGTTAAAATTCAGCATGTGATCCACCAAATCAAATGCTGAGGTCTAATTTTGGACAGGATAAAGATCCTCATGTTTAGGAGAGCTCATGTGGGCCAAATGGCCCAAATGTTATTGCACACTGCTTCCTCTACCTGACTGACCATGGATGAGACACTGGGAGCACAGAGGGAGCGTGCCACAGTCACTGGGAGAGAAGGATGGACCAGGAAAGCCTCTTTCCAAAGAGACAACTGGACTAGGACTGACCAGTGTCATATATTCCTCTGGTGTTCTGCTGTTCTGCCCATCAGGAGCAGTCCAGGACCTGAATTGCACAAAACCAGGTTCCAGCTGCTGTTTCACCCTTCTTGCTTCCATCTCTGTGACTAAGGATGTGATCCTTGCTTTGTGAAAAAGCATCTGCATACAGAGAAGACTGGGTAGGTTTGCAATGAGCATGCTGATAAGCATCATCAGGGCAGGAATCTCTTTGGCATGACAGGGTAACCATACTGCCCCTCAAAGTCCTGTTATGGTACCTAGATTGGATCTGTACAGAACAATTATGCCAAAAGGATCATTTTTCCTGAAAGCAGCAAAGCCAAGTTGTGACTTTACTGTGAAACAACTCCTCCAGGGCAGCAGTCTCAAATGCAGTTTATCAGCAACAACTTCTGTTTCTCCAGCTCTTTGAAGAAGCGATCAGAGTTCGTTTTTTAAAGTTTGGCAGGAAAATTGTCTTCCAATTTCACCTCCAGAGCACCCACACCTGGAAAATCCTTCTGTAACTCGAGCTCACTGGTAGACTGAGTCAGAGCCTTGGCATTTATTTTTAAGGCTTTCAGCTGCATCCTGTTATCACTGTCTTCACCATCAGAGATGGGACTTATTTCTTGAATTTTCAAGAGATCTCCAGTACTGAAAGTCTTCTCTGTGTTACTGGAACTCATTCTCAGGGCTCTTGGAGGAAGGCCTTCCTTCCTCGAGCTGATCTTCTGAAGTTTAGCAGGGAGCTTGTTCTTCTCTCCTGGAACATCAGCACAGTCAAGAGGACAAACCTGTTCTCTTCTGCTTTTCTTATCCAAAGGACTGTTCAAGAGAGATGACTGGGACAGGTTTTCTTCTTGCTCTTTAACACTGTAAGGAGGAGTGGGGACTTCAAAGGTGGCGTGGAACTGAGAATAATCGACACGGAAAAAGCCATCTTCCAGAGACATGACTGGGAGGAACCTGTGACCCCACAGGACTTCATCTTCTGTGTATGAGGTCCTGGCTTGGCACGTCATTCCTGTGCAAAAGGACAAGAGCATTCCAATGTCAGCAAGCAGACTGGCACATGGAACCAGAAATACATGAGGCTGACAGAGAAAAATGAATTTCAGCCAGCAAACCAATGATTTCAGAGGTTATAAAATGGGGCAATTGTTCCTAGATAATCTTCTGATTGTCCAGTCAATGGAGTGCCTCTAATTAACTGACTAAATTTTCATGCAGATTTGCAACCAAGCATGGTAAAATGTAAAATTAAAACAGTATTAGCTTATGTGCTGGTTTCAGCTGGGACAGAATTCATTTTCTTCACCGTGTCTAGTATTAGAAGCAATTAGGTAATCCCAAAGTTTCCCTTTTCCAGGCTGAACAATCCCTATTCAGACTTGAGAGAATAAGTAACACCCTTTCTTGGAAGAAGGAACTATTGCTTGCCAGAGGCTTACAGTGTGGGAAATGAATTTATAGAAAATTCTCAAAACAAGTTTCAAAAAGTGGCCTTACAGAAAAGACTAGATACTTTACAGAAATAGAGCTATGAAAGATGCATTGTAGTAAGACCCACAAGGGGCAATTTTAGAAGATTGGGTTTAAGGCATTTACAGCGTGGTGTAGCTAAAGCTGATAGGCCAAGAAATGCTTATAATGTAATTAGGAAATAGTTGGCTCCTGATTGTGATGGTGTGAATTGTAACATCTGTATTGTCTCACCCTTCACGTGAGACTGAAAATATAATAAAAGTTGTTACAACACCTCTCAGTTGCCCATCTCTGAGTCAGAAAAGAGTATGATCCAAGAGAATAATAATCCATACATTAATAATGTATGGATTATTATTATTATAATAATCCAATATTATATAAGAGTATAATCCAACAGAATCCTTTGGCAAGGATCAGGTGTTGGAGGACACAATGCCAAATAAAAAACAATCTTGCTGTAGGCTGTGTTACTTTTTCTCCCAACAGTATGTCAAGACAAAAGCTGTGCAGAGACACTGAAGCTCTTCCATGTTCAGACACAGGTGCCATTGTAAACTCAGTGAAGATTTTATTCCACTTAGTGCAGAATACATCATTGGTAGTATTTGTGTGTGTGAACTCACAATTAAAATGTATTCTAATCAAGCTGGCAAATCTGTTACCATGGCACCACAACAGCACTCACAATAATTTATGCAAATATCCCAGGTGAGCAGAACTTCCCGTCATGGCAGTCTCCAGAGGCAGAATTAGCAGTCAGTGAGCCCAGACTCTGATTTGCTCCCTGTTACTGCCACATGGATTCTCAAGTGTCAAATGTCTCCCTTTAAATATCCAGACAGGTAATTGCATTAAGGGAGGTTTTGAATGCATGCTTATTTAAAATAAATGATTCAGTTGCAGGGTACGAGGCCTCTGCAGGGATCCAAAGATGCCACAGTCAATGTGAAAGAGCATTCTGCCCCAGAGGATTGTGTATTTGTGTGGAGAGCAATCAGACAGAGATGACTGCACACGGCTGCACCAAAGGGACACCCCTTTTCCAAGCAGGAATGAGGCAGCTGCTAATCTTGTGGAAAGGATGAGAAAGTTCTCTGATTAATCAAAGTTTAACCAATCTAAGAAGAAGGAAGAAGATCAGAATGCTGCTGACCATACTGAATGATTTGGACTTTACAGTACTCAGGGATTGTTGATGAAGAGCTCCTCATATAACTGGAACCCATTCTCATGGGATTCAGGAAAGAATTGAGTCCTCAAAACAAAAGGCCACAAAATCAGCTGTCATATGGACAACACCATACCCAAATTTAAAAAAGAAGCAAAACTCTTCTCATATTTGTCAATAAATACATATGCCTACAATCTCTGGGACTACGAGGTCTCTATTTGTGGATTTCTTAATCTGAATTCAATTCAGTGCAAGCTAGGCTGAAAAGAATTTTCCAGCACTGCAACTTTTAAAGTTCAGCTTTCGTTCAGAGTGGTGATCCTTAAAACAGAAGCCTCGTAAGAGCACTGAGCTGTTCCACAAAGAGTGGCAGGCTGTGTCCCTTGCTGGCCATGCTGGGAATTGGCAATGCAGAGGGGAAGGGGAAGGGAGGTCTCTATTGCCTGGTGAGAGCCTCTGAAGCTCTGCAGCATATGGCAGGATATGCTGGAGCATCCAGCACTAACAGCTGCCTTGCTAAAAATATCAGCACTGAAAACGAAGACTAAAAATCAGAGTGTGCAGATTATTCAAAGTCTTACCAGTGGTCTCAACAATTCCCTCGAGGATGACGACGATTTCAAATTGCTCACTCCTCAGTGATCTTTGTGAGAGGCAGAAAAAGGGGCTCTCTGAGTTAATTTCATGGCAGATGGTTAGAGGGGAAACCAAAAACAGCTGGTCAGCTCCAGTTCCAAATCCAACATCCAGTTCACACTGGTCCAGTGGCAGAAATTCTCCCTCTGGTGTCTGTCTGGACTAAAGAGAAAAGATGATTTAGTAATCACTGTGGGAGGCAAAGCATAAAATCAATGCAATAAAGTTTAAACCTGCCTCTTGCAAGACATCAGCTGCATGTGGTAGGTCTGGGGGCTTCAAAATAGAGATGTGAGTAATGCTAAATACTGTGAGGCTGCTTTGCAAGACCAGGTTTGACTTTTCTTATTATGCCAGTAGATCTCGTCACCATCTACAAACTTCACTGTGACATATATATAGGTGTGTATATATATTTTTTTATGTGCTAAAATGGTATTAATATTAAGAGCATTATAATTATAATATATAATTAATAATCTATAAAATATATTTTATATTATATATTTTATATGTATTAATTTTATGTATTTATTTTTACAGAAATTTAATGTACCACACACTATATGCCTTGTCGTGGGTGTTCAACATGAATATCCTGTGGCAAAAATTCCCATTAATGAGACCAAAATCTGCAAGCTGGGCACATTTTATTCTGTTATTTGAATTCACCTTCTATTATTTTTGTATGTTGCTAACATTTGTTTGGCACTGTGATGTACTAACTCAAAGGTAAACACCACAGTAATTGTACAGTGCATCTGGTAGTGGCATTTTCACAAAACCACCTGAATTCATACTGATGATGCTCTCATCCCTTGCATGTACAACCTACTGCACACTGACCTTAACAAATTGACCTTAATTATTAAACAAGTGCCTCATTCTTCTTCCCATCATTTCATGGGTCCAATAAAAATACTGATATTGCAGTTTCTCTCTACTCCATAGGGTTCCCTCCAAATTTTCCTGGTAATCAGTCTATCTAAAAATTGCATCACTTGGCCAGGCAGCTCCTCATGTGATTGCTTTGAAGGTCTCTGGTGGAAATTGCCCACCAAAATTAGAAGTTTTGCACAGCTGATAAATAAATCCTATTCAAAATCTTTTCTGCTTATTGTTTGATTAAAAAGCACTTAACTCTTCAAGAAGATGACTGCTGATTATAAATAAATAAATATTATTACAAGTTGTGCTATCATAAATGAATAAATAGATAGCATGAATTGTGTTGCATTTTGGAAACATTGTTCACTGAGAGCAAGCCAAAGGCAGCAGTGTTCCATCAACTCAGATCTGACTAGTGCTCTTTTAAGAAAGTTTCTGTCTTTAAAGAAAATCCCCAAGCAAATAGTCTGTCTTTATACTGTCTCCCCTCTTCACAAGGACCTTAAAAATGCTGATTTTATAACTGCCTGGTATTTACTGGAGTTTACACAAGCAGCTAGGCAGCAGCTGGAGCTCAGCTCCTTATTAAATACAATCCATGATTTCATCTACGTGCTACCTGCTTGTTTTGCTGCTGAGGAAGAAATATTCTTCCTGTCTAAGTAACCAAGTTCTCCCCTGCACAGGAGGACAAGATTCAATTTCTCCTTTGCTGATGAAGACAGAGAAAATATCAGCTGATTGTGTGTGAGAGCATTTTCACAAATTATTTATGATCTGAAAGGCAAAAGTGCTGTGAGATAAAAGCAATCAGCACTTACACAGCAGTCATGACAGTCTGTTATATGCAAAGGTGGAATCAGCCTACTGCAAAAACATCTTTTCACTTTTCCTGCAGAGCTAAGCTGCAGACCAACACTGCTTTTGCTGCCTGGCTGCTGTTCTTGCAATGGTTCACAAACTGATTGCCCAGGCATGATCTTTGCTTCAGGGTAACAAACCTGTGTGATCCAACATCTAAACCTGAAATTGTCCCAAAGCTTCATCAAATGCATCTACCTAGACAGAAATATGCAATTTTGCACAAGCTGTTGCCTGACTCAAGAACTGTTTGATCTACACACATTTCTCTCTGTGGAAGAGTCTTCAATCAAATCCATTCAATAGTAAACAAATGCAGGCAGGATGATTAGAGGTAACAGATCTGGGAGAAAGCAGAAGGTTTTGTTTGAGGTATTCAGGATCTTACATGCAGGATTGATTTATGCAGGGCATGAAGGATTTTTAAACTTGTTTGTTGAATAAAAATAGGTTAACCTGAATGAAGAGAGCTTAATAGCCCCAACAGGTTCAGCCTCCTAGCCAGTGACCTTTGTTTTACATCTACAGCTTTACACAAAGGATCACAAAACAAGAAGACAGAGGGCTATAAAATGTCAGGAATAAGTCTGGAAGGAACACTTGTGACTCTTTATTTTGACCATCCACATAACACAAAGACAAGTAAATTCTGCAGATTAATACATGTTGAACAAGGGAACAATTAATTAGAAATGCCCTAGCTTGCAATTTAAATGTAGTCAGAGATGGATAATCTAAAGATCTCAAAAAATTCCTCTAAAAGTTAATTTCTTTACAGCTAAGTTAAAAAAAATTTACAAAAGTAAATAAGACTCCTGGGTCTAAATTTCTGCCACTGGATCTTTGTTTCAGTTTTTATTACAAGGCAGACTTCCACTGCATCACCACTTAGTCTGTTTTAGTGTCTGATCAAATACATCATGCTCTTCAAATCTTCACTCCTACCCTTTATTCATTCTCTTTGCTTTTCTAAACCCTGTTTATGCATAAACATGCATAGCTCCCTTTAACTGGACACGCTGCAGTTTTATTATTAACCCTCTGTCAGTTCACTCATTAGAGAACACGCATAATTATGTTTTGATATCCAGGTGGACTAATTGAGTACTGGGGCAGAAAAAGTGGGGCTCAAAAGATGCAGCACATTGTAGAAAAACATATAAACCTAGAAAATGCTGAACCGGTAGATGCTCATTGCTCCACCCCCACACTCCGACTACCAACTTGCAAAAAGTGTTATTACATTTTATATTTCTGGAATAATATGATCTTGTTGCTGTGATACCATTGTTGAACATTTGTGTGGAGTTTTTCAGTTGTGACACTACACCTACAGCTCCACTGGAGATAATTCCCAGGATCACTGCTACTTTTTATTTCAGTCTAGTTGTAAATATGACCTGTGTGAGCTGGGCTTGTTCAGACCAGAGAAGAGAAGGCATGGAGGGGGATCTAACAAACATTCCAAAACCTGAGAGGAACGTGACCAAGAAAACAGAGCCAGGCTTTTCACAGAGGTGCCTGGCAGGAACGAGAGACAACAGGTATAAGCTGAAACAAGGGAAGTTTGGATTGGATTGGATTGGAGAAAAACATTTTCATTGTGAGGACAGTTAAGCTGTGGAAAAGCTTGCCCAGCAAGACTGTGCAGGTTTTTTTATCTTAGAGGCTTCCAAAACTATATTGGAAAAAGCCCAGAGTAACTTGGTCTGATCTCCCAGCTCACCATACTTTCAGCAGAAGGTTTGACCACAAACTTCCTGAAGTTCCTTCCAATCTGAATAATGCTGTAACATTAAAAAACTTATTTTTTTCACTTTCTGCCCTACTTATCAGCTTATTGAAATCACAATATAATGGGTTTTCTTACTTATTTCCAATGCCTGTCACCTGCCACCTGCAAACTTTCTGATACAATTTTGTTTGCTTTCAGCTTATTCAAAGCTGTTAGTAAGTACAGCCTAAAGAGCAGGTGCCTGCTGGTTCTAACCCAAAGCTCACTGCCCTATCATCCTTCACAACTGTCTTTTTAAAACTATTGTTAGCACATGCTGCAAATAGGCTACGATGGTTTTACATTCCTCAACTTTCTGAATCAAATGGTCCTACACTAGCTGAAACACTGCATAGACATCTTGACACACCAACACCAGCATGTTTATCAATGACATATGTAGTCAGATCAAGAGATGGTACAAATATGTACTGTGATTAAGTTTTATAAAATCAATACTCATTGCCATGCTGGTGGCTGCTGCCTTAGGCACACTGGAAAGGTCCAAGGCAGAAAGCAGAAAAATACAGTTCATTGTGACGTTAAAAAGTCCAGGACCACAAACTGCACATTTTCAGCAGCTAGTTCCAAATAGCATTTTTTTTTCTGTTTTTTGCCCCAGGATTTTGCTTTTCCCAGCTTCTGTAGCACTCAATGTAAACTAGAAAGACATGGATTTCTGGAAAAGTTTTTGCTGAAACACACACAATTAGTCTTGCAACTGTTTTCCAAGCTCTCCACAACTCAGTTTAAATAGAGCCTCAGACTTCTGCATGGTATCACTTTGCCATGCAGAGCCCCTGGACCCAAAGAAAAGCCAGCCCAGTGTGGCAGCACCATTGTGATCTGCTAAATGGATCAGTGCATGCATCACACTGTCAGGAAATGCTGCTCAAACTTAGGTCAGTGTACAAGGTAAATCAGGTAAATCCTCAGAGCCCCACTGATCTCAGCAAAACACCACATTCACTGCTGAATATATCTCCTAGCTCAAGTACAAAAATGTGATGTGGTTCTTCACATTCCTTCAGTGTGACACCAGTACAAAAGAAAATTCTGGCTACCTGATCAGGTGCAGAAGTGTAGCAAGATCAGCTGTTGGCAGCACTGCAGGGAAGTAGAGAGGGCAGAGCTCAAACCACAAAAAGGATTTACTGAAGAGAGCAAGAAAATTCTGGCACATTCACCCTAATTTACAGGACACACAAAGCTCCCTGAAAGCAGCTGATGAAATTCAAGGGTGATCTGAACAGCCACCAGTGGCTCCCAGAATGTGTGTCCAGTTCAGTGGCAGGGATTTACGAAAGACAAGGGAATTAATGCCACTCCTTGCAATGAGGACTGAGGGGGCAGCTACTGCACATTCCATTTTAAATCATCTTCTGTTCATACCTGGTGTTTGTCAAAGGTCACAAAGCAGCTTGAAGACAACATGATGACCATGCAAAAAAAAAAAATCAAGAATATGCTCACTGATTCATTGTCTGGCCTACAAAACAGCTATCCTAAGACACCATGGTCATGCAAGTCCATCAAATGTCCTTCAGTTTTCTGGCCCAGTCACCTGCATACCAGCATTGTGTTACAATGGAATTGTCAGCAGAAAGGATATCTGGCTGTATATTTGGTGTCCTATTTCAAAAGAAAATGAGCTGCCCTCTCTGTAAAAACACAATGTGACCCCACTTTTATTCCACTTGACTTGCATTCCATTTTGAATGATAGAATTAAATACTTTAGAGGAGATTTCTGGAGGATAAAGCAACAAAAAACATGGTTCAGCTGGCTTTCCAATTCCTACAAAAATTGCTCCAGTGTAACTCCTCACAGCTTGTTCCCATATATCTATATATATACACAGAATTTCTTTTTAAGTCTTAGCAGATCCTCCATTTTAAGTGGTATTATGTAGCAAGAAAAATTAACAGCTCAGTCTAGCATTCAGCACAGAACAGAAGGGAAACAGCCTTTCATATTTACCACTGCCCCAACACCTACTGCTTCATGCTTATCCATGCAGATTATTAGAAAGGTCAGAGAGAATTACCAGACAGAGTACAGAACATTTATAACACTCAAATATGATATCCTGAAATTAATCTCATCACTGGGATCCAGCTTCTGACAGCTTAGGAGCTTCAGACAGAGCTCCTCACCAAGCATGCTCCCCTGACAAGTCATAGCTGCTGTGAGATGCTACATTGCTCAGAATTTCAGTGTTTTTCTTCCATTCTACTCCAGCCCAATTTATCTTCTGGACCTTTGTGACCGCCAAACTCTTCTGGATTTGTTGTTTTTTGGGGGTTTTTTTGTGGGTTTTTTTTGTTTGTTTGTTTGTTTTGGGGTGGGGTTTTCGGGGTTTGGTTTTTTTGTTGGGTTTTTGGGGTTTGGTTTTGGTTTTGTTTTTTTTTTTTTTTTTTGGTTTGTTTTTTTTTTTTGTGTGTGTGTGTGGTTTGGTTTTGGTTTGTTTTTTGTGTTATGAACACCTTTGAATTCCAGTTTTCTTGCATTCTGAATTCTACTGGCCATTGTCAGTGATCAGTAAACGGATACTGGTGACAATCAAAGGAGCTTTCCATACAATCCCTCTGAAATGCTGTGAGGTCACTAGCTGGAACATAGCTGGGATAAGGGACTGCAAGTTAAAGCTCACCAAGTTTCCAAAAGAGGAAGAGGAGGTCAAGGCTGATCTTTATCTTAGTTTAATACCACCACAAATCAATTCCTTATTCTCAGCCATCATCTGCTAAGCAGCATTCCTTAGTACCCCTCCTTGGAGCTGTCCTGCATCCTGACACATCCATCCACCTATCCTGCCCAGCCTGGGATTCTGCCAGCCTCACAACCCACTGAAGTGCCCTGGGAGCTCTCTGATGAGACAGTTTTCCCCTACACCTGCATGGCTGCTGCTACGAAAGCTACACCAAAATCTTCCAGAGTCCTTCCCACCGCCCCAGCCACATCCTCCCCCCAAGGGGCAGCACGGGGCAGGGCAGAGCTGCCAGCAGGCACCAGCAGCAGCGGCTACACAGCAGAAGCCCCGCGCTCCTGCCCTCTGTGCCCAGCCCCGCAGCTGGCCCGCACGCTGCCCGTGTCACCCAGGTGCCCTGTGCCACGCAGTGCCGCAGGACCCACCTTGATCAGCTTGCAGCGGATCTGGGCAGACACCATGTGGCTGTTGCGGAGGTTGCCCACACGAAACATGAGGCAGAGCTTGGCATCGCGCTGCGAGATGACGGCGGCACGGCTGAACATGAGCGTCTCAGCTCGCTTCTTGGGCTGCGACATCTTGATGAACATGCAGCCGATGAGGAACGCATCCACGACGGAGCCCAGCAGCGACTGGAAGAGGAACAGCACGATGCCCTCGGGGCAGCGCTCCGTGATGTAGCGGTGCCCGTAGCCGATGGTGGCCTCGGTCTCCACGAAGAAGAGGAAGGCGGAGGGGAAGTTGTACACGTTGGCCACACACGGGCTGTACGTGTCACCGTGCGCCTGCTGCAGGTCCCCGCGCAGGTAGGCGATGCCCCACCACAACGAAGCCATCACCAGCCAGGCCACCGTGTAGGTCAGCAGGAAGATGAGCAGGTTCCAGCGCCACTTGAGGTCCACCAGCGTGGTGAAGAAGTCGGAGAGGTAGCGGCTGCTCTCGCCGCCCAGGTTGCCGTGCTGCACGTTGCAGCGCCCGTTCTTGTCCACGAAGCGCTGCCGCTCCCTGCGAGCGCTGCAGCGAGCGAGGCCCACGGCCTGGTACTCGTCCCCAAACTTCCTGCGCACGGCTGCCATGCCGCCGGCTGCCCAGGGGCTCCGCGGGCACGCCGGGGATGAGGCGGAGCGGGAGGCTGAGCGCACCGCGCTGCCTGCGCGCAGCAGCCGCCAGCCCCCGGGGCTCGGGGAGCTCCGGGATGGCCGCGGAGCCGGAGAGGAAGGGGCGCTGCCAGCGCTGCCCGATCGCCAGCGGAGCAGGGGAAGGGCCGGAGCAGCCGCGGCCAGAGAGAGCAGACGGCGACAGGACCGCGCAGCCGACGGGGAGAGCCGAGCCGGGTTGGGCTAGGCTGGGGCGGGGAGAGCCGGGCTGGGCTGGGGAGGGGAGAGCCAGGATGGGGAGGAGTGAACCGAGCCGGGGCGGGGTGAACCGTGCTGGGCTGGGGCTGGGAGAGCCGGGGCTCGGGCGAGTGCCGCGCAAGGGGTGTCTGGCCGAGCCCACGTACCCAAGGCAAAAAGACTCAAGTGATGCACAATACAATCACACCGCCTGTCAACTGATAGCAGACTGTCCCTGAACTCCTGTCAGTGCCCCTTTCAATAACTCCCGCAATTTATATATGGAGTGTGATGTTCTGTGGCGTGGAACATACTTTGGCCAGTCCATAGCCCGTTCTGGCTGTTCTCCCACTCAGCTTTTGTGTGCACCTCCTCACTGGCAGAGAATGAGACACAAAAAGTCTTTGACTTAGGATAAGCACTGCTAAGCAACAACCAAAACCATCAGTTTTCAACATTGCTCTCATATTGGTTTCAAAACACAGCCCTGTGCCAGCTACTAAATTAACTACTGATGCCTTCACAAATAATTTAATGGATGAAGGTATGGGTGTTAACATCTTTGAAATGGGTCTTAATGTCTCTACTGACTTTGGGCAGCAGGTTTGTTAGTGGGCCCAGACAGCTTGGCTCCTGAGATAGGCAAGGGTCTGCACAAGACTGAACTTTGGGGTAAAATGCCAGGTTCAAGGGGGGATATATGGGGTAGGTAGCTCGGGAAGGCTGCACCCTCCTGGTACCTCAGCGATGGGGAAAGGAACTGATAAAAGGGAGGCTGAGTCCTTTGAAACCCCGAGAGAGAAAACCCCGCGGGTGTGTGCCCCAGTAAACTCTCTCCCTTTATTGGAATAAAGCTAAAGTTCTCCTTTTTGGACATAAATTTCTGGTGTTTTGGACTTTCCGGACAGTCCTCAAGGGTGACTTCAACAAGGGAATTCTGCAGGCCGGGACGAGGTCCGCCCAGCGCCCGGAGCTCCCCCGGGTCAGCCGCGTCCGGAGCCGCCAGCTCTGGGGCGAACCCCCGGAGCGGAGCCGGCAGCCGCTCACCCCGATCGGGGTGCTGAGACCCCGATTTCGCTACGAGCCGCCTCTCCGGGGCGATCCAGCCGCCCCTCACGCCACGGCAGCTTGGGGGAGGGAGGCAGGGGAGGAGGGAGGCGTGCGTAGAACGGCTCTGAGGGCGCATGAGCGAGGTGCGCAGCAGGCTGCGGGCAGCTCCGCGGCCGGCCGGGGCAGCCTCCAGCGCCGCAGGAGCCCAGCCCGGGCCGCTCCCGCAGGTAACGGCGGCCCGGGGCAGCGCCGAGCCCGGGGCGCAGCGCGGGGGCCGCTGAGGCGGCGGGGGCGGCGCCATTTTGCGGCGCTTCGGGCCGGGCTCCGGTGCTGCCTTCGAGGCGCGGCCCGGCGTGAGGGAGCCCGCGGGTGTGCTGGGTGTGCCTGAGGGCTCGGTCCGGGTTAGGGCTCCCTGGTGGATGTGGGCCGGGAGCGTGCTCGCCTCGCGGCTCGGGAAGCAGCTCAGGCAGGGCCGGTGTGGTCCGTCTTGCTCCGGTCTGGAGCGCAGCCTCGCTCCGTACGCGGTGGAGCCGTGAGGAGGTCTGGGCCCGCAGGTATCACCTCCGGCTCGGTGGAGCTCACATAAAGCTCTCCGGGGCGGGACAGCCCTTGCCCGGGGCTGCCGGTGGGGTGTCACCGGAGCCCTACACCTCTCGAGGGGTTGTCCGGCTGAGCCCGGAGCGCCCAGCGCGGCTGTGCCGGGCCCGGGCGCTGGGCCGGGGCTGCACCTGACCGGGGGGCTCGGGGTAAGAGTCCCGGCCCCGTAGTGCCCAGCAGGGTTGTGCGGTTTTGTTTGTGCTTCGGCCAGCACTATAGTGTCTTTTTCTGTCTAGAGTAGGTACTCGTGAAGCAGCTTCACTCAGGTTTGACAGGAGGAGAAATCCTGTGTGGCCGTCAGCTATCACCTATGGCCCGCTTAGTGATGTATCTTCTGACCTAATCGCTAGGGCCATGTAAAATGTTAAACTCCAGATGCTTTCTGAAAGCTTTGGATGATACAATCTGGATTACAGAAGCTTTATGTTGTGTTAGGCTGTGAACCACTATAGGTTTATTGTGTAAATTAATGGGGATATGCCAGGTCATATTATGTCTCCTGCTTTGACCCCATGGCAAGCATCAGTTGAGTTTATTTAGCCCTTTCCAAATATTAACAACCCTTTTTCTAGGTAAGAAAGGTGCTTCAGGCATTCAGTCTTGGGAGCAGCTGGGCAAGGATATGTGTGAAAAATGAATTAACTTTCAGGTAGATATTTTTAAAGAGTATTTGAGCCTATTGATGCTACAATGATGAGAGGACAGATTCATGGTTTTGAGACCCATCTTGCAAAATATCACGTGCTGGGGCTGATTTTAATACCTCTGAGAGCCAGCCCTGGGTATGGAATGCTTTTCATTCTTTGGAGTGTTCATTCCAGGCAGTTCTGTGTAACAGGATTTTTACAGAGCGTGGAAGATGCCTCTAGGGGAAGCCTCCATTTTGATTGCTGTGCCTAACTCGACTAATTCTGTTGCTCCTGAGTTTGCTCTCAGGTTTTTAAGATGCTGAAATGTGTTTTCCAGGTTCCTGTGTGGGCTTTTTTTATCTAAGAATCTAGAAAATAACTTGGCTTTTCATGGGGTTGGTGCTAAGTAGATTTCACTGTAGGAAGCACACATTGTTGCAAAGATGAAGCATGCAATTGAAGTTCTTTCTTAATAATTTGAGAAGATTTAAATATGTGTCAAATGAAATTCTGTAGTCAAGGAACCAAAGTGGTTGAATGAGTTGCCCATAAATTTCTTTGGCATGAAGTGAAATGTTTATTTCTTCTAAGCAATAGGTAGTAAGAGTGCTTAAATAAAGGTATAGTATATATAATGCACTGGAGCACAATCCATGGAATAGAGTGAAATTTCAACACTCAGTTAATTTATTTAGAGAACTCCAGCTATGTTTTGATGCCATGTTTTGATGTTTTGGGCATCAAAACATAGCTGGAGTTCTCTAAATAAATATTTCTCTAAATAATTAATTGTAGTGGTAGAAAACACAGGGTGTAAAACACAGGTGACTGTTGAGCTTAGTATTTCACTATGTTGTAGAGAAACTCTGGAATTATAAAATTCTAAATAAGGAAATGCTAATTTGCCATGCAGAACTGTGGTATTTTCAGGCAGCTAGTCAAGGAAATTTGAATTGGAAGACCATCAAACTTGTTTTATGCAACCAAAATATCAGAGACTTATCTACAAGTAGAAACACAAGGAGAATCCTTTTTTTGTATTCAGCAAAGAGTTGGAGTATGTGTGCTGTTATGGAAGTTTATTTTTATGCAAGTACTACTACAATGAATTTTATAGGCATAAACAAGATTGTGTTTCAGGGCACTTACAATGTTTCATCTTGGACTGGCAATTATATGCATAGATTCCGTTTAGGTTTTGGGTTTTTTAATTAAAAAATTAATTAAATTTGAAATTTTTTGCATTTCTTTGAGATGAGCTTTTAGGAAGCCCCAGAACATCTTGTGATGTGGCATCTTCCTGCACATGATATTTCCAGAGCCTTTAAACTTCTCTTCTGTTTTTTCAGACAGTTTTCTAGACCTGTTAAAATTACCTGTCTTGAGAGATACTCTCCTCAGCCTCAGCTTTATCCAGAATACAATATGGTTATTATATAACCTGGCATTTTTCATTTTACTTACATTTCATTACATAACCTAGTATTTTACATTGTTACTTGCATAGCAGAATAACTGCAGTACTCTGCTTGATCCAGGTTAAACTGAAAACTAGAAAAATTGCTATTTTTACATGCCTGACATTTTTCTTGCATGTTTGAGCTTAGCTATTATGTTTGCTCATTTCAGGACTGCCTGTGAACTACAGTCCAGAAAGAAGAAACAATCCTCTTGGTTGCAGTTGAACATTTTTCTGTAGGAATAAGAACAAAACCATGCCAGTGCTTTCAGAAGACTCAGGTAACTCAACTGCATGCTTTCAACAGAACACTGGCTGAAATCTCATCATAGGTGTGTCACACATAAAATTAATTCAAATTGGAGTAAAATGTAACATAATTAAGATAATTCAACTGGAGTTTTTTAGCAATTACCTACAAGAAGGAAAGTGGAATGTAAAAAGTGAAAATTAATAAAGTTTGTCTGGAAACAGTTCCCTAAGAACTCTAGAGCATCTGAGTATATTCTGATAGACCTGAATATATTCTGATAGACTTTAATCTGTTCTGACAGGCTCCTGTAGGCAAAGCTGGACCTCTCAGTGTAACAGTGCCTTCCACACCTGCTTATTAAAGATCAGCCCACATATATCTGCTGCTTGCTGGGTCATTTCTTAATATTTTCTGAACAGGGGTTGGTAAACTTTGTTAATATTCTTCCTTTTAAGTTAAAATAAGTGACTTTGTTCAAGGGTGCCTTACTACCTTCTCCAGTATGCTGCCCAGGGGGGAGTCACAGATATTAAATGATGCTTAGGGTTAAAGCAGGAGTGAGTTTGAGTCTCCTGGATCTCCACTCTAAGGTTCATGGAGAACAGCCACAGGAATAGATTTGAACCCCCTCCACCTTTTTTTATTTCCTGTTTTGTTTTGGTCTTGTGTTCCCAGACATGGTTCACCAGGAAAAATCTGGCATTTGTCTGGCCGTGTGTGCTGCAAAATTGGGATATTGGTGATTTAAATACCTTCTAGAAAACTAGCCAGAAGCTTTGATTCCACCACAATGGAAATCTACACCTGTCCTTTCTCCCTCTGGTCAAGCCTGCCTTTTTATAGGTGCCTCAGAGGTAGAAGGGGCAGGATAACACTTGTAAGCAAAGCTGCTGGGGAAGTAGAGCTGCTAAAGGAGGTCATTCAGTCATTTTGAGAGTCTGCTGTGGTACTAAAAATTCAAAATTTGTAAGAGAGAAACAAAGGGTTCTGGAAACAAAGCATAATAAACTGGAAGTGGGAAATGTGAAAGATGTTTTTTAATTGTTTTGTTATGCTTTTGCCTTAATAAGATGCTGTGTTTGCCACTTATGAAGGGAGTGTTGCAAAATGAGTGGTGGCTAAACACAAGGTAAACATGAGTCTCTCTGCAAATTTGATGATCATCAATGTGGTACCCAAACACATGCAGTGACTGTTAAGTCTGCAGTAGAAGGTCCTGTGAGAAATGCTGTGTACAATGTTTTTGTTCTGTCCTGAATCTAAATTTAGGGTTGCATGAAACTTTGGCCCTTTTGACATCCCAGCTAAGACCTGATTCAAATCATAAAGAGGAAATGGGATTCCTTAGGGATGTCTTCAGTGAAAGGAGTCTCAGCTACCTGATGAAGGTAAAAGTTTATATTTATTTATGTACATTCTCCTTACAGTTTACTTTTTCTCTGTTCCCTTGATTTATCAACCATTTACTTTGCCAGACTTTTTTTTTAATGAATTCTGTACCAACCAAAGCATATGTGTGTTTAAGCACAAACATTAATAATGTTTGACAATTAGCATATTTTGTTCAGAAATAAATTTTTCTTCTCTTCTTGCTGAAATGAAGATACAGTACCCCATAGCTAAAAGGTAATGTGAAATGGCTTCATTTTTTCCCTTATGCTCCTAAAGTCTTTACAGATTTTCTGTCTGAAACTACCATGAGCAAAAAGAAAACTAAGAGTCCTAAACAAAACAAAAATAACCCTAAGAGAGATTATTTTTCTGACACATCTCAGATAAATTATGTTCCTTAAATAGAAAAATATTCCAGTGTAGGTATATTTACAAAGTTTTGTATCTCTCTGTGGAAGTATCCCTGAATAATCTTTTTTCAGATTCATGAAAAGCTCCGTCATTATGAAAGACAGAGTCCAACTCCTGTTTTACACAGTGCAGCAGGATTAGTTGAAGATGTGAGTAAAAATTCTTGTCTCCTAATTTTCCTATTATTTATTCCTGCTTTTTTAACAAATCAAAGCTTTGCAATTGTGCTATTTGTGAACATATTTCTCATCTTCCCCAACTGTCTTTGTAATCTGTTGGCCATGATTATTCAAGGAAATGAGAGCTCAAAAACACCAAGTCATTAAATGCCTACTGAAGATGGACACATTCATGTAGAAGGAAAGGATAATATGAATGGCCTTCCTAAGGGAGAGGCTGAAAAAAGCATTCAGCATTCAATAGACTATCCCAGCTGAGCATTCAGTCTTACATTCAGCCTTAAAACCATTACAGCCCAGGCAGCACTGCTGTTGGTTTGAGTTGGAGGGACCCTGAAAGCTGATCTCATCTAAGCACCACAGGCAGGCTCACCTTTTCCTAGGTCAGATTGCTCACAGTCCTGTTTATCCTGATTTTGAACATTTCCAGTGCTGGGGCATCCCTGACTTCTCTTGGCAGCCTTGTTTCCAGCATCTCACCATGCAGATGTTCTAGCATCTCACCACCTTCATCATAAAAAAATTCTTCCTTATATCCAGTCAAAATGTGGGTAATCTAATTCTTCCTTATATCCCATCTGCTCTCTTTCAGTTTAAAACAGCTGCCCATGTCCTGTCAGTACAGGCCTTGGTGAAGAGATTTTCTCTCTTGTAAGCCTCCTTTATGTGCTGAATTGTCATAGTTGAGACAGAGACAACACAAAGCAACACACTCCATTTTCAGAAGGCTGCAAACTGTTTTTATTATGGCCTGCATGCTTTTTATACATTCTTACAAAGCTCATAAGTTTACACTTTACTCATTGGTCAGGAGAGACAAACAAAGTGCTGATTGGAATAGGCAGTTGCAGGTTTCTCTTATTTCTCCTTCCTTGTTTCATGGTTCCTATGTCAAGCACCTTGGTAGAAAATTCTTTCAGGGGTAAACATGGATCCTCTTCTCAAACTTCCTCTGGCTCAGAGAAGTTGCTGAATGACAGCAGTAAAGTCTCCCCCAAGCAGTAAAGTCTCCCCCAGGCAGTAAAGTCTCCCCCAAGCCCTCTCTTCTCCAAGCTGAACAATCCCAGCTGTCTCATCCTTTGCTCATAGGAGAGGTGTTCCAGCCCTGTGAGCGTTTTGGTGATCCTCCTGTGGATGCAGTAGAACAGGTCTGTGCACTGGGACTGGAGCTGAGCACTGTTTCAGGGGTGGGGCTCTCGTGAGAGCAGGAGGAGGGACAGGAGGAGGGACAGGATCACCTCCCCACACGGAGGAGGGAGGGGCTCTCGTGAGAGCAGGAGGAGGGACAGGAGGAGGGACAGGATCACCTCCCCTGACCTGCTGGCCCTGCTTTTCTCCCTGCAGGCTGGGATACAGTTCTCTTTCTGGACTGCCAGCACACCTTGCCATCATGTATCTGATGTTTCATCTGCCAGGATCCTCAGGTCACTCTCCTGAGGGCTGCTCTCAATCAGTTCACGCCCCAGTCTGTTCACAGAGCAGAGTTGTGTCTTAGATTTGTGTGTGACACAATGCCCTGTGCCTGTGAAGTCAAATTTATTCTGCATTTGCTGGCTCTTTGCATGGACCTGTTTTCTACCATAGCATAGGAAGGAGCAGTGGAAGGTTTGGGAGCTGGAATATTTCCCTTTTCAAAGTCAGGAGACCCCAGTGCCCCCCTTAACATGCAGCACACCCCCTCTCCCTGTTCCCACACACAGTGTACCACCTCCACAAAAGTTTCAGCCTTGCTACCTGTCAAGTCATACAAAATTTCCATCTTCAGAACAGCAGAGAATTTTTTTTATAGAACTATATGACTTCCCTGCTTAGAACCCTTAACAGGGCAAGGAAATCTCTTTTGCCTCAACCCATTTTCCCTTCCTCCTCCCTCCCCTGCTTTCTCTCTCCCACCCACTCAGCCCAGTGCAGAAGTGCCTCCATTGTTTCTCTCATCTTTCATTTAAAGTGCCTGAGAGTCCAGGGCATATTTTGGTGTCCAGATTTTGCAGGGGAACAAGGGCAGTTATGTTGCATGTTCCACACAGGTAATACTAGATGACTGCAGAAAAGTTATAAGTCTTTCATCAAATAATACAAAAGTGTTGTTTCAGGTGTCATTTATGTATTCCATACAGAATTTAAAATTTCAGAACTCGCTCCTGAAATTCTATTGATGGAATAACTCTTAAAATGTATGTTTAGGGATTATTATTCTGATTCCTGATGCTGTCTTCTGAACTGTCTAATAAAGACAGCTAAAGAAACTTTGATTTCTTTCAGGTTTCATGCACTGTGGACTGGGGTCAGTTTTGATCTATGTACACTACTTTGATGGATGATAGGTGTTAGCAAACACTCAGCAGAAATCTAAATACATGACCTTGTTTGGTGGACTCCTTTGAAGTTGTAAATTTTTATTTTAAAGGTAATAGAAGAGTTGCAGACAGCACCAGTGAATAATGAAGAAAAAGAGCTGCTTCAGCTGTTGTCAACACCACATCTCAGGGTAAAAACCACATTGGGGACCTTAAAGAAATGCCTTTGCAGAATTGTGATAGAACATTTTGTAACAGAAAAGTTATATAGAAGCCTCCTCCATACTTCTGTTCCACTGGGATTTCCTGCACAGACTTTAGGATGTGGAGGAAATTGAAAAGAGACAGTTTTCCAGCTTAATGCACCATGCTGTCTTCCATTCCTCCCTTCCTTACTGTTTTCTGAGGGACCAGGGAAGAAAAGGAGAAGAAGAGGATACCTTCTTGCTTTTCATTGTCCACTTTGTTTTTTGTTGTTGCCTGGATTTATTGTAAATATTGACATTTACCAGTATATAGTTTACATTATGAATAAAGTAATTGCTAAATCTTTTTTGGAGGATTTTTGGTGAGGCTAGAAAGGGGGAAGTTTAATTCTGCTGTAATACTGGAAACATGAGAATGGGAATTGTAATATTACTCCATTACATTACTGTTTTTTATGTCCTTTATGCAGGCAATGCTTGTAGTGCATGACACTGTAGCACAGAAGAACTTTGACCCAGCTCTTCCACCTCTACCTGACAATTTTGATGATGATTTTGATGAGGAATCAGTGAAAATTGTTCGGCTAGTGAAAAATAAAGAGCCCTTGGTACATATTAGATCACCCATCTCTAGTCATAAAACTTTATGGTGCAAGAGTGTTATTGTGAGTATGGAGGAGGTACTTGAAGATGCCATCAAATATCCTTCAGAAACTTGGAGTGTTCTGAAGCTTAGAAAGTAACATAAAAAATAATTTGGTAAATGGTAAATGCACCTCTACAATTTTGCATTTAGCTGCTTTATGGGCATAGTTTATAATGCCAGGAAGCACAGTGAAGAAACTGTATATGTTGAAGCAATTATGCTGATTATATCTATTAATTATTTGATACTAACATCCAATGACTTAATGTATTCACTTGCATGAAAGTCAGTGAGAGTATGTTTAATACCTGTGTATAAGCATTTTATTGTCAAGGTCCTAATTTTATACAAATGGAAATGGAAGAATTGATTCCCTAAGGAAAAACAGTTGTATTGGGAAAGAAATCTGCTTTGTGTGTATCACAGTAGTAGAAGGGAGCAGTGACTGAATTCCTGATTAAAGCTTTGTATTGCCAGCAGAGGTAGGAGGAGGAAAAAAAAAATCCAATTACTTGGCTTTTGTTGTTTTTACCTGTAAAAGTGCTGACTATATTGTGTGAAGATTCAGAAGGAGGAGAAACAATTTCTTACAATAAGCTGTTTTGCACACTTGAGTGACTTTGATGACCACAGTAATGCAGCAAGTGTAAGCACTTATCAAAGTCAGCAGAAAGGAAGGTGGGTGCACCTTCCCATAATCACTGGGCATGGGCAAAACTTGAGTAATGGTGGAAATGATCAAGGAGAAAGAGGAAATCCATTGAATAAATTAATTCCAGTTTAAAAGACATAAGAGCATACACGTTATTTCTCTGGTTGCTGAATTCAGGGCAAACTTCTTACATTTTTTTGGGTGGGGGGTATGTTTTATTTCAGGGAGCTACCATCAGAAGAGATGAGCACACAGGAGCTGTGATTGTAGCAAGGATCATGAGAGGTGGTGCAGCTGATCGCAGTGGTATGATTGCAGTAGAACATTTCTGACTTGCACTTGGAAACCTCTGAAGTTTCCTGAGCATGCTCTTAGCATTCCTGTGATTCATCAGTAATCTGTTAATCTAATTGCATATGCTTTTTATTAAAATGGCCATTAGGAAAAAATGAAAACATAGATGGAAGAAGTATGTTTGAGTTTTAGGAAAATGCAAAGAATGTTTTTAACTTTTAATCTAGTAGCTTGGTTTATTCAGTGTATCATGTGTTGTTTTCTGTTTGCTTCACTGAGAAATTCTTTAATGTCAGCTAAAAGTAGCTATATATATGACAAGCACAACATTTCTTATTGAACTGCATAAACAAATCTAAATCTTGTAGAGCCTCTTCACGGCTTGTTAAAAAAATTTACTCTAGCATTTTTCTGTGAGTGTGAAGTATTGATCTGTCAGGTGACAGACATGTCATTCTTGCCTTTATATTCCTGTGTGTCTCCTGACTTCATAAGATTTGGGCACACTCGTGAAACTAGTTTTGTATACTTAACACTGATCCAAATAGTGATTTTCCAGAGTACCTTGCACATGTTGCCTGTCTGCATGCTGCTCTCCTGAGAGCTGTGCTGCATGGAAAAAAAAAAAAAAGTGCCATTGGGAATAAAGGCAGGAGACTCTGAGGCACATTTCCAACAAAGGCACTTGGCTTTGGTATTAAATCCATCAGTCTGGATGAGGGAGGAGAGGAAGGACATGCTAATGACTTAGGCTGGACATCAGAGGAGTAGTGCTTTCCAGTCTCTAGACCTATTTTAATTTACTTACCATCTTTTCAGGTCTTGTCCATGTTGGAGATGAACTAAGAGAAGTCAATGGTATTACTGTGCTTCACAAACGACCAGAAGAAATAAGTCAGATTTTGGTCTGCACTGATTTTCATTTCAAGATCTTTTCTGTTTGGTGATCTAGTAATTACAGTAGATGGTGAAATTTAACCATGAGTTTAAAATATAGAGCTAAAAGATGCAATCCCTGCTTGTCTTTGCATTAAGAGTTTTTCTTCTCCCAGTGGATTAGTCTTCTCCTTTTGACTTCAGAAACTTCTGCGAACTGGATTGGTACCAAGTAAGATACAAATACAAAGCTAACATGTTGCTCTGTCAAGAACTTCCCTTTAATGCTTTGTTTATGGCAAGCAAACTGCAAATTATAAATACACTCCTAGAAGATGATCCATAATGTGGTGTGTTAGGAAGCTGAAGAGAGTCTGTCTGTGTGCTCAGTAGATCTGTCAGTCTGTTCTTTACCAGCAGATTCCTGGTGACATGAGCAATTTCTTGCTTCAAGCTTCTCTAACATGAATACCCACAAATCTTGGTAGAAAGTGTTGTAGCTCTTATGCTTCTTTATCTCTGATTTCCCTCTTGTGGTGTGGTTTCCCCTTGTCTTGGTGTGGAGTGGAGTTAGGGACACAGTAAGGTGTCACTTCCATCACCTAATTTCAATTTAGATCAAACAATCCCAAATAATGCCAATGACTGCTTTTAACTTGGGGGGCAGAGGGTGTCAAAACCACTTTGAAATAGTGTGTAAAGTTTAATTTATGGGGATCTTGGGATGTTATTTATCTGTCCTGTTTCTAATTACATATGTCCCATGTAAGTTAATGCCTGAAGTGTAACACTTTCTTTTTCATGGTTTATTTTTTGAAGAAAAGCTACAGATTTTTGCATTTGCTTTTTAATCTGTGCAGAATTGCAAGCTTCCCTACAACACAGTTCATCTCACGCAAAATAAGGCATCTAAAACAGATGAGATAAACCCATTCTAGATTTCTGAAGGACCTAGAAGTGCTTTTTAGTTTACTATAACTAATAATTTTAATTTCCTAGCAAAGATTTATGGAGTGAAAGTAGGTGTTTATTTTGTAGATGCTTATATTTTATCCTAACAAGTTAGCTACTATATGGAGAAAACACAGCAATATTTTTCAAAGCAGCACTTCAAAATTATTAATCTGCAAAAATGTAAGTCAGTGTTGTACTAAAAGCCACAGAAGTATGTAATGTACTCTGAACTGTAGCCCAGAAATTAATGCAATTGCTAAAAGCAAACAAAGGAATTTTAATGCAGGTCTTAATAAGTTTTAGCCAAGTAGTTACTGTGGATGTCTCCATGGGCAAGACACTGTTGTGGAGTCATGGAACATCCTGATATTCTCTGTAATGCAGTTAAATAGTGGGTTAGCTTGGCCTGTTAGAGTTCTGAGGAGACAGCTGCTAGCTCCTTAGCTGGAGCTTGAATAGTCTGCATTGTATCCTTGTCCTGCTTTCAAAGTAAAAAAACATTTCTGTTTTTCTCAGGCTCAGTCTCAAGGGTCAATAACACTGAAGATAATTCCAGCCATCAAAGAAGAAGATCGTCTAAAAGACAGCAAGGTATGCAGCTGAAACGCTGAGGCACATCTTCACAGCTCTTAAATGCAGCATTCCTGCTCCAGTGGGAAGTGCCACAGACTCCTAATTGAGCTACAAAGATTGCAGAGTGCTTTCTTGTGCAGTACCCTTCTATTCATGACTCTTCTCCATCTTGGCACATGTTCTTTTATAGCATTTCTGAAATCCTGCCTCTTCTTTTTGGTACGTGTAATTAAATTTAGTGTTCTGCTGTCTCCTCTCACCATGGCAGCTGAAATCTGTGCATTATCTCTGGGCATTTTGCCACTCACTTGAGTGAAAATGGACCTCTCCACAAGCAGAGCTGCATTCACTGTGTGACCCCATCAGCCCATTTCATCTGCCCTCCCTGATCAGCAATAAGTGATTGCTCAGCTGGTCCCTCACAATTCCTCTGTCAGTCTCTGCCTCCCTTCTCTTGGTTGCTGATCCTTGAAACCCACAAATCACTTTCAGAAGTGGTTCTGCTGTTGTGTTAAATTGTGTTAAGATACAAATCCAAACTTGAATAGTAGATTTTGATACATGAAAGGAACATTTTAAGGGCAACTTAATCAGAAATCCATTTTTGTTTTCTCTCTCCCCTTGTTTTTTTTCAACCATTCCTGTATTGCATTTTGTACTTAATGTAAATTGTGATCTGTGTTTCTTGGAGCTTTGGTCTTTTGAGTCTCATGTTCCACAATTCTGAAATATAACTACTGGGTAGATGCTGGAAAGTTAATTTATTTTGCTGCATAAGCTGCTAGGTGTCTGTATTTTTGAGTGCTTGCAGGAGGTACAGCTAGCAGTGTTAGCATTGGGGAAAGCCTTTTAAAGGCAGCTATTTGAAATTCCAGACAGGACAAGAAGAAATGACGTGTTACCTTTCTTTTGAAGGTGTTCATGAGGGCACTTTTCTGCTATAACCCCAAAGAAGACAAAGCCATTCCTTGCCAGGAAGCCGGGCTGCCGTTTAAGCGACGCCACGTGCTGGAAGTTGTGAGCCAGGATGATCCCACGTGGTGGCAAGCCAAACGTGTTGGGGATACCAACCTCAGAGCAGGCTTGATCCCCTCAAAACAGTTCCAAGAAAGGTTTGTCAGCAAAGATTACAGGTTTTATTTTTCTTTCACATGTATATATATTGATATATTGATTTTATGCTGGGATTTTTTCACAGAAAATGAAAGGCACTGTCATGCCAGGGTAAATACAGCTAAGAGGAAAGTGCTAAAAAGCTCCATCTTCTCCAATTATATCATAAACTTCCTAGCTTGATTTGAGTATTTTGCCATTGTCTTAATGCTTTGTAACATGAGGACAGAAGCACTTGCTAAACAAACATTATGAAATGAAATGTGAAATATCAGTATCTTAACCATCTTGGCTTATGGTTATGTAACTGTATTTCACAACCTTGTACTTCCACAGATTTATTGTCATTATTTTGAATTTATGCACAGATATTATGAGCTGATCTTTCTTCTGGCTCCTAAGAGGGTATTTAGCTTCTAGAGCTTGAAGTTTCTCTGTTTTCACAGCAAGATACATGTACCTTCTAAAGCAAAATATCCCTCAGTTCTTGTCATTACAGTACAGAAATGCTATTTTGAGAAGGAATCTGTTTTAATCCACTGGTCTCACTTGCTGCAAATCACTATAAATGTCTTTTTTGGTTTGTAGGTGTTACAGGGGGAGTATCTAATAATTGAACAGGTCTGATGCTGTTGCTGGCCTGCATGATTTCCATAAGGTTGAAAATCTAATTGAGGTCTTGGCTCCACTGCATGAAAGCTCCTTTGAAACATGAGGCAAATTTTGCCTCTACAGCTGTTTCCTTCTTCCTGGGCATGCAGATATATCAAAAAATGCTGCTACACTGCTGCACTGCGGTCTTTTAAATTTTTTCAACGTTGTAAACAAGTAAAAATATGTACAAATAAAAGGAATATAGAAATTGCTTCAGTGTCTGTTTCCCCTGAGTGACTGTAGAAATGCCTGAGCAGCATCTCTTGTCTGTTATAAATATTGTAAAAAACACTTGGGAGGAAATTGTGGTTTCAGTTGCCAGCAGAGAGGGGTTTCTTGAGGGTTGGATTTTTGTGCTGGGCTGTTGGGGTGCTTTTGGTGTAGGGTTTTTGGTGGGAGGTGTTGAACAAATAGGAATTTTGATCTGGTTTGTGATTTTAACACTGAAGGAAAATTTTACTTGATGGTCTGTTCTTACATTTTCACACAAGCTGGGTAACTTGGTTTGTTTACTAGTAAATAACAGAAAACTTCAAACTGATCTGGAAAAAGGTGGATAATTTCTACTTATGCACAGCTCTTACTGCTTTGGACAAAGGTTATCTACTTTTCTTAATGTTGCAAAAAAAGATCACATGGGCAAAAGGGAAATAGAAAGAAAACCAGACTGATAAACTCTTGATTTCTGTGTTCTACTATATGAAAGCATAAAATGTTTTAGAATTTTCTTTTCATTCCCTTACCAGTGGAGGGAACGAAAAGAAAACAATCTGAGTAATCTGGGTAACAATCTGAGGCTGTCATAGTTTTAAATAAAGCCTTTTAAATAGTTGAATCAGAGACATTTTAATTTTTTTTAGAAAAAGCACTATGTCATTCTTTATTTTCCATGCTATAAGTTCTCTGTAATTCTGAGTTTACATTTCTAAAATAGAATTATTTTCTATTCAGACGACTGACTTACAGGAGAACAACAGGCACTCTGCAGAATACCAGAACTCTGAAGAAACCATTATGTAAGTCTGTTCTGTTCTCTCAGTGATGTTTTAATTGATACTATTTTCTCAGTTTTTTCTGTTATTTCAATAATGATGTGTTTGAGTATATTTCACCACTGATTGACATTTTAATTACCATCTGCCATTGGCTGATATGCATGGACACAAGGGAGGAGGAGGAGGATTTGAGCTTTATCCAGTGTTGTAAGTGCTTATTGTTTTCAAAAATCATAGCTGTCCCTCTCTCCCTGCTCTCAAGAACATGAAGCCTTACATACTTAGAGGCCTTAAAAATTTGCTCACACTTTTTTCTGTGATTTGAAACTAGAAAGCTGAAATATAACCTAATGTATACTTCTCAAAATTATTACATGAGTGCATGAAACTACTCTAAACTCATATGAAAATAAAGTGTAGCTTTAAGGAGGGTAAAAATCACTGGAGCTGGAAATACAATCTGTATTTCAGGCTTAATGTTACAGAGTTGGTGTCAAGCAGACTTCAGAGTGATTGTTGTTCACAGCTCTGCAGTCTCTGTCACTGAATTATTCACAAAACTCCTTGTGAGGAAATTGCTAGGAAGTACTGGAAAGCAGAAGGAGTTACAATTATCCCAAGCTGTGTTTCTATTGCTCTTGGGTACTTTTGCTCTGTTGGTGTGGGGGGAAGGCTGTGACTGTGTGCAGCCAGGACTGTGCTAGGACTGCCACCCTTGTGTAGACAAGGATTTTGGAAATCCTTTGGAGTGACAGAAGTGAATTTGTGCCTTTGGTGCATGATGAGCTGCAGGTGTTCTCGTGCTACAAACAAGCAGATGCTCAGTCAAGTTATGAAATAGCATTATTGATTTAAATGAAGCTTTTCCAAATTAGTTTCCATTACACTCAAATGAGGAGGCATGTAAGGAGGAGTGCTGCTTAAGCTTTATCTCAGATGTTTTCAAGACAATTAAGGTGATAACTGGTTATAATAATACATTTCAGCCCCAAATTCTTTAATCAGTTGATAAGGGTATTGTCTTAAGTCCTGTTAAGCAAATTAAACCAGAACCTTCCTTTCCATTTTCTCTAATTTTGCTCAATTATTTGTCCATCTTTTAATATCATCCAACTCTGCCTTTCATGCTAACTTATAGATGATCAGTCTTCTGACAAAGGTAGGTGCTCTCCTAACTCACTTTCTGTCTGAATATAAACAACCAAAGTATTTTCTAAAATAAAAATAATAAAATTTTCTAAAATCCCAAAGGGAACAGTAGATATATTGGACATTTTCTTTGTGAATTATTATTTAAACTAATGTAATTCAGGTTGATGATTTAAGTAGTGGTAACTTCCAAGTTTGCTTGTGATTCAAGAGAAAAGATTTGTCTTATGAGATGTATTTACATGTTCTGTAGGTTTCTGAGTGAGGTTCAAAGACTTGCAAGTTAAATGCAGTCTTTGTATGTTTAAAAATAAATAAATAATTGGGGTTTAACATTTTAGGGCACCCATGTCAATCCTAAGTGATTTGTCTTCATTTTTTCTGTGTTATTTTCATTATGAGCAACTCTGTTGGGCTTATGCAGTTTATGTGTCATGCACCAGCTGCCTTTCCAAATGTCAGGTATTTCCTGTTGAATTCCATATGCTGTGGTGTTTTTTCCACATTACAGTTACTTGTTGATCTTCACATTCCAAGTATGAAGTATTCCATCAGCTTTGATGAAAGTACAGATCACATTCTGTGATTAGAGTGTAGCAGGCATGGCCAGCTGTCAAAGCACAGTCTGAAAGAGCCTGCCTTGAACAGCAGAAAGTAAACAAACAAAACAGCTCTGACCTTAGCTATGGATTGATCTTATTGCTATTTGTATTTTTTCTATATTTGTATTTTTTTCTCAATGTTCTCTTCATTTCTTAAACTCCAATGTTTTGGGAGTACACACTGGCATTGTTTGGTTACAACTATTCATTAAAAACCAAAGTCCTCTCTTGTCTGGCACCTTTGCTTAAAGGTTTAAATGCTATATATTTTTGCTTATGCTTGGGTTTATCCCATACACCACCACCTCAAAATGAGTAGAGTTCTGTAAATATTACAAGGTGTCTAAATTAACTAGGCATCCCTCTTTCAGGAAGTTTGAGAACTCAGTATTCCTCTTAGGATTGCAGAGTATTTTTTTGCAGCTAAGTATCATGGTTTTATTATGCACACTTGGGGGTGGTTGTGATTTGAGGAGGTTGGGGGTTTTTAACATGGTATTTTACATATGTGCATATGACCAAAGCATCAAATCTTTATTTTTTTTAATAAAGATAATTATTGCTAGTTAAAGTTAATTATAACTTGGTCAAAATGAAGGGCGTTAGAGTTCATCTTTGTCATTTCTGATGCCCTTTTTTCAAGCCCAAATGATAATGAAATATCAGAACAGGCAATTTTCTCACATAATCACACTAATTTATAAAGTTATTAATTTAAAAAAGAGCTCTGTGTTTGTGGAGTCTTCTTTTTTACTTAAGCCTGAGTCTCATACTTTCACCAGCAGCACTAATCAAATGTCATGAATGCTGCAAAGCATAAACTCTGGGAACTGTAAATACCAAGATTTAAAATTCTCTAGTTCAATGTCAAAGTCAAGAATTTTTTCAAATATAAACCACTAGTTAAGGCAGATATTTTTTTAGTATTAGCAATATTATTTTTAAAAAGTATGTGCAAACAATGCAGGATTTAAAATTTCTTTCCTTGCCAATGAGCCAGACTTGTATTACACACATTGTCTGAGATATTTCCTTCCTCCCTCTCACTCTCCTTTTCCCTGTGCCCTACCCCCACTTCCTTGCTTTTAATTTACAGAAGACTGTGACTGTGAAGGATATTTCAATGGACACTACATAGGTGAGTAACCAAAACCCTTTACCTCTTCCCTAGCACACCCACTCCAAAAAAACCCAGAACCAAAATGAAAACAAAACACCCCCACCCAATAAACCCCCCCAAAAACCCGACCTCCACATTAAAAAATTAAAACTGGACTATTAAATTAATTTCCCATACCTTCATAAAGTAAATTATCTCTGTGAAGAGGTATAATCTGACTTTGGCATAACCAATACTTGACAGCTAAAGTTAGATGAGGGGGATTTTGTTATAGGTTGGGTGTTAGGTTTTCTATCCTATAGGCAATGGGATGTGAGGTTTCTATCCCATATGTGAGGTTTTCTATCCCATATGCAATGGGATGTTAGGTTTTCTGTCCCATATGTGAGGTTTTCTACCCCAATATTCAATGAGAAGTGAGGTTTTCTATCCCATATGTCAGGTTTTCTATCCCATACTCAATGGGATGTTAGGTTTTCTATCCCATCTATTAAGGTTTCTATCCCATATGCAATGGGATGTTAGGTTTTCTATCCCATGTATGAGGTTTTCTACCCCAATATTCAATGAGATGTGAGGTTTTCTATCCCATATGCAATGGGATGTTAGGTTTTCTATCCCATATGTGAGGTTTTCTATCCCATATCCATATTTTCCCCCTTCCCTGGAGCCCTTTGCATTTTTTGGAGCAGCTGCCAGCAGCATTCTGCTCCTTGATCTCAGGTTTAATATCTTCAACACCTTTCCTAATGGTAGCAGCTTTTGTTACAGATTTCTCCTATTATTGAGCATATCTGCAGTGATTTGATTAGAAACAAAATTTGTGGGAATAACTCACATTTGAAGGCAATAACTTGAGGCTGAACAAGTTTGAAAATCTGGTTAAGTGGCAACATGTATTTTCTGTTTTGTGCCCAGCTGGTTTACGCAGGAGCTTTAGGTTAAGTCGAAAAGAGAAGGAAAACAGTGGCAGTGAAGGCAAGCAGGCAGAGCAGGCAGATGGAGCAGAGTTCCTCACATATGAAGAAGTCACAAAATATCAGCAACAGCCTGGTGAACAGCAGAGGCTGGTGGTTTTGATTGGTAAGGTACCCAATGTGTTCAAAGTTTTTCACATTTTTCCTCTTTCCTTATCCTGCACTTCCAGAGGTTTTCTTTAGATGTTTGGATTGGGGGTTTTTGTGGTTCTGGTGGGGTTTTTTAAATATTTTTCTGGTTTTTGTCAGAACTTGCTCTTTTATTTTAAATTACATTAAAAAACAAAAAGGGAAAAAAACTAAGCAAGGAATCAAACTCACCAGATCCTTCTAAAAATAATGATGCAGGACTATTTCTCATTTTTCTGACTCACTTTCCCTTGCTTTTTACTCCAGTGTTTAGGCTGTCAGAACTATTGATGAAGAGGCAGAAGTTAGAATTATCTAACAAGACTTTGCATGTAATTTCAATTCAACTTAGCAGCCTTGTGCTAAGCCAGTGTCTCAGGATGCCCTAAAATTCAGGGGTATCTCATAGAACTGACTGCTAAGATCAGATTTCCTGATTCAGTGTCTGCCAGGGGATTGTCCAGCAGTTGTTCAAAGAATTAAATTTGTTCCTGCTGATCTTCAAAGCAGAATATGCCATGAGTTCTCTCATGAAGAAGTTTCTTCAAGCACTTTGTTTTGTTCTTCAAGCACAAAGTTTCACTTTGTGTGAAACTGATATATTTATTTTCGTTTCACACAGAAACCTATCAGACAGTTTTATTTTATTTAGGTTGTCTGGGGGCCAAGTTAAGTGAGCTCAAGCAAAAAGTTGTGTCAGAGAACCCCCAGGAGTATGGTGTTGCAGTTCCACGTGAGTAAAATTTACTGAATTGTGTTTGTTTCATCTGTATTCCATAAATGCTGTCTAATTAAAGTCCTGCCATCTGCACTAATGATCATTTCTCTTCTGACTATTGATTATATGAATATTTCATGAAGTACTTCATTTTTTTTTCTCATTGTAATATGCTGTTTGCCCTTAATAGGTGAATAAATCATTGTAACTTGGCACATCTGCACTTTGGAAATCTCTCAGCTCAGTGAGGTTTTTTTAATTGTGTTTTCCTGAGTGGGCAGATTGCATTTTCTCAATGTCTGTTAAAAGAAAAACTGAATACTGGAGGAAAAATGGAATGTGACTAGAGAGCTGGTGTGATAGAGTATCTTAAAAGTCAGCCAAAACACTGTGTTTTAAAAGAAGGTGATTTTTCTTGAGAACAGGATTACAGCTGCAGTTAAAAAAAAAAAGCAGACAGCAATAAATCAAATCAAAATTTGGGCAATATTTTAAGTTGTAATTCGTATATCTAGGCTGTTCAAACAAGCAAGTCAGAGTAATAGAGAAATTAGTGATTCTTGCATGGCTTTGTGGCTAGAGTTACACTGAATTTCTCTAACTGGATTATTTTCTAAAAAAAAAAGCAATTATCAGACACACAGAGAAAAAATCAATTCTTATTTTAATTCCCTAACAAGCTACTTCTTGAATCCAAAAAGTTAGCATTGAGGACACTGTTTATATGTCATTTAAGACCTGTAAAAATAAAGTTTTTCAGGCAGACTTCAGTAAGTTAGCAAAAGAGCTCAAGTGAATCATTTCTACTTGAATTTAAACATACACCAAAAAAATAGCAGACATTACTTTTATGGTCTGGCACAGATTTGTAGAGTGATCATCAAAGCTTCTCCTACAGTAATAACAACTACAAAAAGAAATTACACCAAAAGTAAGGAACTCACATAATTATGCACAAAATACCTTGGGAAACAGCCATCAATATTCTTACTGTAAATTCAATATAACTTTATATATTTCCTGGTTTTATTTTTGAGCTTTCCAAGAAAAGCCAAATTCTGGGAGTCCAGAATTCCAAACAATTAAGTTACACTGTTTTCTGTAGGATATACTCTGCTAAATCTGCTAGGAGTAAGAAGGATGCTTCCTAATTTTTTTTTTTTTTGTTAGTTACAGCACTCCTGGGAGCAAAACAACTTCATTTTTGGTCATACAACATTTGAGATTGGGTTTAAAACAAAATTCTATGGTCTGATTTATATTTTGTTCGTTTGAATTTGCCACTGTGCAATTTTCTTGTTTAAAGTTGTGAAAATGTGACTGGAACTAAGTAGAGAAAACATTTGCAAAGGCTGATGTGTCTCCCATGTCTTGCTTCCCTTCTCTTCTAGATACAACAAGGTCAAGGAAAAGCCATGAGAGAGAGGGAGTAGAATACAATTTTGTTTCTAAGCAATCATTTGAGACAGATGTGCAGCAAAACAAGTGAGTTAATTTTAAAATACTGCTATAACTGGCTATTTAAAAATATTGCTTGTTCAGTTTTACATCACATGAATACTAAAACCAGGTGACAGGTTGGACAAGCTGTATTAGAAGGATTCAGCTTTTAAGTAAAAAAGCTCTTTACTGAGTCTGGAGTGCTAGAGCAAACTCAAACATTTAGCTGGAAGCAATTTAGGAAAAACATCAGTAGGAGGAGCCTGAGTTAGAATTTAAACCTGCATAATGATTGGTCAGAATTTAATCTAGTGAAAGTAACAGATACTTAGTTGGGCTGCTTACTGTCTGTTTAATATGATGAGTAAGAAGTTTTATTCACAAAAGTTTTATTTATTTTAACCTGTGTTACACCTGACATTATGAGCCTGGACATGTTTTCTCAAAGTTCAGATCTTTACAGGTCTCCCAAAAGATGGGAGAATTGCAGTCCATTGCCTTGCCAGCTTTGTTCTGTTTTCTGTGAAAAATATCCATTCTTCTTCCCCTTTTTGTCAGTAGTGCTGATTAAGTGTTACTGATTTATGAAGAATTACCACTAAACAAGGAAGAAAAAAAAAACAAAGTAAAAAAATCCTTCCCCACCCACCCCCAGTTTTCTGCTCTCTCCTCCCTCTTTGACTGCTGTGACTTCAGGAAATGTTCTAAGATCAAATGTTCTAAGTTAAATATTCTCAATATTTTTTGTAGATGGTATTTAAAAGTGTATTGACTTTTTAGATTTGTGGAACACGGAGAGTACAAAGAAAATTTGTATGGCACAAGTCTGGAGGCAATCCGGTCTGTGATGGCCAAGAAGAAGGTTTGCTTGGTGGATGTGGTACCTGAAGTAAGTTCTGCAGCTTCTTTTAAAAAATGCAAATATGATTGATTTCCTGCTGCCTGAGCAGAATGGGACTCTTGGGAATGCAGTGCAGTGGTTGCAGTTCCTACATGTCCAGCTGGGACATGCCTTGCAAATAACAATAGATAATTTAGAGAAATAGAACTATGAAAAATGCATTGTAGTAGGGGTACTGCTAATTACCACAAGGGGTAATTTCAGATGATTGGCTTTAAGGCATTTACAGCATGGCCTGGCTAAAGCTGATAGGCCAAAAAACACTTACAGTGTATTGTAATTAGGAAATAATTGGCTTCTGAGCGTGATGGTGTGAATTATAACATCTGTATTGTCTCACCCTTCACATGAGACTGAAAATGGAATAAAGTTTTTAAAACACCTCTCAGTTGCCCCATCTCTGGGTCAGAAAAGGGCTTTATCCAGCACAGCCTGGCTGTCTCTTTAGTAGTCCTCACTGTGGGACTTTGCCCTTGCTGTAGGACCAGTGTGCATCCCTGTCCCAGCCTGCTCAGGTCCTAGAGAGAATCCTTAGAGCAAAGCTGTTGTTTCCATTCTAGTCCTGATTTTAAAAACACTGGCCCATAGCACACCCACATACCCCCCCCAAGGCTCTCATTTGTAGGATCTCAAAGATGCAGTACCCATTTTTGGGTGCAGATACAGAATACAGTAACACCCCAGGACAGGAGCAGTGTAAGCAGTGCCAGCAGACCTGCTCTTAATACCCCATGCTGTGAGTTAATACTTGAAATTTTGATCCAGATTTTGTAACTGGGCTAGGAGAAGGCTTGTGGTACTACCTCAAATGAATTCCAAGTTTAAAATTTGCACTGTTTGGCTGCTTAGGCAAAGCAAACCATAACTTGCCCATGAAGTCAGGGTTTTTTATACTTTGCTCAGTATTTTTTGCCATGTCCTTGCCCCTTGGAATCACAGTGCTCTTCAGGCCATGCTCCATGCACCCTTGTGTGCTAGCCAGGACACTGTCATGAGCCTGTGTTTGAAGAGCAAGATTGCTGTGTAGGAAACAGGACTCCACAGTACCAGTGACATCAGCTTGAGTCTCATGGACATGTGCTAAAAAGAAGTCTGATAACCAAAAATCATCTATTCACAGGCAGTAAAGCACTTGAGGACTCCTGAGTTTAAGCCTTATGTTATCTTTGTGAAGCCTCTCATTTCAGAAAAGAAAAAACATGTCTTAAAATCTCACATGTCAGAAGAAATCTCATCCCCCCTTGTAAGTATTCCAACTTCTAATCTCTCCTTTTTAGACATGAAAGAAGTCTTGGGGCTAGCACTTCTGTTACATGAAAGAGCTCCTCTTCCATAACAAGAGTTAAAGTGGGGCACTAAGTAGGTCCTGTAGCCTTTCAGATGGAACTTCAGAATGGAATTTTTGATTCCTTTGAAGAAGTTTTAAAGTAACATGAAGCCAAGTGACAGTATTCCATATGGATCTGGGTGCACCATCAAGGCTGCAGCAGGGGAAGTTGCTGCTGAACTCAGATAAACCAGCAATCATTTTACATTTCTGATGAGCAGCCCATCAAAAGGTAATTTTGTTACACCCCCAAGTGACACCCACACCAGTGTCAGCCAGTGTTTAATGGTGTACTCACAAAACACAGTGTGTGGATGTCTTGAGGACCAAACCTAGATCAGCTGCAGCTTGGTGATGTGTAAACCTGAACAGAGTGCATAATGTCATTACTTTGGGTAACCTGAACTCAAATTTATGTTACAGAACTTAGTTCCCTTGGTTTTTTGTAGGAGTGTGCCCCTTGTTGACAGAGTGACAAAACTATCCTTTGTCTCCCTAAAAAGGAAAGAAGCCCAGAAGTTTCTTTCATCAATTGGGTGAAAAGCCACCTCATAGGACCTTGGTAACTTCACCTCCAGCTTAAGGGTAGCTAATTGGATAGAAGCCAAAATGTCTTGCCTGAACAATTGGGTAGAAAAAGAAGAGAACAAAGGAGTAATGGCTTTTGTGAGGTGGTTTACCAGGAGCAAGATCTCTTGCACTTTTTTCTGTTTGTTATTTTGCCTTTTATTAAACCTTTTTGTTTCCAACACTGAAGCAGAAGCCATCCTGCTTATTTCTATGCCTCCAAAGGTAGCTGAGCCATCTTGGGTATCTTATATTCCTCTGAGAGCTTATTAGACCTGGCTCGAGGAGGAAAATACAATAGTTTTTGTGTAAGCCCTCAAAAATACTGAACTTGGACAATGTATGCAGCATTTCTTTTCAGTTTTTGAGGAGCATGGTTCCCATATCTTGGGTTAGGCAGCAACTCTAACTACATAAAATGAATTATTACCATTTTATGTCCCTCCTGTAACATATTTTCCCCCTTCCCTGAGGCCCCTTGCATTTTTTGGAACAGCTGCCTGTAGCATACTGCTCCTTGATCTCAGTTTTAGTATCTTCAATTCCTTTTCCTAATGGTAGCAGCTTTTGTGACATGTTCTCAGAGTACTGACTCATTGTGCTAATATACTTTAAAATGCTAGTAACCAGAAGGACATGCTGTAAATTTCATACCAACATCTTGTGTTGATCAGCAGGATGAAGAACAGCAGGAAATTATAAATTCAGCAGCATTCATTGAAGAGCAGTATGGCCATTTAATTGACACTGTACTGGTGAAAGAAGATCTCCAGAGTGCATGTAATGAGCTGAAAACTGTGTTAGATAAACTAAACAAGGATTCATTTTGGGTGCCAGTCAGCTGGGTTAGGTCATAGCTTGTTACCATGTTTAAGGGAAAGACTGTATAAAAATGTTCTGTAAATACATAAATTAGAAAAGGGAAGTCACTGAATTTGCTTCAAAACTGCTGGTCTTACCTAGAAGGCAATAATTAAAGACTGTATGAGGAAAGACTAAACAATGTCACAAGCTGACTGCCTTTCTGAGTCAAAATTTTGAATAGCAGCTGTCATTTAGAAGTTGATACCCAGACCAAATAAGCCAGTCCAGTCTTTTACTGATCTTCAGACTGGAAATAGTGCAGAGGTTCCCACACTTGCAAAGCATTTTGTGCTGAGACACTGACAAGATGGAAGGTTTGTCCTTTGGCCACAGATTTTGTGGCTAGATTTAAAACCTCAGAATAAAGTCCCCCTTGGGAACAAGCTCCTTCAGCTGGGTGGGAAGTGTTCTTTGGAGAGAGGTTTCACCATGCCAGTTAGTCACAAGTTCAACTGGCCAGCAAAACGTGCTTCCCTTCACACAGAAGCATTAATTGCAAATCCTTTAGTTAGGCACTAAAAACCAGCTATAGAAAGGGTTTTTTATACCCATCACATTTCCCAGTACTCCAGATTGTCTTGCACAGCTCACAGGTATTGTCTGCTCATGCACAGCTTATGCCAACTTTCCCAGTCACACATGCTGAACAAGCTCTGAGTGTACCTGTATGACTGGCCAGCTCCTAAAACCTAGATTTGTACAGTGTACATGAAAACAACTGCATATGGTTCTAAAACAGGACAGTTAAGAAGCTTTGTTTCTGCAAAACACCTTTGCCTGTGCTACCTGGTGGGACACAGCCTTGACACCAATGGAACAGCTCCAAAAAGGGCACTAAAAGGAGGAGCTACAGGTCAGAATCATCATCCTTCCAGCATTTATTCACTAGAAGGAGGAGCTACAGGTCAAAATCATGATCTTCCAGCATTTATGACTACTTCTGTTCCAAATCTGGTAAAGGTTTCCAGAGCATCTAATTGGCCTGAAGAAGAAAACTGTTAGAGGACCTTGTATATATTTGGGGAGACTTGAATATACAGTATTTTTGAGTGGGTCTTAGGAAGATGCAGAGATGATTCTGCAAGTGGCTGTGCTTTATCCTTGGGGGATTTAAGGGGAGAGCATTGTACAGGTGCATGTTGGCTGTAAGTAGTTCCTGTTTTCACTTGCCTGCTGAGGTCTGATATTTCCTGTGTATTGTGCCCTTTAAACAAGACCTTTTGGTGTACCAATCTTGTTCCTTTTATCTTAACAGATAATGTTCTTCTTGTTCCATGACATTTAGCAGCACTAAAAGTTGCATATTAAAAGTACATTTCTTACATACCAGTGTCACTGAATCTACATTATGTCAAGCCCAAAAAGCTGTGTAGAGGAATCACCCTCATCCATCCTCTCCAAATGACAACTTTCATGTCTGGTCCTGCCCATGGGCATTGAGGTTCTGTTCCCACTGCTACAAAAACAAGAACTTTTCCCAGGCAGGTCCCTGCACTTGTCAGTGCTGCAGCCTGGTGACCTCAAAAAATGCTGAGGACTTGTCCACATGCACTGGGCTCTGCAGCCTTGTGCTAGCACAGCCACCAAAAAGGATTTGGCTTCTTGGAGAGGCAGTTCATCACAGATGTACCTTGATCCTATGAAAAACTGAAGGAAACATTTTTTAAATTACTTCAGTAACAGCATTTCAAACTAAGTCATTTCATAAAAATAATAAATGGCCAGACTGATCTCACCTTAGGTCTGTATTTCAGGTTACAAACAGATTTTTAGTGTGCAAGACATGAACATATTTAGAAGATTCATATTAAAATGCTAAGGGTCAGAATTGATTCAAAGCAAGGTTGCTATCATAACATCTTAAAATATTTTGCACGACTAGCAGTAAATAAAGCTGTATGTTTGCTTTATGATCTAACATAGTCTAAACAGTAGAAATATGCATGAACAGAAGCAAGGCACGAGTTACATCTGAAATTTTCAGTTATTTTAATGTAAGTTAGCAAAATACAATATTGCCATTAAAAGTGTAAATGACATAAAGGTAACTTCATAGTGGGACTGGTGACAGACTCACCCTAGTGCAAAGTCTCCCATAGGCAGCACATTTTCTGTCAAATTGAGTTTTATCAATTTCTGATACAGTTTTTTATCAATTCTGATAAAATTTTTTATCTGTGGTTGCTGGAAGAGGACAAGGGTTTGCAGACAACCTCAGTGACTGCAAAACCACAGCCTTGGTGTGACAGCCCAAAATGATGAGTGCAACTCATCCCTCAGTGCAAAGAGAACAGCACAGGGTCACCTTCAGTGTCCTGCACTTTTCCTGACAAGTGTTAAAATACACATCCTCTTCATCACAGCCCTAAAATTAACCATAACTCAGCTTACTGTCTGGGGACATGTAGCAATTTTGACTTTAAAATCATCCAAAATCAGGAAATTCTGTCCACTGATCAAACTCCTGCTCAGTAACTACATGAAGGTCACTTGGGTGCCTCAAAGCCTCCCATGCCATCCAAGGGAAGAGAAGCTTCTCAATAATATTCCAGAATTGAATACCACCTAATTTATGCTGAGGCAGGAATTGCAGCAAAAGTCCATGTTGAATGTCATACAGCAAAGCACAATTCTCTGCAAAGCAGCACTATGATTTAATAGTGAAAAATCTGAGAGCTACCAAAAAAAATACCTGCAGACAGCAGTTGTGCAAAAGGGAAGGAGAAACTGTATTTTGTTAATGAATAAAAATGTATTTTGCTAATGAGTTTGTGTTTTGGATCTGCACAACTGATAGCACATCAAACATGGCACAGATTGGTGCTTGGAATCTCATCCCCACCTCTTTTTTTTTTCCTCCTGTCAGGCAGAACAGCCAGCTGTACATTTAAATAAGTGCACAGTAGGCACCACAAAACCCTTTATTCTGCTGTGCTGGTGATTCCATGAGCTGGACTCCCTTTTTCCCTGTGCCTTTATCCCAAAGATCTGGAGTCTGCAGGATCTTTATGACCAGCTCCTCAAAGGCATGCTGCACTCCATCCTGTGTTTTGGCACTGGTCTCTGGAGGAGGAGGGGAAAAAAAATTATTTTATCTTACTTGCAGGGAGTGTATTCCACTTAGGAAAAAAGTATTTTGGGACCAGACAGAAGCTGGGAGTTTTTTAATGAGTGAACCTCCTCTCCTTTCTCTCTTAAAGGTGCACTTAAGTTGAATAGGATAAACAGAAATACATCCCAGTCTGAAGTACCACATTTTTCCACCAAAAAGAAATCCACAGTTGCCCATTTTCTCCATAATGGAGAAAAAGAAATTGTTCTCAGGTTGTGACAGTAAATCTAGAAGATAATAATTGTATAATACAACAAAGCTGAGAAACAAAGAATACAGAGGGAATTGCGCGTTGTCCCCTATGTGTTTCAATTTCTCCTAGAAATCTTTTCAAGAAGCTTTCTCATTAGAAACTCAGTTTCTTCCCCACCTTCCTATATTTACATTGTACATTTTATTGTTGCTCTAAGAATATTGTCTTTTATGCAGCTGCAACAGAAACTTGGAAATGAAAGATCAGCCAAGGTCCTTGCAGACACCAGTAAGGAGGAAAAAATCCGTTTTCTGGGCTCTGAATTAAAAAATCCTGCTAGTTTCAAGAGAATATCAAATTCATGCCTGTACAGTATATGAAGTAAATCTGTTTCAGAGAAAAGTGCTTCTGGTTGCAGTCAATGCAGAAGCTGAAACCTACATCCCACTGCACATAAATTACAGCAGAAGGAACCCGTATTTGTTAGGTATTGTTAAAAAGATAGCAGCCCATCAACCTGAAATAAAATTGTACATTCATGCTTGGTAATACCAAAATAAACATCTGAATGTGGAAGTTTTTGTCCCAGAGGTGCATACCTATAAAAAGCAGTGAGTGTTTCCTGGCAAGCTGGAGCCCTTCTTTTCTCTCCACTTCACGGTCAGGCTGCAGAGACAGATGAAGAACATGACTGAAATGAGCTACACTTGCCTCTTTTAAAAAGTACCCAGAAAAACAGCACTGAAATGAGAACAAAGCCTCAAAAATGAGGTTTTATTGAAAGGAAAAAATGCCTGTGATATGTATTAATCAACTGGATTTTGCCACTCTGTAGCTCACTGCCAGCCTGGCTGTTAGGGGGTCAAACTGAACAGCAGCCACGTCAAACCACAGAATCACAAAATCACCAGGATCATCCAAGTCCAGCACAGCCCCAGAACCACCCCATGTGCCAAATCAGCAGGAATTGAATGTGTTGCTGTGTTTTGAATCAAGCAGAAGAAGAAAGGCCAGCAGTCAGTCGCAGGTTCTGAAACTGGGCACACTGGGAGGGGCAGAGGAGAACCCAGCTCAGCAGAGCCACACTCAAAGCCTTGCCTTGCAAAGCAAAAGCAGAACACCTCACTATGCAACAGGCATCTAAATGTGTCAGAAGAGCCCAGAAACAAGCAGCAAGGAGTGCTCCTCACAGCCACACTCCCCAGCCAGCCAAAGAGCTGAGCTCCCCTTCCCCACCCCCTGGCCCTCACCAACAGGCTGCTCAGGAAGCAGCAGCTGTGCTGCAGGTGAGGTCAGGGCTGGACCGCAGGTTTTGGGCAGAGCCTTGGGCCATCTTAATGGAATTATCATCAATTGCATCTCTCCAGGAAAGCTCCCATTAAAATCTTCAGCAATATTTGCTTCTAAAATGATAGCAGTGAAGCCTTCCCAACTGAGTTGCAGAGTAAATCACCTCCTGACACAACAGCTGTGTTACAGCACTTACCTCACATTTACACACTGTGATGAATAAATAATCCAGGAAGAATGGAAAAGGATGCATTCCCAAACTGACCTTATCAGTTTTATTGCCAACCAACATCTTCACAGTGCTGCTGGAGGTGGTGTACATTTCCACCTCACTCAGCCATCTTCCTAGTCCTGTGAAAGTGGCTTTTCTTGTAACATCATACACTGAGAACAGAGGAAAAGGAGCTTAACAGCTGTAGTCTTCACTGTGACAGAACCTCATCCATCCACACTTCCTAACTACTGCCTGGAAAAAACAAAAGGTACCAGGGAACTACAGAAAGAGGCATCAACCACACGCTCCTCCCTGAGCTGGAACACACTGGGCTGTGCTCGCCCAAAGTCAGCTCAGGATTACAGAACACAAGCACCTCAGCAAGGGAAAATCAGATTTACCAACAGAAACATTCTACCTGTTGCTAGTGCTGATTGGGCCACACAGAATATTTTAAAGTAGGTATTCTGTCACCTAATTTTATGTGTAAGTACATGCACACGCTGCTGCTAAAACATGGACTGAGTTCAAAGCTACTTTTGGGCACTGGTAACAATAACTGCATTTCCATAAATCATAAAAAATCATAGAAAGAGTATTTTGAACACCAGAGTTAAGGTTAGCCTTCACAAGTCCTGAAAGGAAGAACCCCTTTGTTTTCTAATTGCTGTTGTTACTGAGAAAGGGCTTTGTCTGTGTACAAACCTCAAGTCTTACCACAATCACAATAATCACATCAATATTTTCTGGGGAAAAAAAGAAGTGAAAACATCATGGGAAAAGAACACAACACAACCCTGCTTAGCCTTATTACCAGAAAACCACCCATGTAATAGCTACAAAGCTAAAAATTCATCCACTCAACAGCCTGCAGCATGACATCTCTGTCTTTTTAATTTAAAATACTTTGAAGCAGCAGTATTTCCTGCCTGTGGTTTTGCACATTCAGTGTTTGAGCTAATGAGGAGTAATGTTGTAAAAGCCACAATTATTCCTCTGACTATCTTGGATAACCTCCTTTTGCAAGGACATGCACATTTAGGAGAAATAAAGACCACAATTTCTATAATCATGCTTTTTTTTCCATTTATTTCATACCTAAAACAACCCCTTGAGCTCCTCTGTAGTAACTGGGAGTCACTGTTCTGAAACGCTCCTGTCCTGCTGTATCCTACAGAGGGAGGGGGAAAACCCCAAACAAACATCAAATACATTTAGAACAACAACAAAAAATGGTACTTTAAACAAAACAAGATGAGCAAATTTAAAATGTAACATTTTTAATCCTGAGCAGTAAGGACACATGAAATATTAAGATGTGAGAATGAGGAAAGCAGGCAGGAAACAGCAGCAGAAAATGGCTGAGGAGTGGGAGAAAAGCATGGAGAGGACTTGACTGGAAGTAAAAAGGACAAACAGACACCTGGAACGGGAGTGAGACAACAGGAAAGGAAAAGGGACTCCAGAGAAATACATAAAAGGCAAGCAGCCACACAGGTGGGTTTAAAACCAGCTGAACTGAGATGAGGAATAACTGATTTTCCAGTGAGACTCTGCAGGAAAGGAAACTGAGAGGTTCCAAACATCTCCCTCTGCTCCTTTACCACAAGACAAATCCAGTTAGAAAGAACTACTTCAATGCTGCTGCAAACCTAAGTAGGCAAGAAACTTAAAATCAGTAGTTTCATTCAATAACTGCAATATGTCTGACTTAAACTCATGAATAAGTAAGCAACTAAGTATAATATGAAATTCAAAACAAACAATAAGGAGGCAACAAATCACTCAAATATTATTTTTTGAAAAAAATTTATTTCCTTTTATGTACAGCTTACAGTTGACAGACTAACAGCTATATTGTAATTTATTTATTCTTTCTTTAAAAAAATACACTAAAACTGGGACTACTTACCTAATTCAACCCATTGTTACTAGGGAGATTGTATTTTAGTCCCAATTACCTAATTAGTAATGGCATTTTCTCAACTACCTATGACCATACACACAAAATCTCTCCTTCCTAAGGTTCTTTCACTCCACTTAGAAGAATTTAATGTTTGTTTTATATTACAAATTATCCTGATCACACAGCTGCAATCTCATTTCAGCCTGCAGATGCTGACAATACAGCACCAGGAAGTTCAGAACAAATGCTCGAGGTTTCCCAGTTAATCTGAATCAACCTTTAAATAATTCAAGAAAAAGTTTGTGGGGTTTTTTTGGCATGATTTTAACAAAAATAAAGCAGAGTTGCTACACAGCCCCTACAGACAATCCCCCAGCTCCTTACCCAGAGCATCACCTTGCTCTGCTTCACTCCATTTCTGCTCCTGGCTCATGCAGGCACCTCTCTCCCACGGATGGGTTTGTCTTTGCCTGAGGTGGGATTAATCCAAACAGTCCTAAAATACCTTTCATGTGTACCACGGGGACTTGATGTAAAAACATAATGGGGAAAAGAACACAATACAACCCCTGATTAGCCTTATTACCAGAAAAAAAAACCATGTTGATAGCTACAAAGCTAATAATTCATCCACTCAACAGCTTGCAGCATGACGTCTGTCTTTTTAATTTAAAATACTTTGAAGCAGCAGTATTTCCTGCCTGTGGCTTTGCACACTCAGTGTTTGAGGCAATCCCCCAGCTCCTTACCCAGAGCATCACCTTGCTCTGCTTCACTCCATTTCTGCTCCTGGCTCGTGCAGGCACCTCTCTCCCATGGATGGGTTTGTCTTGGCATGAAGCAGGATTAACCCAAACAGTCCTAACACACCTTTCATGTGTACCACGGGGACTTTATCTCCGGATTAATCCAAACAGTCCTAAAACACCTTTCATGTGTACCACGGGGACTTTATCTCCAGATGTGTGCAAGGGTTCAGACTGGGCAGCACCAGCCCACTGACGCACCCTCGGCTGGGAGAGGTGGATGCCTCTCTCTCACGCTGACATCTTTACTCAGAGCCTTGGAGAAACTGCAGCAAAGAGCACTCAAAGCCTCCACTGGAACGGAAGGAAGTGCCAAGCCTTGACTAAGGAAGCCTTTACAAGTGTTTTTGTTTGTCTGCGACACTCATTCTACAGAAAATCTCAACACGCAGAAGACTTTAGCAAAGAGAGAGGAGGAGCAGGAAGGAAGCGAGGAAACCACAAAAAGGAGCTCTTGAAGATTGTACGCCTCTCAAAACCCAACACACCCCATCTGCCTGGAACAAAACCTACCCATATGGCCAGCTGTACTGCACGGCCCTCCACCACCATTTTCTTCATTTTAAAATCAATACCTACGAGTTAGAAGGGGAGGCTCGTCAGAAGGAACTGCCGAATGCCCGCCCTGGCAGACCCCGCATGTGCACGATCTAGGCTCCGGGCCCCAAAAAGAAGCAGCCCAGCAAGAAGGAGCCCAGCCCCCGGGCTCACCGACGGTGGGAGTCAGGCGCGGCTCGAAGGCGCCGTCCGTGAACCTCCGCAGGAGGCTGTGGGGAGAGAATCACGGCCTGAGCCCGGGGCCGCGCTCGGGGTCCCCGCGCGGGCCGCGCCAGCACCTGGACTTGCCCACGCCGCTGTCCCCGACCAGCAGCAGCTTCAGGGTGAGGCCTGCGGGCTGCATCCCGCACCGCTCCGGGCCGGCCGCCCGCTGCTCCCGGCGCTGCGGCCCCGGTAGCTGCCGCGGCCCCGCCTCTGAGGCGGCGGCCGGGGCCGGGCGGGGCGGGAGCGGGCCGGGCTGGAGCCGCAGCGCCAAGGGCTCCTGGCGGGCGGAGGCTCGGCCATGGGCGATTTCCAGATCTCGGTGGAGGAGCTGAACGAGCTCCTGTCTAACGGGAGCGGCTGCTACAGCCTGCCCAGCGCGCACAGCAACGAGGTGGTGCCGCGCATCCACGTGGGGAACGCGTGAGTGCGCCGGAGCGGGGCCGGGCGGGGGCGCGGAGCAGGCCCGGGGGGGCGGGTGCGGTGCCCGGCGGGCGGAGGGGCCCGGGTGCGGTGTGCGGAGGGGCCGGGCCGGGCCGGGTGCGGTTCCCGGCGGGCGGAGGGGCCGGGCCGGGCCGGGCCGGGCCGTGAGGCGCAGGGCGGTCACCGAGCAGCTCCCGGTGCTTCGAGCCGGGGACAGTCAGGCCGCAGGACGGGATCTTCTGAATATCAGGATTTATTTTTTACACCACATCGTGATTTCAGTTATCCTGTCCTATCCTGCTGATTCTCCTTCCCCTTGTTGGTCCAACTCTGTGCACTTCTTCCCTGTGATTTTTAGGTTTTTTTGGTTTGTTTTTTTTTTTTAATACATTTGGTATACTGGATCCCTGCTCTTATTTTAGGTTTGTACCTCCTAAAGAACTACAAGTCAAGATCATAGATTGTCACTTACTTTTAAGCCAAACCAAATTAAATTTGTCACTGCCAGGACATGCACATCTAGAGATGAGTCTGAAATCATTCAGAGTCTGACAGCCACCATCTCCTTCATACTTGTAGTAGTTACAAAATAGTAGTAGTAGTTTTTCCTGGAAAAAAAGGAAGTCATAGCTTGCAAGCTGATTTGTGCATTAAATATTTTTTTAAATAACTTTGAAGGTAGCGGCGGCTACTACAGAGCCATTGTCATTTTCAGTAATTTATTTTAATTACAGAGCAGAGACTTTAATATGTTCACCTGCAGGGGTGTCCAGGAACAGGTGATACATGTATAAGTTGCACAGTGAAAAATCTCTGTCTAGTGGAAATCTTGACTGTTGAGAAGGACTTTTTATGTTTTTGGGGTTTTTTTCAGAAATATCTGAAGCACCAGTGCAGTTTGTAGCACAGGAACAGTTCAGCTGCTAGTTGGATAAACAGAAAACATGCAGTTGTATTGTCAGTGTTTTTAACAGAATGCTGAAAAAATGTGGAGGGCAGCTAAAAGTAAGAAATAACTTTGTGGCTGAAAAAACTATTTCACAGTTGGAACAGATAATCTACTGAATTTGTCAAGACTTAAGAGGCAATAATATCTTTGAAGCATCCACAGAGAGTTAAGGTAATGCTGAGGACTAGTTGAATAGATGGATTTCCATTAAAATTTGGTGACTGCATGGTGAAGTTGATATTCTCTAACTGGAAAATTTTTAAGAGGATTTTTTGTATCAAGTGGAGCTGTGGTATATTCTGCACTGTAAGCAGCATTTGCTGTATTAGTCATTCTGAAAGAATATGAATCTCCAACATCATTTTGAGCTTCATGTCCAGCTTTTTTCCTCTTGCTGTATGCAATATAGGGTCATGTTTTAGATAACAAACAACAGCGATTTTATAACAATAAAAATTCACAGAGCAGCCAGAGTAGCACATGTTATAAAAGCAATGGAATTTGAGCAGGAACTCACAGGAAAAAATTCAAATCTCTGAGTGAGATTCAGAAACTTCTGTTGGTTACCTTTGGGAATATTTTGCACAGCAGTGCTGCTGTCTCTCCTTAGGAGTAACTCATCTTTAGATAAAAAATGACAGCAAAGAGACATTGAGGCTGATGAGGTTAAATTGGGTCATAGTGTAAAATAACAGTTTATCTGTCAAGTGACTTCAAGTTGCAGGCAGAGCCAAAGTAATGGTTCTCCCAGGCAATACATGAAAGTCAAAATGAATGAAAATGATAAAATAGTTTTAAGTTATGGGTTTCCATATTACCATAGGCAATTCTGACCTCTCAAGAAGATTAGGCAAAACAAGAATTGTATAGGTGATAGACTAGCACAATGATACCTTTTTCAAACAGTAACAGAGTAACAATTGGGGTTGCACTGCAAGTGCCTATAATTTTGTGTTTCTGTGCAAGTGGAGATGTGTTTCAGTGTAACATCTTAATCTGACCAGAAGGGTTGGACAGAATTCATTTGTATCAGGATTGCATAAAAATGGGGACAAGAGGGAGCAGTCAGCACCCTGCAGGGTGGGAGGCTTTTTATCCAGAGCAGCCATTCTTGTGAAAAGCAATGTTTTACCTGGAAATGAGCAGGTTAGATTTCTGAACTCTGACTAAAGGAATTTGTTTATGGGGTTTTTCCCAGATGCTTGGAAACCTGTAATGCTTCTGGCCATGTCTCCAGAACTGTACTTGGTAAAAATGTCCTGGGTTTGAATGCCCCATCTTACTTTTTCTGTCTGCCTTAATGTATGTGAGTAACCCAGGAAGCAATTCTTTGTTTTTAATGTGCTAGAAGTGCAGGTGTGTTGTAAGGAGTATGGAGGGCATTCTCCCAAAATTAATATTAAATTCAGTGACTCTAAGGGGAGTGTTGGTAAGGAAACAATTTTGCATGGACAGGACAGTGCAAATTAAAATGTGTTAATAGGCTGGCATTTTTTGCCACTAAAAATTTGGTTTATTTGCTTTTAATTCCATATGCCAATACTTCACAGCCTCGTGTATCCTAAATTGCTGATGAATGGTTCTCCAAAACCTGTTTTGTGGCCGGTAAAATAATTAATCTCTGTTCAAAAGAAACACTTCTTACTGGTGTTTCTCACAGCATGAGGAACTCTGAATCTTCCATATTGAGGATGGACAAGGTTCTGTGGTTTTTTTTCAGGAACCAGATGAAGCTGATGCTAGCATCTCTCTGCTATTTGAAGGAGCTAGCATTTCACCATCCAACATGATGCAGCTGGAATGAAATGTTGAGGATGAGAGAGATCCAAGGACTGTTTGCAAAGGGAGAAACAAATGGCATACAAATTCTCTCTTTTTCACCTCTAGCTGTGTAAGAAAATCACTTGTAAAATCTGCAAAAAGTCATTCACTGGGAATGAGTTTGCCTCCAGGGAATCCAGTCTGTTGCCACATTCAACCATGATTTCAGGATGGGAGTTCCTGTTGATGCTGAACAGTCACATACTTATAATCCATATAATATTATATAATCTATATAATGTTAATTAAACCATATTCTCACCCTACTAAGCATAGGAACTCGCCACTGAATTAACACTTTCTGGTTTGGCCTTGCTCTGTAGGATTTTTGTGTTGAAAGCAGAATTCTCCAGACACTGAAACTTCTCCCCTGGCACAGATGATGTCCTGCCAGATGGAAAATCTGTCAGCATTTGTTTGGGTAATGAAGTCTTACAAATATTTGGTTCATTGCCATAGTTGCTTGGCACAGACAGCAGAAAATGTAGAAGCTTCAGTCATGCATAAATCTTCATCTGCTTTCACTAGAATTTAAGGGGTGTGCAGTCATCAGGAAGAAAGGACTTCTCAAGATGTTCATGGCCTTGAATTACATCAAAATTGTGAGTGAATGGACTCAGAGATTCATACAGATGTAAACTGACTAATTTGGGTGTTTATTTTAAGTTTCTAGATTACCTAAGTGTCCAGCCAAAAGCCCTGGATGTATTGCCATCTCACAGAAACTTGTCCAAAATGATACTGCACAAATGCTTATCTGGAGCTCAGCTTAATATTAAGACTCCTTGTATTTGCAATTTATGAGTTGTGCTGTGGGGAGCTTTTAAAAAATATTTCTGTTTCCATATCCAGTTAAACACGTACTGAAAGCTGCTTTTAAAACCAATCTGTCTAGGCTACATCTTTTCACAGAGGTGCAGGAACTGAGTTATCCTTCAGCTCCAGCTTTCTGTCACATTCTGCTGATGTTGAGCAGTGGGGCTTGGATTTTACTAGGAGGCCACATAGAGTGATAAAACATGTGGGGTTTTTTTAATTCCCAGGAAAGTGAGGCAAATATTGCAATAAGACTCAGAATGAAAAGTAGTGGGATTATGGCAAAAAGGAGTCAATTTCTCCTGATATTACTTTATTGTAAGCTCCTCTTACTGTGGATTGCATTCCAGGGCACAAGCAGAGGTTGGTGCATGGTCAGTTGTGTTACTGAGCAGGGTTGTTTGCCATTTTACATCCTGGAGCTTTTATTAAAGCTTATGGCATTATTACTGGATCTAATTAATTGTCATAATCAAGCCTGAAAGACATGATTATTATCATCCAGCTCAATTGTTCACTAATAGGGTAGGTCACTTTTAGCCACCTGAAGCTCATGGTTTTGCTGCAATTATTGGGAAAACTGAGGAGTTGGAAAGGACTTAGCTTCCACTGAAAATGCATTCACTACATACTAATTGTAGTTTATGCCATCGTACTCATGTCTAAGTTGTGTTTAGCAGCAGGGTTACTGAGCAAACCTCATGTGTTCCATTTCCCTGTGGGCACTTATAAGCATTCCTTCCAAAAATGAGAAGAGGCTGAGCCCCATTTTGTGCAGTCTAGGAGCTTCTGTGCTCTAGAAAGTATTAGCACTTCCAACAGGATATTTCTGTAAAACAATAACTAAGAAAGAGAATATCCATTGGTACCTAAAAGTACTGAATGCTTTCTTAAGCACTTCAGCATCTTAAACATCACTCATCTGGATTCTCTCAAATCCAGATACTGATTTCAGCTAAGGCACTGAGTTTTAACACTTGTGATCAAAAGGCTGAATGGTGTCTCTGTGTTGGTGGCCTCTGCATAGCCTTGACAGATCTTTCCATGACTTCAGAGGTGTTGAATAGCACACGGCATAGGACTACACCTCTTAGTAGCCCTCAGATGAATTTTTTGAATATTTAACTAACATTTACTCAGTTACTTTCTTCCTGTGGCCTGATAAGAAGCCACTGCTGTTTCACAGTGCTTAAAATTGCCCCCTAAAATGTCAGTTTGTCTGGGCTGCCTGCTAAAGCAGCAAGTACTGCTTAGCAAGCTCTGCAACACTGGTACCTGACAGTAGAGGCTTTTTATAACTGGTTTTTAAATTATTTTATGTGATAACTGTTAACCTTAGAAGTAAATGTGTTATCATTTCCAGTATTTTCCTACTTTAGTCAGAATTTTATGTTCAGAAAGTTAGAATTTTATGTCATAGCAGAATCTAACAGAGGCAGATTCACTTTCATGTGTGCATTCCTCAGTGTCAGCCAAGAAAGCAGCATTCTCTTCATGCACAGGTAGGGACCATGGCTCTGAATATTTTTTGTGAATTTATAACCTGTAGCTAATTCACTTTTGGGCACAGTATATTTGGCATCTATTAACAGAAAAATCCACGGGTTTGGTTATCAATACCTAAACACTGAGGTGATTGACCAAATTCTAATCATTTTCTTGACACTTTTTGTCATGCAGGTTCATAGCCAAGAACATAATGAGGCTGCAGCGTCTGGGGATAACCCATGTTCTGAATGCAGCAGAGGGGAAATCATTCATGCATGTGAACACTAATGCAGAGTTCTATGAAGGCTCAGGCATCAGATACCATGGCATTAAAGCTAATGATACACAGGAATTTAACCTCAGTCGCTACTTTGAGGAAGCAGCTGATTTTATTGACAAAGCCCTTTCCCAGAAGGATGGTAAGGCAAACTGAAATACCTTTCTACCATGTTTTCTGTGCACTGCATATGTTTCTTAGTCATTTGCTGTTTAAAATGCTTCTTTGCTCTTATTATCTACAGAACAACTAAATGAAAAATTCTAATAAAGGCCCTGAATCAGGCACAAGAAGGCACAGCTTAGTCTTGTGTTTATACATGCAGATCTCCAGTACATGGCAGGGGGAAGTCTGTAGGGGTGACTTTGAGATGGGGAACAGCTGCTGCATCTTATTATAGTTTCTTTCTGGGAAGAGATGTTTTTACTTTTCCTTAGATGTTTTTACTTTTTTTCTCTGCTACTAAAATATTCTTACAAAAATAAGTTAAGTATCTAGAAGTTGTTTAAGGACATCAGAAATTACAATTTAAAGGCAGAAGTGATATAAGTAATACAAGTACTGAAGAGCAGTCACATAACCTGTTACATGGGGTTTTTTTCCAAATGCACAGTAAGAATACAGACTGTCACCTTAAATTTTATTACATTAAGTCATTACATTATTTTATGTGTTGATTGCCTCTATTTCCCAGGATTGCAGGAAAGTTGAAGGTTATATTTGCAATGTTGTTTATTGCCACATTTCTCTGTAGTGTGTTTCCTCAGAGCAGAAATCCTAGGACACAGTGCAGTGGGACAGATGGTGTTTGTGTTGTCTAGCTATTTCAACATTCCAGTTATTACTGCACATGCTTAATTTCCTTCTTGCTTCGTGACTGAGCATTGAATAGGAGGAATGAGAACTCCCACAATTCTAGAAGTTCTTTCTCTGAAATGGGCAAAGGTGTTCTGGAGCTGTGATGTGGGTTTTGACAGATGGAAATAAATTCTACATCCAGTGTGGTGGAGTATGAAAAATTCTGAAAATTAAATGCAACTCTTGCAGTTAGCACTGTGACTCACTGGAACAGAGAGGAGAGAAGGGTTTGCTGTGCCATGACTGTACCTGCTCAGTTTAATAGTCTCAGGGTCAGTAAATTCAGTCAGTCTGGATTTGCAGCAGTTCATTTGCTGATTCTTTCAGTCTTAGCAGTTGTTTACCACACCCACCACTGTTTTTTTAACGTGGTAAACAAAGGGGAACCTTGGAGCTGGGTGATGTTGGAGTCAGTTTTAAGATTAACTGGCTACTGCAAATTGCTAGTTTTGTTTGACATTGAAGTGTAGAGTGAGGATAGTGAAGAGAAGAGGAATATAATAGTGTTCTCCTTCAATTTCATTCCAGTGTGCAGTGCCTGAAGTTCTGGAAGGCAGGTCTGGTGTCCTGCAGGTCTGGAAGGCAGCTCTTCAGCCACTGCCTTCCACAGAAAAAGGCTAGAAACTTTTGCTGCTGACCACTTGCTGAAAAATCAATTATCTTCCATGTCTATAATCAAGAATGTCTAAATTTTGCTAATTTATGACTACAGGCTCTCAAGAAACGTTGAGAATTAATTGTTTTAATTAATCATTACCATGATTTGCCTTGAGCTAAGAGGCTTTTGCTGTTTAAGGCAAGTGTGGTAACAGGATTTCTGTTGGTGTGGTTCAAAGCAAGTTGTGGTTATGATAGGAGTGTGTGTGTATGGTTCAGCTGTTTTCTTGTCTCAGAAAACAATTTACTCTGGACAGTAGACTGGGGCCACATATCCTACTGCATTTGGGAAGGAGAAAATTTCTGTGTCTGGAAAAGCAGGTCAAAGAGGAAGAAGCTGAGAAACAATAAAATCAGGTTAGATCTCTCAAAGGGAGCAGTGGCCTGCTCTTTTATTTTAGGATACCTCACTGTAGGATTTGCCCACGTGGTGGGTTAACCTTGGCTGGACACCAGGTGCCCACCAAACCATGCCAGCACATCCCTGCCTCAGCTGGACAGGGGAGAAACATAAAAGTCTCATGGGTCAAGGTAAGGGCAGGGAGGTCACCCAGCAATTACCATCACAGGCAAAAGAGACTCAACTTGAAGTTAATTTCACTTAATGCCAATCAAATCAGAGTAGGGGAATGAGTAACAAAACCAAACCTTAAAAGACCTTTCCTCTACCCTCCTTTCATTCCACATTCAGCTTCATTCCCTGTTTTCTCTGCCTCCCCATGCCAAGCAGCACAAGGGGGACAGGGAGTGGTAACTGCAGTCAGTTCATCACGCTTTTTTGATGAACACACACCTTCCTCTTCATTCTCTTCCCCTGCTCCAGTCTCACCCACAGGAGACATCCAAGAACTTCTCCCATGTGAGGCCTCCCCAGAGGCTGCAGCTTTGCATTACCTGCTCCAGGCTGGATCCCTCCTTCCATGGGGCACAGTCCTCCAGGAGCAATGTGCTTTAGTGCAGGACTTCCACAGGTTCACAAATGCTGCCTGAAATCCTGTTCCAGCATGTGCTTCTCCATCCATGGAGCCACATGTCCTGCTCCAGTGCAGCCTTCCCATGGGGTCAAGGCTATTTCCCCTGGCTCTGGCACTGGCAGGGGTCCCCCACAGGCTGCAGGGGGGTGTGTGCTCTGCTCTGGACCTGCATGGATTGCAGGGGGACAGCATGGTCACCGTGGTCCTCCCCACAGGCTGCAGGGGATCTTCTCTCCAGTGCCTGGAATTCCTTCTCCTCTTCTGTTGTCACTCACCTGGGTGTCTGCAGAGTTTTTTTTTTCATGTGTTCTCACTCCTCTCATTCACCTGCTGTTGTGCAGCACGGGTTTTTTTTCCCCCCTTCTTAAATATATTACCCCAGAGATGCTACCACTATCACTGGATCCAGCTGGCTCTGGACATGGGGGGAAGCCTCTGGCATCCTCTCACAGAAGCCACCCCTGTGCTCCCCCCACCACCAAAATGTTGCCATGCAAACTGAATTGAACCCACCTAAGATGTAGAGTTCCCTAATCAATCAGCTGGAAGCATTTCGTTGGTGCTGACAAACAGCATGGTTAGATATTTCTGCCTCTTGTCTCTGCAGAGCAGGCAGCTTCATCTACTTGAGTGTTGATGTGGCTCCATAAACAGCCAAAGTGGCCAGGTGTGCTGCAGCATGCAGTTAGTGTAGCAATGCACAGAAAGGCTGGGTATCTTTGAAGAGATGCAGTACATGCCAAACAGCATATTTGTTTTCAGTGTATTTTAAACTTCATTTATTTGTGCTCTTTGGTACTGGTCATCTTTAGGGGCAAAGCTTGTCAAACCCAACCAAGACTGGAGAAGTGCAGTGAATAGACATAGTTTGGTTATTGTGGTATAGTAGCAAATCTGTTTCAGTGAGATTGTTTGACATGCAGCCTATTTATTTTTCCTTTTGCATTACCCTTGTTCACACACTGTGTAGCTAACTACCAGTGTGAACACCTTTCTCCCAACTCCAGCATGTCTCCTGTTGCATTTCAGTTCTCAAGCTGTGAAAGGACTCTTATCAATACACTTATCAATACACAATATCCTAGCTGTTTCCTGTAACAGCATGGGGTTTAGGTGTGGTTACTGCTACCTCTATCTTATTTCCCAACAAGCATCTCCTGTGGAAAAGCCACTTGGGTGAGCATCCAGGCAAAGCAGTCCAGTCCACACCACACTCCCCACGGCTAGCTCAGCCAGGAGAGGCAGAAGGGCCTTTTGTATGATAAATGCCAGTGAGGTTTATTTCAGCAGGCTGAAGGGGAACCAGAGACAAAAGACCTTGTGCTCTGCACAAGGTTGAGTAGGGGAGGGCTCTGAGGTGGCACAAAGGGTGTTGGCTTTCAGGGAGAATGGGGCTGGCCACCAGGGCCACCACAAGCAATGAGGGAACAGGGAATGGAGGAACTGGGAGAATGGGACTTATGGGGAAAGGAACTGGGATGGATCAGTGTTAAGGAAGACTCCATTGGGAAGTTTTTTTGTCCGTCCAGGTGGGGAGAAACTCCATGGTCAAAAAGTCTCTAAGGCAATGCTCTGGGGATTTCCCTGAGGGGGAAGGATTCTGAGGATTCCACAACTCCCCTGTTTTTTCTTACTATGAAGACTTCCCCAATGGACTTCTGCAGACATTTAACTAAACATGGGAACATGAGTAAAATGATAAAAAAAAAGATTACAATCAAAAAAAATTCCTTGAACAAAAGATGAAACCCATGTTTCCCTAATTGTTTGTGGCATTCACAATCTCTGAAAAAATCCCTTTGCCCAGGATTTTTCTCCTGTGTTGTGCTCCTTTGGAATGTGTTTGGAGACTGTTTACCCCCAGGTGGTTGTTTCATTGGATTCTGCTGTGAGTTGTTTTGGCTCCTTGGCCAGTCAGGGTCAAGCTGTGTCGAGACTCTGGAAAGATCACGAGTTTTCATTATTATCTTTTTAGCATTCAGTAAGTATCCTTTCTGTATTCTTTAGTATAGTATAGTATTTTTTAATATAATATGGTATCATAAAATAATAAAATAGCCTGCTGAGAACATGGAGTCAGATTCATCATTCCTGCCTTCGTTGGGGCATTCCCTGCAAATACAGTAATTGTTTATGTTAATTAGCCTGTCAGGTCCAAGCTGTGTCCTGACTGTTGGGAGTCAGTCACGAGTTTTCTTTAGTATTCTTTGTAGTATAGATGTAGTGTATATAATGTAATATAGTTTTAATAAAGCAAGCATTCAGCATTCCAAAGCCTTGGAATCAGATGCCAGTCATTCCCAGAGCTGGGGTGGCCTGATTTACAATAAAAACCCAACCATCTAATACGCATTTTTCACACGAGCGCGAAGAACACTTGAAGCAGCACACCCCTTCAAAATCCCGCCAGCCGCATCCACGGTGCAAGCAGCAATAAAACCCTATTATTTGCTGTTGCTTTGCAGCCCCCCATTGCAGCATGACCCTGAGCTGTGACTGTCTCCCTGCAGGCCAGGTGCTGGTGCACTGCCGGGAGGGCTACAGCCGCTCGCCCACGCTGGTCATCGCCTACCTGATGCTGCGGCGCGGCATGGACGTGCGCGGCGCGCTCTGCGCCGTGCGCCAGCAGCGCGAGATCGGCCCCAACGACGGCTTCCTCCGGCAGCTGTGCCAGCTCAACGAGCGCCTGCTGAAGGAGGGCAAGGTCAAAGCCTAGAGCGCGGCGCCGCCGTGGGTTTGTTTGCACTGGGGCAGAGCTTTAGAGGATGGGTTAGGCGCTTTAGAGACGCAGATTGCAAGCACCGGGCTGGAATTCCTGCTTGTCTAGTGGAAGCGTCCGTCTGGAACTCTGCGATGCTTCGAGATGGGACAGAACTGTGTCGCTGTTTGGAGCTGTTGCCATGAAGGGATGTTTTAGAAGGATGACTCCAGCTGTCTCCACACGCATTTCAGAGCCCCTGCAGACTCCATAGCATACGTGGTTTGCGTTGACATTGAATGTGATTTGTTTAAGCTTTGTCTTTAGTCTCACCACGTTAGCAGTGTGCAGGAACACATAATCACAGAATGATTGTATGTAGGTGCTTTCATTGAAGAGCTTTGGGTGTCAGGGGTCCAGACCCAAATCTGACTCCGGCATGGGTTCAGGATGAACACGTTTTTCTACCCTTATTGTTATATAACTGCCTATTCATTATTAAACTTATATTGTTCTATTGCATACATTGATTTCATCCGAGCATGGATTTTTGTAGTTTGACGAGCCCTTGGGGACACTGCACTGGGACTGTCCCAGTGCCACTTCCAGTGTCCCCAGTGCCACTCCCAATGTCCCCAGTGTCCCCAGTTCCCTGTTCCCAGTGCAAACTGGAGCTGGTGGAGGGGGACACTGGACTGGGACTGTCCCAATGTCCCCAGTGCCACTGCCAGTGTCCCCACTGTCCCCAGTGCCACTCCCAATCCAGAAATCCAATACATTGATTTCATCCAAGCATGGATTTTTGTAATTTCCATCAAACCCCCCCAAACATAATTTCTTATGATTCTTGTTACGATTAAACAATAATTATATCCAATTACCAAACAATCATCACATTTAACAATCATATCATTTATCATATAACAATCATATAATTTACCAAAGTCATTTAATGATTATACAGGTGCAGTTTTGCATGATCCAATAAAGCCTAACACTTTCCCAGGGCCTTCCAGGCCCAACCTTTCTTTCCAACTCCCCTGAATATCCCCTGATTTTAGAAACATTTTATCCCTATACTATACCAGAGCACCAGCTCCCAAAAGCCCAAACACATCCCTTCACTCACTCTTAATAGGAGCACTGTAATTTCTAAAGCTTCTTTTTCATGCACACAGGTGCCTAAAGTTTGAATGTAGGAGCTTCAAGGAATGGGAAGCATATGTACAAATGCACAGATGCATTCACTTGGAAAATAAAGTGCATGCAGTGTTTTGTGTGGATTTATGCAATACACAGTGTGAGAGTAAAGCCATGTTGAGCCCATGCTTGATGCACACTGTGTTTCCAAGAATAGTTTTTTATCTCTTCTGTTACAGTGGACATTAAATAGTCTGTTATTAAATGCTCTTTTATTTTTATTTTGAAATAATACCGGGAAAAAATGTCAAGAGCAAATGCTGAGGGAAGAGCTCGAACAAGGAAGAAATAATATTAGTATTTAGAAGTGCTTGTGGTGGATGTATAATTTAAGTATCCTAATATAATGCCTTTCAAAGCTTGTATGGAATTACAGTGTCTTTATCTCTTCTTTACTGTCACTGTTCAGTAACAGAATGGAATGACCACACATGCAGATTCCTTCCAGCTTACAAAGCAGTTTGCAGAAGAACACTCTTGGCTTCTTGGATTACTTGCATGGTATCATGAAATAAAAATGAGCATTGTAATGTAACACACTGTATAGGAAATATTTACATTCTATTCAAATAAATGATGACTTGTTTCTGTTTACTACAGATGAGATGAGCGTTGGGAGAGGGAGCTTTGTTTGCACTGTGCCTGACTTAGTGTGTAAATGTGTACCTGTGGTTTTCAGCACTGTATTCATGCAAATGATCTCCCACTGCAAACTGGAATTGTTGGTTAAACCATCAGAAACCAGGGTGACTGTTCCATTCTCACCTGTGCTTTAATGTAGTTCTAGAATGAAAAATCTTGGCAGTGCTTCAAACAGCAACACTTCATTAGTAGCACATGTGATCCCAGGTGTAGTTTTGTCTCCTCAGTTCAGCAGTCAGGAATCACCAAGGCCATGCATGCATTGTTCACTGCTGGTTTTGGGCTTGTGTGGTTTGAGGTGTGGGAGTGGCAGTGGAGCCTCTGTGCAGAAAGATAAAGTTCTTGAAGTTAAATTCCAGAGAAGATTATTCTGCTGGAGCTCCAGTCTTCCTGGTTTTCCTTCCACAGGATGGAGCTGCCACATCAAGGAGCCTTTTCTGTTGCGTCCTTCAAGTGACAGTGCAGGAGCACTCTGCACGGTGTTCCCTGTCACATCTCCAGCCAGTGCTTGCTTTGAACCAGGGTGGTTCAGTAATAATGAGCAGCTGTTTGTTTTCTCCCATTGATCCATTTAATCAGGATTTGATTCTTCAAAACTCCACTGTTGCGTCCTTCAAGTGACAGTGCAGGAGCACTCTGCACGGTGTTCCCTGTCACATCTCCAGCCAGTGCTTGCTTTGAACCAGGGTGGTTCAGTAATAATGAGCAGCAGTCAATTCCACTAGTTAATTACACACCTATTTGTTTTCTGCCATTGATCCATTTAATCAGGAGTAGATTAATTGATTCTTCAAAATTCCTAGTTACTAATTCCATGTTGTGTGAAATAGGAGTAGTGACTTTAGAAATAGGAATACTGGCCTTTTCTACAGTGCTGAGTTTTCATACTGCAGTCTAATTTATAAATTACCCTTTAAAAATTATTACTATAAACATAGATTTTTTTTTTTGTTGTCTCACATTATGTGTTCTTAACACGTATTTGCACTAAAAGGAAGAAAAAGGGAAATTCACATTGGATGCACTTTATCTTTCACCTGTTACTTGGAAGTCAAAATTCCAGTCCATTAAAGAGCTGAGAAAACATTAGGCATTACACCTTGGTTGATCTTTAATAAACCAGAATGGTTCATTAAAATTGAGCCTGTTTACCTTATGGTGATGTTTCTGTAGTTGTCAGTATCAAGAAATACTGAAAATCAAAACAGGGGAATGTGTTCTTATATTCAAAATAATCTTTTACTTCATTTACTTTTTTACTTTACTTTTAAGATAACTCTGACCCATTTGTCTCAGTACAACAAAACTGATTTAGCAAATGCTTTGTCATATGAGGATAGAGAGGCATAAGTAAGACAATGTTATAAATTGGTTTTAAAAGGGAGACAGTGTATCAAATTTAAAATTATGGATAGGCAGCTCAGCAATGAAACCATTTCTGCTTTTAGAGCAGGCTAAAAATAGTTAAAATGTCAGACCACTGCTCCATTAATGGATCATTCCCTTCCTCTCAGCCTTGCTCTCCAAGTACAGTCGTGTTGCAAATTCCTCTGCCCATTTTAGCTGGCCAGGAAGGTCTTGTATGTCTGTAACCCACAGTGATCTGCTGCATACTTCTAAATTTCTCTTCCTGATTGTAGAAGGAAAGATTACCTAAAACATGGGAATGAGAGCTTCCTTTCCTTGTAATATGAAATTGAAAATGTATTGGAAAAAATAAGAGCTTTTTATTCCTCTGAAATTGCTGAGCTCCTGCCATTTGCTGCGAGATCTTCCTTACAAGAATGATAATTTGGAAGGTACATTTGAAAAGAGCTGTTGATTGCAAACAGCAACACTCTGCTTTTGGAGTTTATACTTGCTGGCCATGGCTAAAACAGTGTAATCAGGATTGGCATTAATGTGTTTATCCTGAATAGCAGTGTGGTGATTTTTGTGTGCAGTGCTGTGGAGAAGGGATGGGGTCTCTATAAAATATGTATTTCTCATGGAACAAAGATCTCTGCCATGCCAAGTCTAGCCCAAAGAAGGAAAATGCAACAGCTTAGGGTGTTTTGTACTTAAGAGTTAGTGAAGTTAGAGAGAGAGCAAAGAGAGAAGGTGAGAAGCTACATTTTACAGCAAGGAACAAAGATGAAAGTCCAGATGGACAAAATTATGATCAATATAAAACTAAATTCACCTTGAATCTTTCTTAGCTGATGAATAAGTACAGGAAAGAAGTCTGTAACTGAAAATTGAGATTGAAAGCAAAAATAACATTTTTGTAGCTCCTCCTTCGTGCTTTGGCCCTGCAGTGAGGCTGCAGTGTGGATTGGTGTTGTGCCTGGCATGCAGCTCTGCACCTCAGGTACTGCCAGGAGCACTCCAAAGGGAATGGTGCCCTGCTGCAAAGGGAACATTCCCTGAAGTTATTTCAGAATTGATGGCATCTCAATGCAGAACTAGCAGCCACAAAAGATTGTGTTGTAATTCCATTTTTGGGTGCCAAGGCTGTATTAAAATTGAACACCCTTTTCTTCTACAGTAATTTTGGTTGGTGATGTGAGAACTCATCTTCATAAAAGGCCTTGGAGATGAAAGGCACTGTGTATAATAACAGTGCATGGTTCTGAGCTGAAAAACAAATTTGTGTCAAGTACATCTTCCTCCTCCTCGGCAAAGAACGGCAGAAAGAATATTAGCAATGTTTATTTTCATAATTTAGAGACTTTCCTTGAGCTGCCTTCTGTTGTCCAGAACTAATGAAATCTGATGCCAGAAGCAGGAGCAGAACTTTTTATCTCATTTTATTTTTATATTAGTTCTGCTAGTTTACTATGATGTTTTTAGCACAGAGAGACTATCTAGTGAAATCTGTCTTAGTTTAGCACAGAAGTTTCTCCTAAAATTACTTTCTGGGCTTCACCAAAGAGTAAAACTAGAAATAGAACAAGCCTGAGAGGTGTCTTTTAAGGATTTGCTGGTGAGAATTAGTGTCCTGTTAATTTCTTCTGCAAATAAATCCTGGAAATAACGAAGTGTTGGTTGTGTGTTTTAATTGTAGCTCCTGTGTGCTGATGTTGCTGGCTGGCTGACTCACCAGATGGAGCTGTAGGCTTGTTCTTCTTCCCGGGAGAGCCATCCCTGAATCCCTGAATTCTGCTGCCGTGTGAATCCTGTGAATTCTGAAAAAGGCCACCAGAATGACTTGGCAGTCTCTGGTGGAGAATAAGAATCCATTTATTTTGGCTTCTTGCAGGAGATGACACCACAACATTCAGACTGTTGTGTTCACTCTGTGACATTGCAGAATTCTGAGGCAGCTGAAAGTTGATTGGGAAAAACAGAAAACCAAACAACTGTTTGAGAAGCAAAGTTCATGTCAAAACAGAATTCTGATCATGTCAAAACTCAGAATTTTGATCATGTCAAAACCAGAGTTCTTGGGCAGTGTGTGAGGTTTGAGCCGTTGTCCAGAGAAGCTGGAGCTGCACCTGTACAGCTTTGGGCTGGGATGCTGAGCAGAACCCCCTGGCCCAGGTGAGCACCTGAAGCTGGGAGTGACTGAAGCAATTTCAGGAGCTGCTTTAGCTGTGCCTGCCTGCACTGCAGTGTTGGATGCCAGTGTTTCAGGAAAGGTGCTGGAGTTCAGAAAGCAGCAGCAGTGCATTCAGGCTGAGTAGGAGATAACAGTGAACTCCTGATGGCTCTGATTCCTCCCCTGAACACAGCACTGCTTTGGGCTCAGTGGGGTTCACTTTATCCCAGTGTCTGCCTGGGGCTGTGTTTTGGGTTTGTGCTGAGCACAGTCAGGACCTTACAGAGATGATTTTGTTACTGCTGAGCAGGGCAGACACAGAGCTGAGGCCTTTTCTGCTGGGGGTTATTGGTTTCTCTGGGTCTGCTTTGAAGGCACTTGAGATGGCAGTTCATGCTGGGACTCAGGTGTTTATTGTTTCTTATCAATGAAACAGCCTCACAGCCTTGAGCTCTGCAGCCCTTCATTAGCAAGGCACAAAATGGCCAACTGTCTCTTGTTACAAGGTCTTTTGAGACTAAACTGTCCAATTAAGAAATTACACCTGGATTATTTTCCCTTTTAAGCCAGTAACTGATCCCTCAAAGCCTGCAATGTGGACTTTTCTGTCCAATTACAAAATACCACCCAGACCCATTAATAAGAAGGTAAAGAAGAACAACCTGCCTCCACCCTAAAACCTCCATCTTTCTTCATATTTATTTCTATATTCTAAAACCCCAAACTCTAAGTTTTCCACCCTGTGATATTACACACTTCTAACCAGCTACACACCCATAATCCCAATGCTCTGTTCTGCTTTTCTGCTCTACTCCCTGCTGCCACCAGCTCTGATGTCACTTTGGACAAGGCTCTCTTGCAGAGTACCTACACATGGAGCTATTCCTGTCTGACAAAAATAATACCAAAATCCTTGTTTAGTTCCTGCTCCTTCAGGACTTCGAGTCCTTCACAATTTGTTCAGTTTAGCTCTAAGACAAAAATAGATTTACTACATGTAAGTAAGCAAAATTATGCTTAGAAGAACATTTGCAGTAGTTGGGAGTTTGGTTTCCTGTAGTGAGACCATCATTAACTGCTTTGACAAAAGGAAGAAGTTAATTAAAGATAATAATTGCCAATGACAATGATGATAATGATGATAGAGAAAAAAATAATCAGCATATTGGGGGCAAATTATTTGACAACAGTCTGTATTAAAGAATGTGTTAAGAATATTTCCTGACTGGCTGAGGAGAAAAAAATCTTGTGGAAATAAAATAGTGTTTTGTTTTCCTCCATAAAAACAGAGTAATTTCTGAGATGGTGTTCTGGTTTTGTTTTGGGTGGTTGGATGCCTAAGGTGAGGGCTGGAGGAAAGGAGGAAGGGGAACTGACACTGCAGTGTGAAACTAATGCATGATTTCTTTTAGACATTCCTTGGAGTGTTTGGAAAGGAGAGCACTTCTGAAAATGCTGATTTCTCATTTTTGGCTGAGCAAAAATCTAGGAAGGAAAGCACCTTCCAATATATTTCAGATGCCAGTGATTCAGGACAGGAGCATGGCAGGAGTGCTGAAGCTCAGCCTCAGCGCCCTGCTGCAGCTGCTGGGGGTTTGTGTGGGGATGAAGGGCTGAAATGTGCCCTTGTCCCTGCTGCTGCTCATCACCCAGGACACACCAAGGGACAGCACGCCTGCACTTTGCTTTTGTGACACCTCTCTGCTGTACCCCACCAGGGGAATTGGCAGAAAATGGAGTGCAAACCATTCTGAGTCTTGCAGTCACAGGGGAAAGTCAGACTGAGTCAGTTTGGAATCTCTTCTGCAGGAAATATTTTCATGAGGAAGTCTCAGGCAAATAAATGCACATAGGACATAAATGCAGCCAGATAATGTCACCTACAGAGCTGAGGCAAGTGCCTGGGTATTTACCTGCCTGTGCATTGTGGAAGTACAATACACCTTATTCAACATATTTTTTTTTATTTACAGACATAATTTCCTTTCCTGCTTCCTGACAAGCATGGCAGGAGCACACACGTGTCCCTGTACTGCTTCAAGCAAACATTTTGTTTTCAGGAGCTGTGACAAGCTCAGTGTGGTATCTTACCCTTCCTGAAGGCTTTCTGATTAATGTATTTAGCAAATCATTTGAAAGTATATGTGGCCTTGAGACACTGAAATTATCATATTTTCATCACTATCATCTTGTTTTTGCAAGGAAGAATACCTCATTTTAGATTTTGAAACATGATACATGAATGCATCTTAGGCATAAATGCCCTAGACCTAAAGTCATGGTTTTTCTCTTTTTGTTGGTTATATCCTGGCTGGAAATCAGTCTGGCCAAGTTCTTGTGTTTAAAACAAGCAAATGTCCTGTATTCAACATTTCACACAAGTGGTAGTGTGCAATGAATATAAAGCAAATGCCAACATGTGTTAGGTGGTTTTTTCCCAAGAGTTAAAAATGTGAGAAAGAGCACATCAAAAATTATGATGTACAACATTCTGGCTGTTTAAGCTAAAAAAAAATTCCAAGCAAACTATTTTTAAGGAAAAGTAAACATCACAACTTCTCATATTGAAATGAAGCTCTTCCCTTTTCTTCCAGTGTATCTGTGAAACAGAATGTAGAGCTCCTTGTTTTGGAAAGGGGAAAAAAAAAAAATCTACCCTACCCCTAATAATTTCCACCACAGACTGAAATCAGAATTACTGAGCTACAGTTTCTAGATTTCCTCACTTTATACAGCGAGCAATGGGCAGAGGAATAACAACAGCAAAATGTAAAATTCAGAAAAACCTTTGGAAAAGACAATAGCCAAAATTTCAAATATGGATGGAGGCAGAAGCAGGTTTTAATTGCATCATTGTTAGAGAAAAAGTGCAGAAAATCTTGTCAGGTTGCAATTCATTGTAGTCTTGTCTGTCACCTTTTGTTGCCAGGCTCAGAAATGAGGTAGATAAGAGAAGTTTTTGCATAACAGTTGTAAAATATTGTCACTAACCCACCCCCACACACCCATTTTATTTCACACTGACAAAAGCTGAGATGAATGAGTTGTCTGGCCCTTCCCACTTTGTATAGTCATTGGCTGGCTTGGTTCTAAAAGGGATTTTAAAAAGGGGAATTATGTGCCTTTGCCTAGGATCTGAGGCTGTCAGGGTGCTGAAAAGCTGATCTGTGACCATGCAGATCCCTTGGGCTGTGTGTGCTGTCTGTGTCCTGACACAAATCACACTTCACTCTGTGCAAGGCTGGCAGATGTTTAAAAATGATGCTACAGAAATCATTCCTGAGATCACTGAAAATCCAGAAACACCAATGGAGCCGACTTTCAGCAACAACAACACCATGAATCAGGCAAAACACGGAGGAAGACACATACAGCAAACTCCAGACCTCAGCGGTAAGAAAAATATCATTGCTGTTTGGTTCTTAGCAGACAATTTGCAAAAGAATATTGGCATCATCTATGTTTGTTTATTAACAATTTAGGTGTGGCCCAGCTGCTTTGAGTGATAGGGATTTACATCTACTGTTGAAGAAATATGGATATAAACATTAGAAAGAATTTATTGGAGTTTACTGATGCAAATATGAGCTCTCTGTTGAATATTTCTATTCTGCAGACAACTCCAATACATAAAACCTGTAGCAGATTTTGCTTAACACATCTCTGTGTTTTGTGAGGAAATATCACAAGTTCTCTTTCCCTCTTTAATATTAGGATGGGGGAATGGGTTGACAGTGGAGACAATAATATAAATTTGTAATATTTGGGAACATCCACCAGCTGTGACTAAGATCACCCACCAAAAGTGGCACATTGAGGTTGTGTTCAGCTAAATGAGAGGGGTGTGCTGCTCACTGACAGATCTTCAGCCAGGTTCCAGCAGCTTCAAGATCCTCAAGATCGATTGTCACTTGACCAAGTCTCTAACTTTAGCAGTGATGCAAGACACCAGCCTTTTGAGGAGAGACAGAAGATGGCGAGCTAGCCCCAAACAGAGAAAAGTAGCTTTAAAACGTTTTCCACTGGAAAATAGGGCAAGCTTGGTCCTCCAGACACACAGAACAAAGCACAGATCAAACTTAGAATTTCCACTTTGTGCACTGCAGATCTTGGCCAGCCTCCTTTTTCTGGGGACAGCTGGAAGGCAATTGTGAATTTCTGCTGCAGCTGTCTTTAAGGCATTTAAAACCAAAGGGTTAACAATATTTTAAAAGAAATTTTTAAAAAGTAATGCTTTTGAGAGCGTGACCTTAAAAGTTTCTCATATTCCTAAGAGGGGGAGCACTCAGTTCCTCCCAGGCAGCCCCACCAACCTCCAGGTCAGAGCAGGTTGGATTTTTTTCTCAATACTTTCATTTTTTAGCCTCTTATTACTCTGCCATCAGCTGGGAACTGCCCCACTGATTTGTGCATATTTTTCAAAGTGGAAAGCACAGGAAGTTAAGAAATCAAAGACTGAAGGAGAGTGGGCAGTTGTTTAAGAAACACAATGGTCTTGTACACTTATTTTGGCATTTTTAACATAAAGAATCAAAATTATGATACAAAGTGGTCAGACCTTTCTGGAACACTTGTACCAGACCATGAGAGATTTTGCACCTGCACACTCACAGGACAGGACAAAAATGCAGATAATATCACAGAGCTGAGGCAAGGGCCTGGATGTTTAACTGCCTGTGCATACAATGCACCTTAATCAACACATTTTTTAATTTACAGACAGAATTTTCTTAGCTGCTTGGGAAACTTGGGAGTGTTAGACTGAAGTGCATGTGGAGTTCAGTTGCCAGTATTTTTGTCACAGCTGGCAAGGATTGCTTAATTCCAGTAATGCAGTCCATCAAAATTTTAAAAAATGAAATCTTGCTAGCTTGTACTTTGACAAATATAAATCTGAGCACTGAAAATCCTGTTTCTGTACTTCACAGGAAAACCAAAAATTAAAATGTCTGTACAGATACTGTTGTGTCACTAATGATTCAGGGTCAGAATTCCTTTTTGCTGAACTAAACCTTGCACACAGTGAGGAGAATGGACCTCAGCCTTCTCTGAGCTGACCTTTGAAGGTTCCACCACAAACTTCCTGAGTTCAATCTGTCCTTTTGACTAAGAGAACATTAATGTAGATGAATAACTAATGTAAATTAATAACTTCTGATGAAGTTATTTGATAAACACTTAAAAATCAAATTTTGTGTCTTCCCAACAAGTCAATTAATCAAGGGAAAAGAGCCACTTTTGGGAAAGTTATGTTCCTACGACTGGAAAGATTCTAAATACTTAATGCTAAGAAATCTTGTATTTTCTAATGCTTCATTTGCCTGTAGTTATCCATTGAGAAAAAGGAGAGGAAAACATCTGTAAGGTTCCTAATAGCCAGAAGATGCCTCTAGCTCTCTCAGGGGAGCTTTGTGGGGCATGTGGAATTCCCACAGAGTAGGAAATTTGGAAAAGCTGCTGCCTGAAAAGTGGGAATCCCTTAGTGCTGCTGTTACCTGTGATTTCTCTAACCTGGAACACATAATGCAAGCTAAAAATCACCTAAGGAACACTTTTTTTTTTTTTCCACAAAAGAATTTAAATCTGGAGTCAACATCTAAAGTCAATAGAGTTAAACTAGAGCAGTGGAGGTAAATGGAGCCAGGAGAATATTGCCAAAAATTCCCAGCTGCTCCATTTCCCCCTGCACAGCACTGACATGAAATGTACCAGGTGGATTTTATTCACCAATTTTTATATTGTTATTCAAGGGTTTTACAGCTGGAGTAGCTGAATAGTCAGGAGCTGCATGAGTGAGCCTTTTGAGGTATTTCTCCTGCAAAATCTGCTGTTCAAGACATTCAGCTTGTCTAGCTCAGAGAGATCTGCTGCAGGAGCTGTTGTGGTTTGACACTGGCCCAACACCAGGCACCCACAAAAGCCACTCACCCACCCTCCCCTGCCACAGCTGGGCAGAGGAGAGAAAAATGAACAAAAAAATCTGTCAGATTATAGCACTTGATAGGAGAGTGAGAGAAACTGGAGGTTTGGAGGTTTGAGATAAGGACCAGGAGAAAAACACTCCAACGGCAAAACAGGCTTGGCTTAGAGGCACAAAGTGACTTTATTAACAGAAACAGAGGAGGATAATGAGAAGTAAAATAAACCCTTAAAAAGACCTTTATTCCCCAAAATTGTTGCTCCTTCCCACTGGCAGCTCAGGCAGACAGGGTATGGGGGGTTAGGGTAAGGGTTAGGGTTTGGCTGCTTCCTCAAAGCTGGCAGGGAAAGAGCAGGATTGAAGGGAAGAGCAGGATTGAAGGGAAGAGTAGGAATGAAGGGAAGAGCAGGAATGAAGGAAAGAACAGGATTTAAGGGAAGAGTAGGACTGAAGGGAAGAGCAGAAATGAAGGATTACGAGAATGAAAGATTAGGATTGAAGGGAAGAGCACGACTGAAGGGAAGAACAGGATTTAAGGGAAGAGCAAGATTTAAGGGAAGAGTAGGACTGAAAGGAAGAGCAGAAATGAAGGATTACAGGAATGAAGAGCAGCACTGAAGGGAAGAGCAGGAATCAAAGTGCAGGATTGAAGGGAAGAGCAAAAAATGAAGGATTACAGGAATGAAGGATTACAGGAAGGGAAGAGCAGCACTAAGGGAAGAGCAGGAATGAAGGATTGCAGGAAGGGACGAGCAGCACTGAGGGAAGGGCAGGAATGAAGGATTGCAGAAGGGACGAGCAGCACTAACGCGCTCCCTGTTCGCAGATGCCGCCTTCAGCTGCCGGGAGGTTCGCACCACGCGGTTCCTGACGGACGGGCCGTGCCGCAGCCTGAAGCCGGTGAAGGAGCTGCTGTGCTCGGGCCAGTGCGAGCCCTCGCACCTCCTGCCCAACTCCATCGGCCGCGGCAAGTGGTGGCGGCAGAACGCGCTGGATTTCCGCTGCATCCCCGCGCACAGCCGCACCCAGCGCGTCCTCATGGCCTGTCCCCAGCAGGAAACGCGGACTTACAAATTCCGAGCGGCCACGTCCTGCAAGTGCAAGCGCTACACTCGCTACCACAACCAGTCCGAGCTCAAGGACTTCGGCAAGGACAGCGCCCGGCCCCAGAAGAACAAGAAGCCGCATCTGGCCAGAGCCAGGAGCGGGAAATCCAACCAGCACGAGCTGGAAAACGCTTATTAGGAAGGAGGTGGCTCTGGGTGGGACGAACTGGCGCTCCGGATGTTTGTTAAACCATCAAAAGGCACTCAGAGGTCACAGCGTGATGTTCTGACTGCAGTAGGTTCCAATTCCTTCTGCTAAGCTGGGTCAAAGGCTCACATAGGCAAAAAATCGGTCAGATTTAGCACTTGTGGTGTGGTAAGAGAATGAGGTAAAGGCAGCTGGAGGCACCTGTCACTACAGGACACGGAATGACACGACAGGGACACGCGGCTCTCTCAAGGCAAAAAGAGAATTTTTAATTTCTGATTCCAGCATTTATAGATTTCCAAAAGTGACAGTGGATTGGAGGGTGACAGTGCCACCTCTCCAATGACACTGGACAAACCAACAGTCCATCAAATTTCTCCTCCTCCATAAAAGAATGCAAAGCAATGAGTTATTTACAGAAAGTGTGTGAGAAAGTTCATTACAAGAATGTAAACATCAGAAGGCTTAGAAAATGTTAAAAAATCGGGGTGACAGGCACCCCTTGGAGGTCCGTGACAGTTTGTGTGTCCTGGGCGAGCAGGGAGGCAAAGTGAAGCTGTTGTGGGGACAATCACACTTTGCTTTATTCCACTCATTTATGGGAAAAGAATCCTGAGATCCCTTCCCCAGACAAGGATGCAGGACAAGGCTGCATTCAGGGAAGCACCAGGAGAGTCTCTGAGGGAGCCCTAGAAAGTTTGGGGCAGCAGGGATTTCAGGTTCTGGTGGATGAAGTCAAATTGTTGGGAAATGAACACGTTATCAGATGTCCTCATGCACCAGTGGTTCCTCTCAAATCAAAATGTGACACTAGTGTTCTCAAAGTAAAAGTGCGACAAATCCATTTAAAAGATTATGGGGTCGACAAATTCAAAACTGAGATTTGGCAACTAAAATCATATTGATTTTGGAACAATGATTTGTTTTAGGGACAATTCAACAAATTCTCCTAAGTGGAGCAGATTTATGAAGAAGATGCTCCTCTCAAACCAGATAACCTCACTGATGTTTGCCCTGTAAACAGCTAGCATTATTTAACACAGAATACTAGAATATACTGATTATTCCTTATTTGTAGAACATGTTTGACTTTAATATCAGCTTAGATACATCCATTTACATTTTCTGTTCTGTAGAGTTTGGAGTATCTGGCCACACACTCTGTAGCACTAAAACTGTGCAAACCAAGCTCTGGGAGTAAGGTGGTGGTTCTGCATTTAAAGTGAGCCTCTGCTAAGTCATGGATTCCTCTAGAAAAGTCTTTAGGACGTGCAGCTTTGATAAGTCTTTAGTTTGGCAGCAACTTTCCTTTACTTAGCTTCTCAACACTCAGACTAATGGTTGTGTTTTTACATTAAAGGATATTGTTAGAAAGTGAATTGTCACATACTGTATACATCCTGTAGAATTGATGCTGGAATAATATAAACTGTGGAAATTTGAAATGTTGATAGATTTTTCAGTAATTTTATGTGGGACCAGAACCTAGAGAGAAAAGGTATCATTTCAGAGAGTGAATTACGTATTTATTTTTTTCCAGAAAATTATTTATGCAATGTTTTAACTTGTAGAGAATGAGAAGTAATACTGCTTTAAAAATATTAGTCTGTTATTTTTAATTTTAAATACATTGTTAATAAAGTAGAAACAATGATTAATTCTAGAAAGACTCATTGATTTTCAGCTACAGTATAAAGCTGATTTCCTGCAAAGCCAGGGATTTACAGAACAGTCAGGGTGTCAAGTCCAGTTTCTGTGATTAAAATTGAGCTCCTTAATTCTACCAACCTACACATCCCTCAAGAAACTCCATCCTGGAGCTCCTTGCTCTGGCACAGGATGTTTCTCATGGAAAAGTTCTTCCTGGGCAGAATTATTTCTGTATTCTCATTTCTGCTTCCCTCAGACATTCCCTGATTTGTGTGTTTACAACTGGATAAAGCCACCAAAGAAAACAATAAATCTGTGAACTGTCAGTCAAGAGATCTTGGTTGAAATCTGATTGCTTCAGATTTCTTTCACTGAAAAAAAGAAGAAAAACAGTGTGGAATCCCCTTGCAAATGATGCCAAGAAACAGTTAAAATGTTTTACACTTTGGTGTTGTAGAGCTATGCTCATTCTCATTTAGTCTTTAAGAAACGTTTTCCAATAAAGTCAGAGGAAACTGAGCTTGGGCTGCACATAGCAGGCAGCTCTTTCAATGCAGATGTAAAGATGAGCAGCTTTTTCAAGACAAACCAGTATATATAAGTTGTCCTTTCCTTACTATGACTTGATACATAAAGAGCAATTTTAGGAGAAAACTATCACTTTTTAAACTAACTTCTCCTGCTAATTTGACTAGGGGAAAAAAATCAGGCCCTGCATAAAAACCCAAAGTAAACCATAAAAAAAAAAATAACATAAAAACCCAAAGTAAACCATTGTCACAACTGCAACAACATTTTCCAAACTTATCTTTGCCTTCATGAATTTGACACTTGAGACTTAATTTTCAGAATTCTTTATGAGCACTGCAAGCAGTGCTGAAGTGAGAAAAACAATTCATTTCTCTGGAAAGCTGTTCCACAGTCTCTCATCTAAAACCAATGAAATATTGGTTTTAAAATATTGATTGTGATTAGCCAGTGAGAGAGACTTGCTTCTCTTCATCTCAGACTCCATCCTGGGCTTCAGGCAATCCAGCATCAGGCCTGCTTCAGGGGAATCAGGAATGTCTTTGTCCCAAATATTTCACCTAGAAAAGATCCTCCTACCCCCAAAAATATATTGTCCCATACAGTTCCTGTCTACCAAAAGTGTCAGTGCTTCCTGCTGTCAAACTGCCACTCAGAATCTTGCATTTTTCTGGCTCACAGTGTAAGGATTCATTCTTTGCAAGGCATAAAAGCTTTCACAAGGATCCCAGTGGGTGAAGAGTCCTTTTAGGCTGTGTTTCCTCCCAACAGCCATCCTGTTTGCAGTGACTTCTCCCTGCTTTTAGCACAGGGTAAAGGTGGATGAGAGGAGCAGCCTGCAGACATGACTGATCTTCTGTAATCTTTCTCCTGAAACATCTCCTCCACCCAGCACTTCTGCAATTTTTGTTATCAGGAGAGGAATAGGAAAGGTGGTTTGCTAGCAGCTGCAAAAATCAAAATATAGGATGTTTCAGAGGTGGACTGCCACATTTTCCTCCACCACCACATCCATGTGGGTTCTTTTCAGACAGAGAATTTGGGATTGTTTATTCATCAATTTTTTTATTTTTGCAATCACCCTCTATTTTTTAACCTCCAATATTGGTGTGCATAATCTCAGAGGAGACAGCATCCTTAACTGTGGGTTTGAGAAAGAGTCTGCAGGAAATTTGAGTTTCTTTTTACACAAAACTATAAATTTCAGCTCCTTCCAAAGAATGGACACTGACCTACTCTGTGCTCCTTCTACAAAAGCAGATCAGATTAGATTATTAAATTAGATAGTTTTTCTTTGGAATTGTAAATTCTTCACATGAGAATGAATGCCTTCATTGTCATTTTTGCAATAAAACAGCACAGATGTGCATTGTTTAGGTGCTGCTGAGGAATCAGCAGTAACAGGTCACTGCTTTTACCCAGCTGCCTGCCAGAACTGAGCAATGCCATAATGGGCAGTCCTCAGAGGAGAAATCAAGGCACTTTTTTCAGACAGAATCCATGATTCCTCCAAATCTCCTTTTCCACCCCACTTTTATTTCCAACAATTTGTGTAGACTGTGGCACATTCTCTACAACACACTCACTGGCTTAAAATAGTCACTGTGCTCACTTCATTTCTTTTTCTGGCAAAAGTAGAATTTTACTGTAAAAAAAAAGAAAAGAAAAGTAAAAAATTAAAAATAAACATACCAGCAGAAGAAAGATCCTACTGGTATCCAAGGATACCAAAGATTTGGCACAAGGTTCATCTTTTTAATTAGAAATTGAAAAATAAAGAGCATAACTTTACCCAGTGAGCTCCTAGGCCCAGAAAACACATCCCATGTGTGTTCTGCAAGTGTGGTTGAGAAAGTCAGCACTGTGAAATACACAAGGCATAAACATGTATTTTTTTAGCCATATGACATCAACTTATAATTAGCTTGTTTCACTCAAATTAGTGCAGCATATGGGCACACAGAACAACTTTTCTATAATAAACAGCCTCAAAAGGCTTCACCTATCATAAAACATATTTATATGGAGCTGGAGTTTGGATTGAACATGCTGTGAACCTGAAATTTGATAAACTGGAACTCCCCCTGACAGGCCAGTCATGGAATCCACTTCTAAAATAACAGCATTTAAAATCAAGGCAGCACAAACTGCAGAACTTGCAGCACAGGCAGCCAATGTCATTTAGTGGCACAAAATATTGCAGCTGCTCCCTGCACTCCTGGAGCCACCAAAGGAAAATTCAACTCCAAGTTTTTTCAGGGGATTGACATTTCTCTTCCCAGAGCTGTGCAAACAGTTTTTATCACTGATTGTTGGAGAGTCAAGCAGCAGAGTTCCATGGACAAGGCTCACGATGCCTTGTTGCCATTCATTGCATTGGGAATATGGGGCTTTGCTGGTTTTTTATATTATTTACCAAAATGAATTTTAACCTGGGTAGAGCAGAACAAACACAGTGTGTCTCAAGACCAAAGGGAGGAAGTATTGCTAATTTTTCTGTCTCTGTTAAGCATTTCTGATGCTGCTGAACTGGTTATTTCTTTAAATCCTAAAAGCTTTCACTCTTCTTCTATAAGAGCAAGTTCTTACTGTAAAAAGAGGGTAATAAAACTAATCAGTAAAACCTGAATAGAGGTAAAACTCATCAGCACAGGCCCTGTTAATTATGAAGTAAAGGTATAAAACAAAGAGAACCTTTAAAACACCTCATCTTTACCACATTACAGTGTGCAGATAAACTGGACACTTCAGGGATGGGGCAGCCACAGCTCCTCTGGGCACCCTGTCCCAGTGCCTCTCCACCCTCACAGTAAAGAATTTCTTCCTAAAATCTGACCCTCTTCCAGTTTAAAACCATTGCCCCTGGCTGCCTGATGCAGAGCCCTGTCCATGTTTCCTCTGGACCCCATTTAGGTGCTGGAAGTCTGCTCTAGGTTCTCCTGGAGCCATAAACATCCATTTTAGCCTCCCCAGGTGAGTGTGTGATGTGAATAATTTTTTTTTTTTGCCCCATATTGACCTCTTGGATTACAGCTGATTCAGTGGGCCTGTCATGCCACTTGGGAACTCAGCTTCAGATGGAAATTGTGAATTTTCTGATGAAGAAAGAACACTTTGCTCTGTTCTTGGTGTCCAGAAGGGTAATATAATAATTTTAATCTCAAAGGGTAATACCATAATTTTCATCCCAAAGTAGCCCCAAATCCTTGACTGAGTCCTGAGTCCCAAATCCTTGAGTGAGCTAAAAATCCAAAGCCACTGAGGTGTCCTACTCCAGGCTGTTTGGAGCATTAACCCTGAGGCTCAAGCTTTCTAGTTCATGGCTTTCCAGGTAAATTAAATATACTCTCAAACCAAGCAATAACAGGGTATTTATTTCATGGTTATCAAGTCCCTAAATTAAACAGAATCATTATCACTCCCCCAACAATTTAATGCTTGCAGCATGAGGTTATTTCAATTAAGAAAATAGCTCAGCTCTGGCTAAATAAATAAGTGATGTCATTCTTCATTCAAGCCTCCAGATTCTTTGGTGTAAAAACTTCCCTTAGGATAGGTTTTGGGACATGGTGGCTCCTCTGAGACTATTTCCATCTCTCAATTTCTCTAATCTCTTCTTCCTTCCTTCCTCCTGTCTGTTTCCTTCCCTTCCACTATAAACTGGCCAGTATTTAACTCTAATGCTTCCAGTCTGCCCAACATGCTTTTAGAATTGGGTGGTTGTTGGTTTGTTGTTTTGTTGGGGTTTTTTTATAACCAGAAATAAGGTTTAATTTAAGGTAATTACTTCCCCATTTGGAGAGCTTTGCTATTTGCAGGGCCTTATTTTTTTCCCCATGTTAAATTAGCAGGAGAAGTTAGTTTTAAAAGTGATAGTTTTCTTCTAAAATTGTTCTTCAGATTAAGGGTAGCGCTCAAAACCAGAAACTTCTCACTCATGTTGAATTTCTGCATGTCTAGAAACAAAAGTGGTGCTATGAGGAAATTATTGAGGGGAGGAAGAGGACAAACAATGACATAGACTTCCAGTGAAAATATGTATTTAAGCCTGATCACCAATTAGTATGGGCTTCCAAATAAATTAATCTTTAAATCAGAGGTGTCCAGAGTCCTCTCAGGAATTCAAAAATGGGCCCACTGGAAAAGATACTTTTCTCTAGAACTGTTTTGGTTTTTTTAGTAACATCTCTAATATGACATTGAGGACTCACAATCAGTCATAAGGATTGAACCTGCACTTGCAGTGGAACAACAGCACTTTGTGGAAATAAAAGTATTAATAAATGCAAATATTCAGTGGAGCATTGTCCACTGATAGGAGTCAGTGAATAGGACATCCTGAGTGGGAAAATGGCATCAAATTTCAGAATCCAAACATCACTTTGTGGAATGAAAAGTGTTAATAAATGCAAATATTCAGTGGAACATTGTCCACTGTGGTATTTTCTGAGACCCCCATCAAAGGGAGGAAATGATGAATCTGACTCCATGTTCTTAGAAGGCTAATTTATTATTTTATGATCTATATAATATTAAAGAATGCTATACTAAAACTGTACTAAAGAATAGAGAAAGGATACAGACAGAAAGCTAAAGATACTACTCAAAAACTCCTGGCTCTCTCTTCTAGAGTCTCACACAGCTTGGCCATCACTGGCTAACAAGTCAAAACAATTCACATGTTGGATAAACAATCTTCAAACTACATTTCAAAGCAGCAAAACACAGGAGAAGCAAATGAGATAATATTGTCATCTTTTTTTTTTCTCTGAAGCTTCTCAGCTTCCCAGGAGAGAAATGCTGGGCAAGGGGGATTTTCCCAGAAAATATGACTGTGACAGTCCACTGATAGGAGTCAGTGAACAGGACATCCTCAGTGGGAAAAGTGGCATAATTTCAGAATGCAAACATCACTTTGTGGAAATAAAATTGTCAATAAATGTAAATATTCAATGGAGCATTGTGCACTGATAGGAGTCAGTGAATAGGACATCTTTAGTGGGAAAACTAATTTCAGAATCCAAACATCACACCCTCAGACAGATCCCTTTCTTCTGTTTGGAGTGCTGTCTGTCTAAGCTGTAAGGATTCTTTATTATTTTGGGGTTTGGGACCCCAAAGGGGCCACTGGATGGGTGCAACTGGTTTGGAGCACAGGCTGAGCTGGCAGCTTGCATGTGAGCAACAAACCCAGCCCACATCCAATTTACTTTTGAGCTACACAGCCCTCAAATCTGGAATTCTGCTTTGGTCAGCAGTGCCATCAGCCTGTATTTACTGAAAAACACCACCATTAGTTTGAAATATGTGTTATGCCTATATATGTAATATATAGACATGCCAAAGGATCTTGAATTTATTTGTGTTTCTCTGCTAACAGTGGAAATATAAATTCTAATGTATGTGTAGAGAATGACACAGGCCAAGGGGTATTCATTCCAATGTTTTTATGGGGAAATGACAGTTATGGTAAAACTTCTTTAGACCTGGCTCTTCAGAGAGACCTCACACACAAGTCTGGTGAAAGGCTGGTCCAGAAAGCTTTAAAAAACAAAACAAAACAAAACCAACCAACCAAACAAAAACAAAAAGAAAAACAAAAACAAAAACCCAAAACAAACCAAAAAAACCCAAACAAACCCCCCAAAAAAAGCCCCCAAAAGTAAGAAGAAAGTCATGCCCAAGAGATAACTGCAACTGATATGGGTTTCTGTGGAGATGTACTCATTTTTGATATCTAGCTCCTAAGACAGTATTTAAAGGACAACCACCATTTATGCAGTTAAAAAAAAAATCTTCTCTGTCTGAAAGGCCAAAAAAGCCAAACTAATCAGCCAGAATAAACATATTTAGCAGTAATAACAGAAGAATTCTTCACATCTGCAGCTGATGGCAATTTAAAATTAGTTAATTTTCAAAAATTTCACTCTGAGTTACTGGGCAGTATACAGACATCCTTAGCTCCAAGAAGCACATACATAAAGGATAAAGATGAGAAAGAAATAAATGGAAGTGGAACAGGATAAATATAGTGGAATTGTGTGGCAATGGATTTGTTAAGGAAGAAAAGCAGTTGGATATTGGTAAGGCAAATCAGAAAAGTTTAAAAGGATCTGAGTTACTGAGTCCATTTTGTTGGCCTGACCAAAGCTTGGTGTTTTGTGTCCTAAATTACAATATCTGGCAAAAAAAAAATAAAATTGGGGTTTGTCTTTGATCCTCAGTTAAAGCAGACTGAGAAAATCCCTTCATAATTGGTTAATAGTTCATGGGGCTAAAATTGTTCTTGTAGCACAATCTGTGGGAACAACACAGGAGAAACATTTCCTGCAGAAAGAATGCTGAAGTTTAATTACTGCACATCACACGAGGGAGAATTTCAATTTTTAGGGCCCAGGGTTCAGGCAGTTACTAGGTAGCCAGCTTGTAGTGGAATATTGATTCTTTATTCTAATCTCTGCTGTGCCAGAGAACAGTGGAGGGGCCTCATTCTCATGATGGGGTAGGAGGAATGCTGCACATTTCTTAGCTCTTATCATCATGTACATTGCTGTGGCAGGCAGTTTAATTAATAACTGTCACATCTTGTCATTTATCATTACCCAAACAGGAGGGAAGGACCCTTCCATGTGCATGCTGTACAAAGAAATTAAAGTTTTCTGCCCCAGTCTCATGGGTTTGCTGCTGTCACTCACTTGTGTTGTCCTTTCTGCAGCTCAAAGAATTGCATCTTATCTTGCTCCCAGGACTGGGCATTTATTTATGTCCTGTAAAACAAAAATACATGCAAGCCTTGTGGATAATCAACCAGTATTGCTGGGGAGAATTAAATTATTGAGTTCACCAGAAAACATTTAGCACTAGATTTTAAATGTAAAACCATTAGATTCTTGAGTTCACCAGAAAACATTTAGCACTAGGTTTTAAATGCACCACAAGGAAGACTCTTCCATAAGCAAAGAAATGCAGAAACACCAGAGTCAGATAATGGTGTCAAAATAAGCTTTTTCACTGACTTTAAATGTCATCAGAGCAATATCTTATTTTCATATCACAAAGCTAAATACTAACTAGTTCATGCAATTAAATTGCTCATCTTTCTTTGGAATCACATGCAGCACATAGGAACACTGGGTACTGTAGGAGATTTTGTTCCCAACAGTCAGGCCTAAACAACTTTCTCTCTGTGAATGCTTTGATTTTTAATAGCAATTTGCAGGAAAAACCAATTCCAGCTGAAATGAGAGAGGCAGAGTGATAGACACACCCCCAAACACAATGCATTTTTGTAAATAAAAATAAAAAATGTATTAGATGTACTCTATCATCAGGGACAGCACACAGGGAAGCAGGACCCCACAGATAATTGTTAAGTTGAAAAAAATACCCCAAACTGAACTCCTTTTACTCTGTGCAACACACTGAATTGTGATAAATTTTCATGTTAATGTGTGGCTGCAGACAGAGCTCCCTGTGTCTGTCCAGGACAAATGATGGAGCACCTGTGATGGAGCTGAAGGGCAGCAGGAGTGATGGACTCCTGCAGGGAATGCCAGAACCTCCCAGGCAGAAGAAGGGTGCTGGCTGCTTTTAAAGACTCATTTTAAAGGAATTTGTTAAAGCCACCAGGATGATTCAGGCCATGTTTTCATCAGGAAAACAGCTGAGAAAATTGTAACATATGGCTGAGAATTACTGAGAATCTTGGACTGTCTGTGTTGACAGGCACTGACCCCCAAGAGAACACTGCATGTGACCTGAGGCTGTGGAGGAGCTTCCAAAATTAAATAATAGAACTGGGATTGTGGGTGTGGAGTTTAAATAGAAGTGTGTAACATCACAGGGTGGAAAACTGAGAGTTGAAGGGTTTAGAATATAGTAATATATATAGAGCAAGATGGAGGTTTTAGGGCAGATGCTGGTCCTTCTTCCCTTCTTCTTCTTCATCTTGTTCTTGTTCTTCTTCTTCATCTTCTTCTTCTTCTCCTTCTTCTCCATGGGTTTGAGTGGTTTTGTTTAATTAGATATAAAAATCCACATTGCGGGGCAGAGGTGGTGGGTTATTGGGTTAAAAGTAAAAATAATTTAAGTGTAATTTCTTAATTGGACAGTTTATCCTTAAAAGGACTTGCAGAGAGAGAGATAGGGCTCCATTTTTACCTTGTTGGACTGAAGTGCTGTAGAACTCAGGGCTTGTCAGACTGTAACATGGATAAAAACTAATAAACATCTGAGTCCCAACAAGAAATGCCTTCTCATGATTTAATCCTGACCTTGGCAGAGAAAAGAAGCAAAAGAAAAGAAGCAAAAGAATCCATCCAGAATGCAGTGTGACCTTCTCAGCTCTGTCCCTTAGGCTGACCCCTCGTTCAGGACAGCTCCTGCAGCACTGGGGAATATGTTTCTTTCAAATTCTACACCAAAATTTCCTGAAGAGAAGACATGCTCAAACACCAGCACACAGATAAGTGCAAACAAGAAAATCCTGCACCAGAGCTTGTGAGATCCTCTGCTCTAAAATGTCACAGGGACAAAAAGCAAGAGGCATGAGATGGAGCAAAGGACAGAGACCTTTCCATGGCAGCACCAAGGCTCAGGTGTCAAAGAGCTGAACTGTGAGTGCATTTTAATCAGGAGATGTGGTAATTCTGGCCCCTTCTGGCTGCAGTAAATTGCCCTGTTTGGCTGGAGCCAAGCTGAAATAGCACCTTGGGCATGCATCAGGAAATGACCTCAGAATATAGGAAGCCTCAGCCTCTAGGTGATAAGTAAGGGCCCAACAAATTAATCTCATCATCTGCATTCATCTTTGGATGCTGCTCTGTGCCAGGCCACAGTGTGTGGGCTGCAGCCTATTTTTTTTCATTTGTCTAAGTTAAATTGGTAGTTTGAGTTACTATGATACAAATGTTCTATTCTGTGCTGTCTGCATGGCAGATTGTTCCTACTGAAATAGGAAGAATGATCATGTCATATTTTACAGACCTGTGGACAAATGATTATCAGCCTTCTTTTGGCAATATATCTTAAATTATACATTATATAAGTCTGGTGAAGGGAATTCATGGACATCCTCTGTCTATTTTCCTTCAATGTTCCTTTATATTATTAATTGTTACTTAATTATTTATTATGCCATTCAAAATCTACTTATTTCTACAGTCTAGCTCTGAATTGCATTCCTCACTGTATTATTAAGGCCTTTCAAGATCAAAAATCACATCTAAGTGAAATGGAAAAAAAATATTGCCTTAGACTCATGATTGGAACTTAGGTATGCTATTAAAAAAAACTAAAAAGAAAAAAAATAACCCATTACTTCCCATTGCTTTATAGAGAACAACCTACCCTCCATTTCAAAGAAATACATTTATTTTCCCAAAATATTTCAGTAAATTTTCCTGTCCTCAGAATGTTTCAGCAGCAGAAAGAACAGAATCATTACCTTTTTTTTTCCCCTTTTTTCCCTGTCACACACAGTGACTCTACTGCAGACATAAGGAGGACAGACGAACCTTTCTTTTGCCTGTTTTCCATTTTTCTTCTGTTCATTTTAGAGATAGCAAATGGAGGATTTGGGTGTTTTCTCCAAACCTGTTATTTATTCTGAAAACTAAATGCTTTAAGGCACAGGAAGACCAATTTGTGTGCAGAGCACATATTTATGAATATGTGCTCAAGACACAAAGGTCCCACAGATTACTGTGAGAAATAATCCTGTTTCTGCAATATCAGTCCTTAATGATTAATTTCTAATCCTTGGCAAATGATAAAAAAAGAGGAGAATATATGTAATATAATTCATTTTCCAGCTCCTTTTCTTCATTCTGCAAACTGTAGCTAACAATATATTTAATAACTCATCCCTGAATGGTGGTTACACATGACAGATGCACCAAAAGTTAATTTTCTGTTTGTCTCTACTTTCTAGAAAAGGGGAAATTATTCCTCTTGGATGAAATCTAAGGCACACACAGATGGGAGTACAAGTGGTTTTTACAGGTACAAACACAGGAATATTTCTATTGTAAGACTCTATTAGTTTTGTTTCTTCTACCCTTTCTATTTGGTAATAGATTTTTTACTCCACAAACCAGTGAACCAAATGCCTTTCAAATAGGAACACCCTGCTGGTCTAACCCATGGAAGGAGGCTTCCAGGCAGAACTCTTTGGCAGATGACACAGAAAGGAAAAAAGGGGATTTTTTGTGCCAGTGGGTATTGCAGGAGAGGCAGTTTGTGGGAGGATTCTTTCTGGAATATTCCTCAATCTCTTACTCCAGCAGTGAAAGCTACAGTGTCTGTATAGCTCTGCTTTGGACAAACACAGAATTATCTGCCTCCCAAACTGAGCTGGAGTCCTTAGTGTGCCAACTGCCTAAAAACAAACAGTAGCAGACAGCAAAATCCATAGGAGAAAGACCCTGTGAAGAATTAACTCTGTTGGAAACCTAGGAAATTGGAAAATATACATTCACCTATCAAAATTCATGCAAAATCAGACAGCAAAATCCATAGGAGAAAGACCCTGTGAAGAATTAACTCTGTTGGAGATTGGAAAATATACATTTACCTATCAAAATTCATGCAAAACCCCAAGCTCCCAGTTAGCTGAAGGCCTAGGACTGACTCCTGTGGGGAAGGTAATTCTTGCTCCTGCAAACACAGACCTAAAGCTGGTCAAGGTATGAGAACTTACAAATTTATTACTTTTTCTTTTGGTTCTATGGTTAAAAGAAGCTTAACACTTTAAACTAGGAAAATTCTTCATGTTCTAAAGAAAATTCAATTTGTTCATGCATAATTGGATGGCTAAACAAATTGAAGTATAAAATGTTCACTGTTTCTGCACAGTGGGTGAGGCAAAGATACTAACTTAAAAGTTAAACAATTAAAGTGGCCCTTAAAATCTGTACACAGTAGGATTTAATCCCCTGCTGATGATACATAAACCCAACTGATTTAGAGATGGCCTTCCAATATTAATGTGATAATGAAGGGGGATGAATATTCCCTCTATGAAAGTCCAAAGCTCTGTGGCTCAGAATTCTCCACTTTGGCTACGAGGCCAGAGACAAATGCATTTTTTCAAGGAAAGGGAGAGAAAAGGACTCAGAAGCAGATTTATTCATTAGCCTGACAAAAGCATAACACTTTGAAATTGTCACTGCAATAACAACTGCAGCTACAGGGACTAGAATTGAATTAGAAAAAGAAATTTGCTTTCTAATTCTCTGGGTAAGGGAAGAATTCAGGTTTAGCTTGTGCTTGCTATCCTTTTGTTGACACTTTTTGCTGAAATCCCCTGCACCAGCCTTGGATTGGTCTGGCTTGGTCACTTCCAGTTACCCACTGGGGTCACTGTGACACCTCAGAGAACACCAGGCTGGTGAATTCCCAAAGCTGGCTCCTTGCTCCAGGACCCTGCTGGTAGAACATTCCATTCTCTGTGCTGTTCCTCCTGCTGGCTTTCTCCTGGGAGGAGACCAGGACAGCCAGAAGCTGGGGACACACCCTCAGGGCTGTTCTCTTGAGTGACAACCCAGCCAGTTTGGCTTCAGCAAAAATTCCTCTCTTCAAACCCTAATTACTGTGCTGGCACAGCACTCTGAGTGGTTTTTCTAATTGTTTGTATTTATTTGCAAAGTCTCTACTGCACAGGGTCCTGTGATAAATATAATTCCACTCATGGCTAATTCGATGCTTTTTTGGGGGTAGAAGGGAGAGTAATTTCATGGTAAACCATAATTACTAACACAAGAAGTACCTTAATTGCCAATCCAATCTGAGGGAGTAGCTGAGGCTCCAATCAGCCTAATTAGAATTCTACTTGTTCATAATAAATAAGTGGTAATTCCTAATTGGACCTTGCCTACAGTATTCTAAAAGTGTGGATCTAATGTCAGTTTGTGTTTAATTTTGGCCATTTCCTTCTTGCAGTGGACTGACAGTCCTGCACAGAACTGAGCAGAGCATCTGAGGCCTTGAAGTCTTCTCCTGCTGTTGGCTTCTAGTGGCAGAACAGACAATTTAATAATGCAATTTATCACTGTTGAGTGCTGAACTCCTGAATATCTCATTCCAGCTGTAGGTGTAACATATAGACACCTAAATGGTGGAAAGAGTGAAAAATCCTTTTAGCTTTCCCTGTTACTCACCTTTTCTGATGAAACCACACTCATTCAGAGGTTAAAACCATCTTATGTTGTTATTTGGGTCATTCATGGCTAGAAAGCAGGGTTTCTGATTGCTGCCAAATAAAAATAAATATTTTTACAATATACTGATAGCTTGGCTGTTGGATTAAGCCCTTTTCTGGCTCAGAGATGGGGTGATTGAGAGGTGCTTTAAAAACTTTTATCCCATTTTCAGTCTCATGTGAAGGGTGAGACAACACATATGTTATAATTCACATCATCACAATCAGGAGGTAATTATTTCCTAATTACAATACACTATAAGTGTTTCTTGGCCTATCAGCTTTTGCCACACCATGCTGTAAATGCCTTAAAGCCAATCATCTAAAATCACCCCTCGTGGGTCCCACTACAATGCATCTTTCATAGTTCTGTTTCTCCTTCTACCAAACTTGAAAAATCCTCTACAAATTCATTTCTCACACTTGGCTCCAGCTGTTTATCAAATATGTATTTAATCCCAAGCAAATATGTATTAAATCCCATTGTGCCTGAAAGGAGAGAGCCAAGTAGGTGTTTATTATTTCTTATTGGTGAAACAGTTTTATAACTATGAGTTTTGTAGCTTTTTATTATTAAGGCACAAAATGGTTAACCATCTTTTGTTACAAGGTCTTTTAAGAATAAACTATCTAATTAAGAAAGGACTTTTAGATTATTTTCCTTTTTAACCCAATAACTGATGTCTTGAAGCTCATAATGTGGGGTTCTTGTCTAATTACAAAACATTATTTAAACTTATGAAGAAGTAAGAAGAAAGTAAAGAACAACAACTTGTCTCTACCTTAAAACTTCTATCTTGCTTTTTATATATTTATATATTTTAGAACCCCAAACTTTAAGTTTTCAGCTCTGTGGTATTACACACTTCTAACTAACTACACACTCGTAATCTCAGTACTCTTAATTAATTTTGGAAGCTTGTTCTACAGCTTTAGGTTAAATGCAGATTTCTCTTGTGGGTCTGTGCCTTTGAGCACAGAAAGTTTAAAATTCTCAGCACCCAGGGTTCCAACAGGATATTTCCCACTCTTTTTCCCACATTTTACTGACCTCCACAACTGAGATACTCTTACAACACTAGCAGAACAAAGCATCATAAAAGTATTTCTTCCATGGTTTCCCTTATTTCTTTTTCTAAGAACTCACTGGTTGGTAATGGGAATATCATGTTAGACCTACAAACACATTCTGACTTGTGGTTGATACATGTGTGCAGCAGATTTCACAATTAGAACATTACAGTAATAAAAATTCCAATTTTTTTCATTTCCAGTGAACCTTACCAGTCTCCTGATCTTTACCACTAATGGGGAGCTGAAGATTTATTAATTACAGCAGATTTGTATCTTAGAGATTCCCTAAAACCATGGCTAAGCAGCAGCTGTGGGAATCAGAAGAGAAATTTTGTGGCATCAACCTGGTCTTGCAGGGCTCTGTCTAAGGAGTCAGAGTCATGTTAACCAGTTGGCCTGGCTGGCCAGGAGACAAATACCTGAATATCCAAATCCCCAAATCCCCAAATATCCTACCCAAACCCCAAATGGCAGGGTGTTTCCATCTGTCAGTGGCCCCACATCCTCCTACCTACAGCTGGGCACGTGTAACACAGACTTTGGAACCAGCAGCTCCTCTTTACCCCTTTTATTTGCCTTTTTATTTTTAGGATTTTCCCCTTTTTTTCCCCCTTTTTCTTATTTTCTTTTTTTTTTTCCCAATTTTGAGTCTTTCAGAAATAAACAGAATTCCTTGGGGTTTTTTTTAGATCAGCTTCTGTTCTCACAGCTTCTGGGCAAATACTTCCTTACTTGCTAGAGGGCTTAAGGCCCTGGGAACCCAGCAAGGGGCGAGTGGAGGAGCTGCTCACACTCTTTCTTACCAAGCTAAAAATCACTTTTTCTATCAATCAAGCCCTACATGAGGCCTCCTTCAACTTACAGGCTCCTCACCTTTGTGTTAGGATCCTGCCAGTCACTGTCATGGCAACCACAGAGACCATTCCAGCTGAGGAAACTGCTGCTTTTTGGGGAAACCAGTTGCTTGGCACTTGAAAAAATAAAATATCCAATAGAAAAAAAAAAAATTATTTACCTTTTTTTTTTTTTTTTATCATGCATGGAACTAAGAAGAATAAGACATGAAGATGTGAAAATAATTTTTTTTCTCCATAACTGTTGCATCCTGAGTCAAGTTTGCCTCACTGTCTTTGAGCAACAAAGAACAGGAATGAGTAATATACATATAGAGGATTAATAATATATACAGGAGTAATATATATATATATATATATATGGGAGTATTTTATATATATATATAAACAGGAGTAATAATTTTCTATATTAACAGGAGTAATAATATACACATTAGCAGGAGTATAAAATATATGTATTAACAGGAGTAATAATATGTATATTAACAGGATTATAATATATATGTTAGCAGGAGTAAAAAATTATATATAAAAATAGGAGTAATAATATATTTCTTAACAGGAGTATTATATCTATTAACAGGAGTATTAAAAATATATATTAACAGGAGTATAATATATATATAAACAGGAGTAATAATAATATATATATTAACAGGAGTATTATATATATATATATAGGTATGTATGTATATATATGTATGTGTATACATATATATATATATATATATATATATAAAATAAGTTATAAGCATAAAATAAAACCAAATAAGGAAAGAGCCGCAAGGCAAGGACTTCAGCCAAGGAGAGAGGAACATGAATTCAGCAAATCTGGGGACAGCCTTGTCCCTGCTCACAAAGGCCCCACAAGGCTCAGGGATCCTGAATGTGCTCCTCCTCCTGAGCTTGCCCTTGTTTCACTGCAAAAAAAGGTCTCCAAAATTCTCTCTTTAAAAATGCTGAGTTTGAATAAAACCCAGGATTTATAAAAATCCTATTTAATAAATTTATAAATATATATCTTTTAAATTTATATTTTTTATAAATATATATTTTTAAAATTTATAAATTCATAAAATTTAAATTTTATAAATCCTTTGCATTTAAAAATCATTTTTGTAACTCCTGTCTGAGTCACAGACAGAATTTCCCTCCTCCTTTGCCATTAGCTGCAGGGTGGGTGTCTGACCTGGTGTGCTTTTGTTGGCTCTGCACTTCAGCACTGGCACTTCCTACAAGAATTGCTGCAGCTGGGAATTTTTAAATTAATATATTTATTATTTATTGATTTATTTATTTATCCCTGTGCCCAGATGTGGGCTTCTCTCACACCAAGGGGTTCCTGGCTGGTTTTTCTTGCTGGAAGCATCCTCGAGGTCTCAGCTGCATCCTGAGGGTTGGGAAGCAAATCCTGTGGAACAGACGATGGAAAATCCATGGAAATTCACACAAGCAGTGGACAGGTGCTGCAATTCCATTATTTTTTAGAATTTTCTTATGAAAACCAAAAGAATAATGGAGGTGCTTGATAAAGCATCTTCATACTTTTAGCCTGTTCTTATCTATTGATTTATTTTATTTATTTTTAAGTGGAAGGAGGGGAGGGGAAGGCAGCATTTTATTTAAACCTCAGCCACAACGTAGAGGTTTTTTCTTCACCCGGAATTGCAGGTAGATGTCTCCACCTCGTGGCTTGAAAAGAAAGCATCCTTCGAAAAATCCTGAATTGCTATTTCATGCAAAGGCAGCAGGCTAAAAGGACTTCTGCAAATTATTTTCCAAAGCAAACTGCGCTGGTGACCAGCACACTTACACAAAAATTCAGGGAGGAAAAATGTTTTATTGGCTTTATGTAAACCAAGGAGTTTATATATGAATATTATATCTATATATATGTATGTATGTATGTATATGTATCTATATAAAAATTTTTATATTAAATATATTTTTATATATAATCTATATTATATATTATAATTAGAAATATATGTCGTTATTTATATATTATATAAATATAATATTATATATTATATAATTATATAAATATTATTTATTATATATAATGTATAATTACATTATATAACTATAATTATACTATAGGTAATAATATATCCTATATTATATATTCTATAATGTATATTCTATATATTTATTATATTATGTTACATTTATTCTATTTCTTATATATTCTATTGTTTATATAATATATATTCTATTTATATATTATATATATATAATGAATACTTATCATATATAAACTGACATGATGATGACCCGTGTAACATGAGGATGCTGCATTCAGCTGCCCTTTCTGTATTCCAAGATCCACATCCTGCATGGCAAAATCAATTTTCTGTATCCTTGGAGGACAGATCATCAGGCAATGGAGCAAGGAAAATTTGCTCTAAGGCTTTGGCTCCAGAGGGAGGTGCTGGGGGCCACAGGACAGATGATGGACTTTGCACCTGCTTAGCACAAGAGATTTGATAACAGGATGCCTTGGCAAGAGCAAACTGAATTATGAGAAATAAATCAAGATTGCAAGAAGATCAAATCAAACGAATTTACCAGAAAAAGCAAATGACATCAGACTTCTGCAAGCAAAATGTGTGAGTTTGTTGATGTGATCTTTAACCCAATAATTGTAGTAGAACATTGCTAGTCTCCTTAAAATAGTAAATAAGAATTGTACTCTGCAATAAATTTTGATTAATTTATCCAAATTAATCCAAATTTAATTGTAGTCCACAATATATTTGGACTAATTTATCCAAGTTAATCCAACCACATCGAGTCCCTGTGTTTCTCTCTCCACTGCTGACAGGAGGCCAGCACAGAACCCCAGCTCTCACCAGCAGACTCAACCTGCATCCCTCAGGTCTTTATTTCAGGACAAGATGCTCAGTATAAATTCACTTTTCACGGTGTAAATTCACTTTTCACAGAGCAAATTCACTGCTCAGTGTAAATTCACTGCTCAGTGTAAATTCACTTTTTTTCATGGAAAAAGATGTTCCAAACCCAGTGGAATTGGTGCAATGAAATGGGAGCCACGGTTACATTGCATTTTAAAATGTACCAATAGAGGGAGATGCTCCCCCACACCAATTCATTCCTTCACAATTCCTGCTCTTTTGCTGCCAGGAAAACAGAACTGAAACTGAACAGAAACCAGTCAGTGTTGTTCTAGTTCTAAGGTGTAATACAACACAATTTGTTCTGTGGTTTCAGCAGAATTCCCCAAAAAAAAGGCAACTGACTGAACTTTAATTACTAGACAGGATCACATAGGATACCTTGAATATTGGAATTTACTCAGATCTGTTCAAAACATTCTGTGACTACATTCCACATAGTAATAACTTAATGAATGCTTTTATAATTTAGGAAACAAAAATAATTTTCTATTACAGTCATTCAACAGAGGAATAAATTCTGGCTCCTCTAAAAATCCTTTACAAAATTTTCATTTAATTTAACCTTTAATTTCAATTTAATTTAATTTAATTTTGCCTTTAATTTAACTAGCTCTACTGAAGCATTACAGGCAAAGGGTGGTCTCAAGAGAAGTAGTGCAGATCTCTTGGCACTGAAGAAATTTAGAGGTTTATCACTTGTCAGATAATCCTACAAATGTATTTATTAGGATCTCCAGAAACAGATGGGATTCTTAATACAACAAAAACTCAAAATAAAAATGTTGCACTCTGCTTTGCCTCAAAATATAGATTTGTTAATCCATAGCCACAAAAAATGGTTTTAAAAGGCTGAGTGTTCTGCTCCTCTCTGTTCCTTGCCATGATCATGATTCCTGTTTCTTTCATGTTATCTGATGAAAAGAACAGAAGAGTTTTGCAATCTGCCAAAAGCTGAGCTAATTTTGTATTTTTCAAATTATCTGCCAGTCAAACTCTTTAACTGTTCCTTTGCTGATCTTACAAAATATTCTTGATTTCATAGAAAGTTTCACTGCCTTGGACCTTGCTCAGGACATTCAGCTCTCCATGAAACAGCTACAATAGCAAGCACAACGTAAAGACAGGAGTCATTAAAAAAAGATGATTTATCAAAGTTTTGGCAAATGGTCTTTCCTGTCTTAAGGATAAATGTTGTAGCTGAGACACTATTTGCTTTTATGGCCTTTTAAGGGAGGGATATCCCTCATTTTTACATGATGCTGGGCCTAAAATCCACAAAAAGAACTTCAAGAGGTGAGACAATCAAGGGATACAGAAGATGTGTCCAGACTTGCAAGCCAAGATCTTTGCTCCCTTAGCAGCACATGCTGCTGAAACAGGAGCATGCTTTGCTTCCTGTAATTGCTAAATTTCAATCAATATTATAAATATTTACCTATTTGCATTCATACTCACTTTTCATAGAAGAGAGGAACCAAAAGAGAATGTTTTAAATAAATTATGTAAAATAATCCCAATTAAGTGGGAACAGATCTAAGGTACAAGAAAAACATGTATGCATCTACTCATCCTAGAATTTATTGTGTCTAATTTCCCAATTTCCATGACAGTACCCTTTTTTTTTTTCTTTTAAATGATTTCATGTCAATTTTTTAGGAACAAAACATTGTGCAACATTACAGCAGCTTCTAGCTAGTGATTTTTTTTTCCTTTTAGTATTTCTGCAAACTTAAAGTTGGATCCCTCTTTCTTCTGCTTTTTGCTTCTACTGCTCTCTGTCCTAAGATAAATTATCAAGTAAACTGTCTCTTACACTTCTTGATGTTTCCTCTACCTGAAGCAGGATTTCTTTTCTTTTTTTTTTTTTTTTTCCTTCACTACTGTGAAGCCATCAAATTTAATTAATCCCGGAAATATTGACTTAGTGCTAAGGGAAACATTATCATTAAATTAGAAATGCTTGTGGTGGTGATGCCAGCTGCAGAGCAAGGCAGGCACTCCTCTCAGTAAGTGGAACACGTTTCAGGTAAAATCTTTGCAGCCAAAAGCTTTATTTACTCATTTCACTTCAGATTTTCATTTCACTGCTGCAGATCCAGGAGCTGGTTGTTTGGCACCTTCTCTTCAACACTATTTCTCTGACATTACATATTATTTGTGCTTCAAAATTCCCTACAAATTGACTGAAAACTTGTTCTTAGAAGTTTAGGGAGAAGAGAGATAAAGATATCATGCAACTGTGATGTCACTGTTATAAAATAGCTGCTTTTAAATTTATTTTTTAAAGAAGGAATGCAGACTTCCTCTCTAAATCTCCTCCTTCAAATTATCAAAAATCTAATACTGATTTTCTGCAAATACAGGCCTTTCAAACTCGAGTCATATGTCACATGGCATTGCATCAAAATTCATGTTAATATTTCATGACGTTTTGTCCAATATCTGATGTTTTTTAACAGCATTCTTTAATCGCATGGCTCTCTAACTTTTGTTGGTAGGAGATAATTTTTCCTTTCTTGGTTCTCTGCCTCTGTTAGTCTAAACTTTACACTGTTGAGTTTTAACTTCTTTTTGCCAGGGTTGTGATTAAATGTGTGAGGTGGTATTTCTTGTTGGCATTCAGATGTTTATTAGTTCTTATTCATGTTACACCCTCACAAACCCTGAGTTCTGCAGCAGTGCACTCCAACAAACTAAAATGGAGCCCCATCTCTCTCTACAAGGTCTTTTAAGGATAAACTGTCCAATTAAGAAATGGCACCTAAATTATTTTTGCTTTTAACCCAAAACCAACCACCCATGGCCTGCAATGCATACTTTTTTTATCCATTTATACAAAACCAGCCAAACCCATGGAGAAGGAGAAGAAGAAGGTGAAGAAGAAGGACCAACCTCCACCCCAAAACCTCCTCTATATATATTCCTATATTCTAAACCCTTCAACTCTAAGTTTCCCACCCTGTGATATCACACACCTCTATACAAACTCCACACCCACAATCCCAGTTCTGTCATTCCATTTTGGAAGCCTTCTCCCTGGCCTCAGGACAATGCAGTGTTCTCCTGGGGGTCAGTGCCTGGCAGCACAGAAAGTCTCCAATTCTCAGTGACCAGGGTTCCAACATTACACTTCTTCTGTTCTCTTATTCCCCCAGAAAGGCTGAGAAAACTATTAAAATTACTACTAAAATCTTAGATACACAGAGCCTATCTCTGGGCTTGGCATTTCCTCCCCAGCTCTCACAGCTGCTGCACCCCCATTCTCCTCTCTCTTATAGATACACATTATAATATTGGCTTTTGGCAAACATAGAAATAGGGCTCTCACAGCTGCTGCACCCCCATTCTCCTCTCTCTTATAGATACACATTATAATATTGGCTTTTGGCAAACATAAAAATAGGGTTTATATGTGTAGTGTTAAAATAACTTTTTAATAAAAATACAGCTTTTTATTGCTGTTGTTAATTAAGCTTAGTGAAATAGCTGATATTAAGTCTGCTTGTGTTAAAATGCCTGCTTGGATGGGATAACATCAAAAAAACATATGAAAAAGACACCTACTACAGCCATACCGGCACTCACCCTCTGAAGACAGTGTAGACCAAAACCCAAAAATAAAAATAAACTAAATATATTAAAAATAAATAAATAAATAAATAAAAATAAACTAAAACCACAACCAAAAAAAAGGCAAATCCAAAGAACCATGCTAAACAGTTCTTAGAATATAGAAACTAGTTGAAAGAAAAAGTTTGCTATACATAATTGTGTATGAATATGCAACAAGCTGGTGTAATAGAAAAGGTATTTAAGGGGTATCCCCAAAAATCAGTGTGCTCTTGGCTGAGTGCAGAGATGCACCCTGACATAACAACCTTTACTCCATAATCTTTATCTCCTACTGTTCTTTATTGAACTTTTTAAATTTTCACAGGAAAGTGAACGTGTTTTTCGTGTTTTTCACCTGCTGGGTCTGCAGAGGGCAGAAGAAGGGTCTGCTCCTGGCTCTGCTCCTTACCTGGGGAAATCCCACAATGGACAGAGACAAAAATTGAGAGGAATAGCAGATTTGTCTTTACAAACAAGCTGTGGGTCTGCTGGTAGATAAAACTAGCACTGGGAGATAAAAGAAACAATGGGAAGGATTCCACTGATTGATGGATGGAAAAAGATATCTGCTTTTATAAATAAATTTTAGGTTTGCTGATGAATGAAATTAAACATTGAAAGATGACAGAAACAATGGGGAAGAAAAACACCGAAATTCTGTAAGAATTAAAAAATTAAAAGGGAAGGTTATACATTAGAGGGAAAATTTTGGTATCAGGCGTATCGGGAATTTTTTACCTTTCAAGTACCTCAGCCAATGGGGAAAGAGAGAGGGAAATGTGGGAAATTAGGATTAAAAGGGAGGCTGCATCCTCCAAAAATTTGAGAGACCCCAGGGGAATGCCCCATGGCCTCTCCCTTTATTGGAATAAAGCCAAAGGAGTCCTCTGTCTGCTTTCTGGACATAAACTTCTGATGTTGGTGGATTAATTTTCCTACCAAAATCAAGGCTAAATCTCTGCCTCCTTACGGGAGCGCTCCTCACAAGAACCCACCTCCGTCATGCCGTTTTCCCCATCCATTTCTCAGTGCTTGACCGCAGAAATGTTGACTTTCTGAAGGTTAAAGGTGGCAGCCTCAGGCACCAAACGGGGCCGGGCAGGAGGAGCTGGTTGTTGTTGTTTCAGGAGAAAAGTGTCAGGAAGATGCAGCGGCCCCGGCCCCCGCTGAGGCGCCGAGTGACAGCGGCAGCTGCCGGCGTGAGGGAGCCCCGCGGCGCCCGGGCGTTCCCAGGCCGGGAAAGGCCACGACATCTCCTGTTCCCACATCTGGGGCTCAGGAATAACAGCGACATCTCCTGTTCCCACATCTGGTGTTAAAAAAAAGGGAGCAGACTCCCGGTACTGAAGAGATTTCAGCATTTCAGGGAACAGCTTCTCCTCCCAGGCACCAGGGACACAGCCACTGGTGTTAAAAATGGGACCAGACTCCTGGTACTGAAGAGATTTCAGCATTTCAGGGAACAGCCTCTCCTCTCAGGCACCAGGGACAGGAGAACAGGACACAGACACTGGTGTTAAAAATGGAACCAGACTCCAGTACTAAAGTGATTTCAGCATTTCAGGGAACAGCTTCTCCTCTCAGGCACCAGGGACAGCAGAACAGGACGCAGCCTTAAGCTGCACCCAGGGAGGTCTAGGCTGGGCAGGAGGGAGAAATTCCTCCCAGAAAGAAGATATCTCCTGTTCCCACATCTGGTGTTAAAAACGGGACCAGACTCCTGGTACTAAAGTGATTTCAGCATTTATTGTAATAAAAAGAAAGGCCTAAAGCAAGGGGGCCCGCAGGCCAAGCAGGAGCAATCCTGTTGAGGATGCTGCAGCGCCAGCTCTGGGTCAGCTTCAGCAGCGATGTCCCCGATGTTCCAGGTGGAGCAGCACAGCTTCCCTGGGCCAGAAGCCCCTTTTTATACTGTTTTTTGTCCCTTTGGATTGGTTTCTTTTTGGATCCTTCATGCAAATCCAGTTTTAGGTGCTTGATTGGCCCATTACAATTCTGTCCAGGCTGGCGCATTTTGCTCGGGGAGTGGTGCACTTTACTTAGGTGTAATTTCTTATAACTACCCTTTTAACCCCTTTTACAATATCACAACCAAACTAACAGTACATGCTTAACAATTATCAACTATTTTACAACAGTTTCTAAGCTATTTTTAACATCTGGGGCTGCAGGAATAACAGCAAGAGAGCTCCATGAGGAGATCAGGGCCTGAACAGTTTAATGGGACAGGAGATGATGTGGGGATCCAGTCAGGCCTGCTCAGAGGCCTAAAGCTGATCCTGACCCAAGTGGGGTTGGGACTAAGGGACAATTCTCCTTTCTTCTATCCCTGCAAGGATGAATGTTTGCTAATTACAGAGATCTTTTTGTAGATTGAAGGCAGAACTGAAAAGACAGTCTGAATTCATGCAAACCACGAGTAACCCATGGAAGTGAAGTGTAAGAAACCCAAGGAAGTGAAGTGTAAGAAACCCATGGAAGTGAAGTGTAAGTAACCCACGGAAGTGCTAATTACAGAGATCTTTTTGTAGACTGAAGGCAGGACTGAAAAGAGACTTAGTATGAATTCATGCAAACCACAAGTAACCCATGTAAGTTAAATGTAAGCAACCCATGTAAGTAAAGTGCAAGTAACCCATCTAAGTGCTAATTAGAGAGATCTTTTTGTAGACTAAAGACAGGACTGAAAAACAGATTTAGTCTGAATTCATGCAAACCACGAGTAACCCATGTAGTGAACACGTACACACACACACACACAGAATATAAATTAAATATTCCACACTGGCAAAACGTCCTGGAGTCTGACTTAGATCCTGTCAGTGCCTGAAACACTTGCACCATTCACAAATTCATCATAACCTGACTTTTCAAAAAAAAAGAGCAGTCCAGGGGTCTTCCTCCTGCCTGAGAGTATGAAATGATTTTAAATGGTCACTATTTAATGCAACAGATTTAAGTATTTAGGTGAGTTCTTCCTAGAGAATGAATTGGCTATCAGATATTGAGTATTTTGCATGAAAATTTAGATTCCTGTGATAGAAAGGGATTTGATGTTCTTGTTTAGAAGGATTTAATCTAAAACAATTTGATTTCCTGGAAAAGGCCAAATTCTAAAAACCAACAGACACAACAGGATAAACACATTCCCCACCTCATCCAGATTCCATGAAATTTCACATTTCTGAACTTTACAAAAACCAAAATAACTTCAGTATCACTTCAGCTCTTGTGGAAAATGAAGACCTCATGTCTGTTAAATCTCTGTGCTCCTGAGACAACACAAAACCCAGCAGCAGTGGTGGGAGAAGGGAAAGAGACACCCACAACGTGGAGCAAGGCCTGGGGGAGTATTTGAAATGGTTGCAAGCAGATTCTGGAAACATGGGACACATGCATGCCTAAATTGTCATTAAAAATATGGAGAACAACCTGGGGAGGAGTTGCAGTAACCCTGGCATAGCAGGGTTTGGGGCATTCTCAGCTGCCACATTTCTGGGAAAAAGGGATTGAGAACAGATTCCCTGTTCATGTCATTTCAGCTGGGATGGCTCTAGACTCTAAAAAAAAATCTGCTTTCTGTTAGGAAAAACTATAAAATGTTCAGCAAAAGATGAAAAACACGTCTTTCATTGGCATAAAATCAGGAGATTTCCTCGCAGGAGGGTGTATTGAAAATTCCCTAGAAAGTAGAATACAGAAAGAATAACTGGCACTGGCAGCAAACTCCAACCCTCAGCAAATACATGTGTTACAAATCTAACAAAACAAACAAACATCACCCAAAGCCTTGCATGTGTGTACAAGCCAGGTTTAATAAATTTTTTAACCTCAGGATTTGGCCTTAAATTATGTATAATTAGTGAAGTCTTTTCTTACTTCTATTTCCCACTTTAGTTCTTGAAATTTGGTGTCTATTGCATCCTGTTTTAGGGCTTTTTCTAAACCCAAGAAGGAGAATTTTGTTAACAGTGCAATAAAAATAACTTCATAGTGTTACAAGGAAACATTAAGACTTTTTTTTTTTTTTTTTTTTTTTTTTTTTTTTTGGTGTGCTGCTCTTTCCCTTAAAAAAAAAAAATACAGACATTGTTTCTTTAAAAGGCTCCATCTGCAAATCCCATTAGATGTGCATATAAGGTTTCAGATGATTAATAGCTGCCTGCTTTGCTTTGGTTGGAGGGGCTGAGGGTATGTGTGTTAACCCCTCCCTCCCCTCGCTCACATTTCACTTCACAAACTTGTCACTGTCTCCCCAGCACAGTATTTAAAAAGTGTTTCACTCATGCCCAGCCCTTCTCAAGGAAGCAGCTCATGGCAATCCCTGCCTAAATCTGCTTGGCAATGACGACCTTTAGAACCAGAGTTCCTAAAGCAGCAAACCTGCAGCAGCATCAAACCCGCGAGCAAACTGTTGTTTAGGGAGGAGACCTACTCTGTCAAATTTGGAAGAGTTTCCCTCTGCTTCTCTTCTCCTTTGGAGGCTGAGCTGTCAGCAGGCAGGAGCCCTGAGGCGTGGGCAGGACTGGAAGCAGATGGATCCCAGCAGCAGCAGCTGCATGCGCAGCCCACAGCCTCCCTCCCTGCTCTGGGGCTGTGTGAGGAGCTCCCACAGCGACCTGAGCGCAGCTCCGGGGCTCAGCCACTATCCAGCAGCACCATTCTCCTTCCAGCAAAAAGCAGATTTTGCCGCTTACTCTGATTTCTCAGCCTCCTGCCTGGTGCCAGCTCCTCACAGCTTCCCGCAGGAGCAGCACCCCTCATTCCAGCACCCTGAGTGGCACCTGGCAGCGCCTGAGGCCACAAGAGGAGCAAACCCAGGGCTGGCCTTGGCTTCTGGAGAGTCAGAGGGCAGCAGCACCAGCCTAGTGAGTGTGGCCGTGGATGAAGATGATGAGGCACCAGCAAATCCTACAAATGACTCTGAGAAAAAGCCATCCAGAAGGAAAAAGGAAAGCTCAGGTAGGTGATGTGAAATCAGGGTTGTGGGAGAGTGCAGGAGATGGAATGAGAACACCTGGTGGGACTGGGACTTAAGGAAAGAAAGCTGCTGAGCAAGACATTTCATAATATTTCCTGGGGAAACTTTAGACAGTGACAACACTGTAACTGTCTGATTCTTGTTCTGGTCTTTGTATTTCACTCCTGCAGATCTTGGGTACTGAGCTAGGCATTTTACTCACCGCACAATGCACATTTGCTGTGACTGAGCAGGAATCACATGGCATGTACACACAGGACTGAAAGTCCTAGGATGTGGAGTTACACCTTCACACCTGCCATTGGTCTGAGCAAAAGAGAATGGCAGAGAGCAAAGATCCCTCACCTTGAGCTGCCTGTGGTAGCAGGGACTGTCATACTGGGGATTTGACATCTCAGTTTATGGTAAGAAGTACAAGAGGCAAAGTCTTCCTTTAAACATAAATTCTATTTGGTCTCACTAAATGTTAAATATTTTAACCTCAGAACAGGGGGTTCTAAAAGTTTGCCCATGAGTACAATGTCCAAAAGTGCAGAAAATGTTCACAGTTTTCATGGTGTCATCCTAGCTAGCAAAACACATTCTTTGTAGTGTAAAAATCAATAATTTCATAGTTATACAAACTCTAAGTTACTGATATCTCAGATCCAAATCAGTGAAATATGCATAAAATTGTTTTTTCTTAGGAAGTTGTTAAAATTTAAGGTGCTTCTATGCATTCAAATGCCATAGTTATTCACTTACAAGCTACACTGTGCTTTTTCCCACAGCCCTGCTACCACGTGGAGAATATTTTCCAGTAGCTTCATTTCACAGGCAGAGAATGCAGAGATAAAAATATTAATGGCTTGATATCTAGGTTTTGCAGACACCCATAGATTTTAAGTTCACTTATACTGAAAAAGCATGTTTAGGCAAAATTTTCCCAAATACAAAGAAGTTTAAAAAAATAATTTAAAAGGTAAACAACACTTTCATTAAAACATCAGCTAGTCATAGGTAAACAACAGATTTCACATTAGAGATGTCTCATATTAGAGAGATATCTTTATCCTTAAAGAGACTGATTCCAAAGCACATCTCCCTGTTTTAAACAGAAGAAGAAAGTTCCTTTATTCTCTCTTACTAGCACTCTTCACACTTTATTTTCATCCTTGCTGCTGTCCCCTACTCTCTTCCTTTCAGGGAGCTGTAAGCAATGACATCCCTGAGAGGTCTGGGCTTCCCCCTTCTGGTGACCACTGCATCCCTGGGGAGAGGAGCTGCTAAATTCAACCCAGCACTGGAGCTGCTTGGGATCCTGGAAGGAGACACACTCCTTGGGAGAGACACATATTTTCCTTTTCCTTTCCTGACTTTCCTTTCCTGAATTTCTTCTCCTTTCCTCTTTTTCAGCTGGCTGTACAGTAGAAAAAACCTACCCAAGATGATTTGTCCTTTCACACATTTATCACATTCTGTTGTCAAAACTGAAGCAGCTGGGCTGCATTTCCACCTCTGGAATCTCACAGAACCTCAAGCCATGGATAAGGATTTTCTCTTGACAATACCCTGTGGCACGCAGTGGGGATGAGAGATTCCAAGCTACACCACCCTGCTCTGCTCCCAGAAATATCCAAATGTCCATTTTAAATTATTCCCACTGTGAAAACTGCCCCTTGGAAAGGGAGTCCTTCCCACAGGGCTGTGATGAGCTCCCAGGTACTTTGCATTTGCTACTTGTTTATAATTTCTGCCATGTGCTGAAGGCTTTGGAGAGTTGCTGTACCCTCCACGTGTCTCACACACCCCAGGGGAAGCCCTCGAGTCCAAGGCTCCCAGGAGCTGGTGGCAAAATTCCCAGCAAGAAATCCACACTTCAACTTTGTAATATACAGGGAGTCCCCAACACAGGAAATTATTGATATTTTATTTTATTGATTCAGAAGGTTGAATAATTGCTTTATTAAAATGATATTATATTACATTGATAGTGTATTATAACTATACTAAAGAGATACTATACTATATTATATAAAACATACATACTAAATATAAATATAAAAGATACATACTAATTATACTATAATATAAAAAGATACATACTAAAGAATAACCTGTGTCTGTCTCTGGACAGCTAGGACACAGCTTTGACCCAACAGGCCAATTAATATAAACTATTATTACTAGAATTTAATTAAGAACTCCCTTCAGGTAAACAATCTTCTTAATACATTCTACATGTGCAAAACAACAGAAGCACAGAAAAGAGATAAGAATTGTTTTCTCTTCTTCTCTCTGTGTTTCTCCAGGAAAAACCTGTGAGAGAGAATTATGTCTCTCTCTGTTCAGAGAATGTGAATTCCCTGCTTCCCCACTGCTCCCTCAAAGTCACACTTTGAAATGTGATAGTGTGTCTGTGCAGTAACAAAGGGGATTGTTAAACTGTGGGCAAAAACATGGGCAGAAAGTTGTGGAGTTTTGTTCCTGCACATTTTCATTGCAGATTTTCTATCAATAGCTGAAACTATTTTAATAGTATTAATCTCACTACTTTACAGTAGTAAATGAATATAGTAATAGTAAGTTTACATCTGTAGAAAGCTTTGGCTTTGTTTCACCTTGGAAAGGTTGAGAAAGCACAAGTTTTTCTGCTAAATTAAAATGGCTTATCTTGGCAGACATAAATCCTAGATCCTGACAGGAAAAAGAAAGTGGGACAGGTTGATGGCCAGGCACTTTTTACAGAGCCCATGTGAGAGGACAGGATTTTGTTTAATCAGAGCCCATCCCATTACTAACCTTGGGTTAGTGAGACTAATTATGGATTTCTGAAGTAGCAAAAGCAGCATGGAACAAACCAGCCAAATTCCCTTGGAGTGGAAAGCAGTTCCAGCTGCAGCCTGTGACACAATGGTCCCTTGTGCATCACCAAACCTGTATTTGATTTCTCCATTTCTGATGGGCACAGATAATGTCAGATCAGTCACAAAGCCCACAGCCACACCTCACAGATTTCTCCATTTTTACTACTTTGGCCACGAAAAAGACACCTAGAAGATGAAGCTGCACATTGTGCTCATGTTGTTAGCATTTTGCTTAAAATTTCTGTGTAGAAATATTCTTCTAGGACACACAGAACTGCATTGTGTACTGGTTGCACACAAAAATTAAGTAACTAATTCTCAGCATAACAAAAATATTACTACCATGTTTAGTTAGGGAGTCTAGCAAGAGGGGAGAAAGAGTCAAGGAACTCACAAAACTGACTCCCTGAAACACTGGCAGTTTGGACTTTGCTCACTAAAAGAAATGCATTTTTCTTTGCATTGCTTGGAGATTCTTTGAGCTCCAATTTTAAAAACACAGGAGAAAAGAAAACAAAATAAAAAGAAGAAGAAGAAAAGTGAGAAAGTATTTAAAAAAAAGGAAAAAGGGTTGCCACAGTCTCAGGCAAAGTCAGTTTTTGTTTGCTTAATATCATAATTAGTACAGTATCACTTTGGCTATGGCTTGAAATTTGGCTTTGAAATACAACTCTTGACTACAGTGCAGAAATGTACAGGAATAACAAACAGGTATTTCAGGACAGCACAATGACAAGGATGATACTGAGGCCAGTCATATACACAGACACCAGCTCTGCTTGTAGTTTTCATTTAGCAAGGATTAGAAAAAGTTAAAAAGCAGAGTGTTCAAGGTGGGTCTGGGCAAAAAAAAAACCCTGTTTCTCTGCTTTTGCTTGTTTTATTGCATCCCCAGTACTTGCAGGCCATGCTCCACAGCTGAGGGTGCTCACTGAGTGATTTGTTCTCATGTCCTGCCCCAAAGCTGAGCACCCTACACTCCTCACATCCTGCATGCACTTGGCTGCCTGCTGCATGGTAGATCAGGGGAGGGTGAAAATATGTACGTAAGGAATAAAAGTAAAAATGTGGGGAAGGAAACTTTCAGTGGCAGCAAAGATTGAGAGCTTCTTTCCCACAGCTCCTGTGCAGACCCAGGCAATTCTGACACCACTGCTCATCCTGACTGAGCTGTTATCATAGCAGTGAGACCCTGAAAGGGGAATAATTAGTATTAATTCTATGATTGTAGAAGGCTAATTAATTGCTTTATTATACTATACTATTAAGTAAAACCCATCACCCTTACCAGACAGTCATGACACACATGTGGATCTAATTAGTTAGTGAATCTAAAACACTATCACTAGAGTCTAATTAAAAAATCATCCTTTGGTAAACAAATCTCCATAACACATTCCCCATGTGCACAACAACAGGTGCAGCAAGTGGAGATAAGAATTGTTTCTCATTCTTTTCTCTGAGCTTTCTCACAGCTTCTCAGGAAAATACTGGGAGAGAATTGTCTTTCTCTGTTCAGAGGAGATGTGATCACCACAAGCTGTCCCACCTCTGTCCTCTTAGAACCAAGGCTGGCAGCACCACTCAGTCATGCTGAGCTCAAGGGAGCATAAAGAAACATCTTAAAGCTTCCACTGAGACTTCAAGGAGTCATTTAGATCTCTGCAACTCACCCACATCAGCATAACCTCAAATCACATCAGTGTGTTTGCCTCTTAGAGAACTAGAACTCGAGCAATAAGGCAGAAATAGGGGTTTCTGAAGGGCAGAAACAGGTGGAGCAGCCTCACCTCGAGTTCTGGGGGCACTTCTGGGTACCACAATGGAAGAGAGATGTAAAGCTCTTAGAGAGCATCCAGAGGAGCACTGTGAGGATAGTGAAGGGTCTAGAGGGGAAGTCATATGAGGAATGGCTGAGATCAGCTGTCTTATTCAGTCTGGAGGAGACCTCATCACAGCCTAGCGTTTTCTCACAGGGGGAAGCAGATGGGCAGGCACTGATCTCTTCTCTGGTGACCAGTGACAGGACACAAAGAAATGGCCTCAATTTCTGTCAGGAGAGGTTTAGATTGGATATTATGAAAAGGTTCCCCAGGGAAGTAGTCATAGCACCAAGCCTGAGTTCAAGAAGCATCTGGACAATGCTTTCAAGGCCCATGGTGTGTGTCTGGGGTTGTCCTGCACAGGGCCAGGAATTGGGCTTGATGGTCCTGGTGGACCCCTTCCAGCTCAGGGTGTTCTACAATTGGGCTTGATGGTCCTGGTGGATCCCTTCCAGCTCAGGGTGTTCTATGAGTCTGTGATTCTAAAGATTCACCCACATCAGCATCACCTCAAATCACACCAGTGTGCTTGCCTCTTAGAGAACCAGAGCTCCAGCAATAAGGCAGAAAGCAGCAGCAAGTCACGGAAGGAAAGGACAGCTTTCACCAAGGAGCAGCTGAGGGAGCTGGAAGCTGAATTTGCCCACCACAACTACTTGACAAGGCTGAGGAGATACGAGATAGCAGTGAACCTGGATCTCACCGAAAGACAAGTACTTCCCAAACCCTCCCCAGCTCCTCCTTCCTCCCCCACACCTTCTCCCTAATGCTAAAAACCAGATTATGTTACTCAAGGGTCTGCTTTTGCAATGGCACAGAGGTATTTTAAAACAAAGCCTCCACATTCTTTCCAACACCTTCATTACATGTTTCTGTAAGTAGTTAATTATTTAATTATGTTTCTCTCAACTAATGATAGACCTGGTAATAACTGGTCTCTGCTGAGTTCTTGTTTACCACCATTCATTGGTGCATATTGATATATCAAGGTTTACGTATGGAATATGGATATTAGACTTTGACTAACAGGAAATTATTGGAATTAATATTTGATATGTGCATTCTTCCTGGGTCAGGTGGTATTTTGAGGTGATAAGGAAAGACAATTATACAGAGTTTTGTGGAGAGAGGTATTTCCATTCTCTCATTGTCATCTCGGTCCAGGTTTCCTTATCAAGGCTAAGTGGACAGCAGAAGAATTGTGTAATTATGTGAGGCAAATTAAAATTCCTGAAGCATTAGATTGGATGGCCTAGATGTTAAAAATACATGAGAGGCACTGTGCCTTATTTGACATGAAGAGAGATTCTAGGCAAAGCACTCGTACTGCCTTTGAGAGTTTCAGAGGAACATCTGTGTGGAGCATTTTAGAGAGAATTGTTCCAGTCTGTGTTAGAGAGAAGGATTAGTCAAACTCTGTTCATCTTTTCTTCTAGAATTCCACAAATTATCTGTCTACACACATATGCATAGCTCTGCTTATACAGCTCAGGTTGAGGCAACAAGTAATTATTTTCTCTCTATCACCCAGGTCAAAGTATGGTTTCAAAACAGAAGAATGAAGTGGAAACGTGTTAAAAGTGGGCAAGCAGTGCCCCCACACGAACATGACACAGAGGATGTGGACTCTGCTGCCTCCCCCAGCTCTGAGTAGTCCCTGCAGCAATGGGAGAGGAGTTTGGAGAAAGTCACTGATTGGAATGTGGGTGCAACTGCTTAGAATCAGCTCCACAATGAGACCGTAGTCTTTAAAAGGTGATGATGCTTGAGGTTACAGAGGCAATTAAAGAGCACAGGGGGGAAAAAGCCAAAGGACAGCATGGTTGTGATTTGTGTCTCTCAAACTGTCTTACTACCACAGATGTGTCTACAGAAAAAAAACAACAACAAACACCGAATATAAAACAGGGGTAATGTTGTGAGACTCTCAAATATCCAGAAAATCCAGTTTGTTAGTCAGCACACACAGCTCTGTTCTCATCCTGGCTTCCCCTGGTCACACCTAGTCAGCCTGCATTTGGAATTGACAATGCACATTTTCCTTGTGCCCTACTTGGAGAGAAATAAATACTTTGATAGTCACTGATTTTTCTTGCAAAATGAGTTGGACACCTGTATGAACAGACAATAAGATTACAAAATAAAATGTGAGACTAAAAATAGATATACACAGAAGTCTGCTCACCAGTTTTAGAAGAGGGGCTTTCCCACTGACAGTCCAAGAAGGTCAGTGCCTTGTTGAGGGCAGCAATTTGCAGAGGAAGATTTCTTCCAAGCTTACTGCAAATCCTGAAATTAAATTGCTAGATCTCAGTTTCAAATATTTTTTTAAAGCAGTCATTACCAAATGTCCCAGCAGGCACAGCAGAGACTGAACTCTCAACACAACAGCTAAAATATCCCTGTTTTGGTTTCAAGTTTTCCAATAAACTGCCACAGCACCACCAGAAGTCTTAAGAACACTTAAGAACATTCCCACTTTAAATTATCCCCGCTTTCAACCAAAATTTATAGTGTATCAAATGATGATGATTTAGAAAAGCATACCGCCTGCTCCCATTTATTTTATCTTTTCTTTCATCTACTAATACCATATTTTAAGCAGAATTTTACACTAGTGTACCACATTATGACCATTGAGAATACTGAAACTTTGGGTTAAATATTTCAAAGGTAACCATTATTTGCAGCTAAAGCCTTTCACCTTACTCTGATGTTGTGGTTGCATGTGAACTGTAGATATGCTGGGTAAAAATTTGTATATCTGGATTATATGTTTATAAAGCTGTTAGTACTAATTCCACTTTTAAAAGACCTCAAAATTTATAAATATCAATTTTCTTAAAAAACAAGGATGCTGTATTCTTTTCAAAGAGCTGCTTACTGTATCTACTAAGAAAAAACACACATTACATTCCTGCTCAACCTTTCCAAGCTCTGATTGATGGATGAAAAAGATCAACAGTTTAGAGTAAATATTTGTGCAAAACCAATTTAAAAGAATATTTTTTAAAACTAAATTATTTTAAACTAAAGAAACTTGAGCAGTTTAAGCAGCACTGAGAAAGTGAATTAGGTTGGTGTCTGGTTTCTCATACTGCACTACTTGCTCTTATCCACTTTATCCAAAAACAAGTTACATGAAACAAAATGCCAACTCTCCTGCCCCTGAAAAAAAAGAAAATAAGAAAACAGCATCAGGGCTGTCTCACATAGGGCCTCATGTAAATTCTGTGAATATAATACCTACCATATAATCAGTTACAACATTTAGGGGTATGCGTGTTCTCTCTCTGAGCTAGACCTACCCCTGTCTCTTCAGATCTTTATGATAAGGTAAAAATTCCCTCAAATATCTTCCTTGTGGTAGATATTTAAATGGAAGGTGGCACAGACAGGGAGTTATGGTCAAATCCCAGTTTTTTCAGCACTGAGAAGGGTGGACAATGGCAGAACACCATTATTTTGGTTAACAAACCCAATGTTAGAAACAGGTCAATAATCTCACCATTCAGCTGACATAAAACTAGTTGGCTAGAAAAATTGCCCATGCACAGATGAGAAGAAGTTTACTGTATCTTTAAGAACACAAAATGTTTTTGGCTTTCCTTCTTGAACCTTGCTGCTTCTGATTAGACTTCTGACTAAACTCTTGGCAAAGACTAAAGCAAGCTGTATTTTGTGAAGAGCTCTGGTGCTCAGATCTCCTACCCTCTTCTCCTGGGACACAAACCACCATGGAGCAGGAGTTCTTCTTTACTTCTATCCTTGTAACCTCTTCAACCATGTAACACTGTCTATCTGTGGTTAGAAAGTTTGCAGGAGCAGCTTCTTTTGAGATGAAAACTATCAGGCTCTTGGCTACTAACATAAACCAAAACCAGCTCCTCACCCAGAGGAGAGGCTAATATATCTTCCTTTTCAAGGAAGCTGTCAGTGGTAGCATAATGAATCCTAATTTACTTAGAAACCAATCATTGGGATCTCAGTCTGTACCCATAATTACAGCTCCTAAACAGCTCTTGCTCTGAATTTTGAGAAATAAGCTATGAGTCACCTGTGAGATCTTGTGCTTAGGCAGTTTATTTCACCATCAGCTCACTCTGAGATTTTAGTGTTTTGAGAAGAAACATTTCACTCCTGACATCAAAGCATTTGACCTCTGAACCTCTGGTGCCAAGAATCTCCCAGGGAAGTCCTGTAGTCTGGGAGCAAAGTCTTTGAGCTGCAATTCTTTTTCTCAGAAATACTCATCAGGCTGTATTCTCCTCACATAAGAGAGGGAAGCTACCTGGGGATGTTTGGCAATGTTTTCCATGCCTTATTCTCAATAAATAATCTGAGCACAGTCAGCCCATGGCATCAGAGGAGTCTGGCAGGAGTTGCCCAGGAAGCATAGTGAGACTTTGCCAGTGCAAAGAGCCCACAGGGAGCAGGGATATCTGTACAAACACAGAAATATGTGCTGGAGCCCTTTATATCTGTACTGCCTCTTCTAAATAGAGCAAGAGAAGTGCTTTCCTTAGAGTCAGAGGCTTTATGGACTCTTTATCTAGCCAGATGCCAGTGGAGCAGAGGCCCTGATTTGTTTTACAGGTTCTGTATCCCATGACTCCTCTGTTGTTAGTCCTCAGCTCCTCCAGGCTATTCCACAGCTTTAATCCAGGGATTTTTCCAGTCAGTGGAGCTACTTAAACTCCAAAGATAACCCAAGACCACTCCAGTGTTGCCTTGAATGTCTCCAGGGATGTGGCATCCACAACTTCTCTGTGCCAGGGCTCACCACACTCATAGTAAAAAATAAGGAGTGAAACCCTCCAGTTCACACTGTCTGGGTGTTTATTATATTATTTTATTATAAAATAAATATTTTATATAATATAAATCTTGGAAACAAGAGAGCTCTTTAGCAAACATTTCACAGCCAGAGATTGTGACTGGGACATAATCTACATGAGCAAAGCTTACAAATCCTGCTTCCTGTAGGATTTCCTAGACATGCAAACAAGCACACACAACAAATCAGGGCATTTTATAGAACACACCATTTTTCAATTACCCCATTTTCTTCCCCCACCTCTAGCAGTGCTCATATGAAGTTTCATCAGCCACTATCTCATATTTTGGATAATTCCCTTCCCTTGGGGAAAGTGCAGAGCTCCAAGAAGAATGTCTGCATTAGTTACTGGGCTCAGCCTACTGGACCCACACAGCTCCTCCAGGCAGATGGACAGGAAATCCACTTTCTTTCAGTGCTTACAGCAGAAGGGCTTTGTCTGCCTGGATGAAACAACCTCAGGCTCTTGCCTTTCAGGCTGTATTTGTGAGTTATGATGGGGCAGCTCCCTCAGCTCTGGCTCCAGGTGTTGGCTCCCCATCCCCACACACAACGGCACATTGTTCTAGTTCTGCGTGCAGGAAGGATTTCCATCCAGCACCAGACTCTCACACCGCTGTTCCCTCCCTCCCTCTACACCACCATTGTTATTTTTATTCTTTCCAATAACTCTTAGACAGGGATAAGCTCCCAGGCTTGGCTGGAAGCTCCTCTGGGAGCAGATTGCAGCAGAGATAATGGCAGTGAGTAACAGAGAGCGTGGTGACTTCATACCATGGAGCTTTCACTCGTGTTTCTCTTTCCTTATTAAAGAAAAAAATATTTTTTCAAGCCTCCCTCAGTCACACTTTGGAGCAGGAAACAGGCCCATGAATTGACATGCTTTCTTACAGCCTTACATTTTCAGTTCATTGAAAGTTTATGATAGCCCACACTCATCCCCAAGGTTAATTTGTCACCCAAATGCCACGTGTGAAGTATTCCCCACACCCAGGAATGGATCACCAGGTGAGTGTTAGCCCAGCAATGCCACAGTTAAGTTGATGATTGTAAAATCCAAGAAAAGGGATTGTTTCTTCCTTTCAATATTCACCACAAACATCTTAATAGTTTTATACTTCCATCTACTTTTATATTCTATATTTATATATTTTATATAAATATTTCTATATATTTATATATATTATGTATTTATATATTTTATCTGTTTTAATATAAAATATTTTCCATTTCATATATATTTCTATTTCTATAATTTGTATAGTCTAGATATTTTATACATTTTATATATATATTAATATTATATAGAATATTTTGTATAATATGTTATAATAGAAAATATTTTATATCATATAAATATAGTCTTTCTTATTTTCTCATCTATATTTTTGTCTTTCTATGCTTTTCTGTATATCTACATTCAACACTTTCCATTCTCTGTTTCTTTCATGAGAGATGACCCGAAAAAAAAAAAAAATCTATCAGATCTAATTTAATTGCTCTATGCACATTTCTTAGCTGAGGAGGACAGACCCCTGGTCCCAGTGTCAGGGAATCTTACAAATCTGGACTGGGAGTTCTTTTCCAGTGAATAGAAGTATAACTCTCCATAATAATTATCCACAATTTCTGCCTGAAGTTAATTGAAAAGGACATTCTAGGGAAAAGTGTAGCTCAAGAAGCCAATCTTCACTCAAGGATACAAAAATCCAATACTCTGTTTTCTGATTATACCTAAAAATGGCACAAAGTATAAAAGTCCTGGCAGCATGGACTTGTGTCAGGCTACTTGCTGTCTTCAAGTCGCCTGTATTTAGCTGGATTGAGTTATAAACTTCTTTAAAGCATCCCAATAAAAACCAAATCTATTAAAAAAAGGATAAAATAATGAGGTGAGAAGCTGTCTGTGTCAGGAAAACGTTCCAGGCACATCTCTCACTGGTTTATTTGCAGGAGAAAACACAGACACAACTAGAATCTGTTTCACATTATGAGATTTAAGGGTTCTTGTCTGCACTGAAGACTTGTTTACACTGCTGGGTTCCAGTGTCAATCTGGTTTCCATCCTCTGCATGCTCAGGCTCCTTCACACAGCCCAGCCAGGAAGTCTTCCATGTGCACACTGAGATATTTTCAACTATTGGAACATTAAATAAATAAGCATGGAAAAAAATTCAACTGCAATAATGAAATTCTTCCTTTGTCTTTATGAGATTTCTGAAAAAAAGCCAAGCTTCCCAATCCTGGCAGAGCTGTTTTAAAAATCCAAGAAAGCCATAAGGGAAACAAACTCAGTGGAAACTCATCCATTTACCCCTTGAATTCTGCAGCACCATGAGAAATTATTGAAGACCAGACCCTCACAGTGCTTGGCTCAGAGCAGGCCTTGTCTCAGAGACATTTTGTCATTTAAAATAACCAGGTACCAAGGAAAAAATCAAAATGGTCAATGTGCATTTACCCTCCTTGCCAAAGTGGGAAGTGGGGAGCTGGAAGAGCACTGGTGAGGGAACTGGGGCACCTGGAGTCCTTGTCTGCTCAGTATTGATCTTCTGCAAGAGATTAAACATGGCCCACATTATCTCACTAATTAACACATCACAGCTCCTTTTCTTTGTGCACTGTGAGAATTTCTCAGGCAGTACCAAGATGAGAGAATAGCTGGAGGGGAAGCTGTGCCTGAAACTTTCTAGAGCTTTCACTTGATAATATTCTCAGTAATATGCTCTAATTTTTATGATAATGCACTTGATAATATTCTCAGTAATGTGCTTGAATTTTTATGGTAATGCACTTGATAATATTCTCAGTAATATGCTCTAACTTTTGCCCAGCCCTGAAGTCAAGTGCTTGGACTCAGTGATTGTTCCAGGTGGCTTCCAAATGAAAAAAAAATCTCTTCCAGTTGCAGTTGCTTTGACATCTTTTACACACATGGATATGTAGGAAAAATATAACTCACCATATGGAAAACAATGCAAGGGTGACAATGTTGGATTAGTAATCTGTGTATAATTTCAAATATAAAACTGGGCTTGAATTTTCACTTTCCTTCACAGTTGCCAGGGCCAACTTGACTATTTTTAAGAGAAAAATGATCTCTCTTTCTTTTTACAGTCTTCTCTCTGCTGTAATTTCTTTGTGTCTCTGCCAGAATCAAGAGCAGGTGATGCCAAGAAAAAGGATGAGCTCATTGCATTTAATAGTATGAGGTTTCACAAATAAAAACTGCATTACTCAACGGAGAAGTAGTCAGTGGTATAAAGCAGGGTTAAAGGAAGGTAGTTTTAATTGGAAACAAAAAGAGTTCATTAATTTCTCATGCTGGTTGTCATTAGTGAACTGATCTGATTAGCCTTCCTTAGGGAAGGAAATTAAGATTATTCATCATTATTGTATTGTTACTGCCCTTTTATGATAACATTGAAGAACAAGATAAACATTATTGGTAAAACAACATAGTGAAAGAAGTGATTTATAGGAAAGAGTAATTTGGATTTTCCTGTTCAAATCCAAGGCATAAATCTCAGCTCAGGAACAACGGGTTCAGCACTCTTTCCACAACTTTTTGATTTCTAGCATCACACTGAGCTCAAAAAGATCTTCTTCCAAAGAACATTGGATCCTTCTTGGTGGTGCTGAACCAGTTCAGAAGAATCCTCAAACCTGAGGAATCTGTTGGCCATCAGCTCTGCAGGAGAGCATTTTCCAAAAGAAAACCAGAGGCACGGTCTCTTACAGGTGCCATGCAGTCTTTGCCACGTGTCACAGGGAAATGGAAGAGCCTGCAAGAGGGAAGGACACTTCAGGTGCCAGCAAGGCACATCTGAGCTCAAGATGTGCTTGATTTCAGATCAATCACCCCTCCAGTCTCAAGGGTGCTAGATTTTTGCACAAGGTACAACTGAATCATTTTGGTTTATGCAGGCAGCCACAGGTGTCAGAGATCACCTCTTATGGGAGCAAAATTTCAATAAAATTTCAATAAAACTCACAGATCTGTGGTTTTCCTGTATCCCCATGAAAATCCTTTACCTATGCTGCCAGGAATGCCATGACTGCTATCTGGAAAGGAACAGAAGATATGATCCTTTCTGTCTCCTGCAGCACAACTGGACAGAATCCCTGTGGTGTTCCCAGAGGTGTCTGCTCCAGTGTCTCACTGACACACAATGACCTCATTTGTTATGGCTGGTGAGAACTGAGAGGAATTAAATCCAGGGTCTGTAGTTAATTGGGGTCAGGTTGAGATGATTTATGACGTGAGGAATGTACTCACTCTTTACACTATCACACAAACAACAGTATCAATTGGACTTTTATCAATTGGACTTTTATCAATTGGACTCACCGAGCTTTGGAATCAAATTGGAATTGGGATTTTCCAGAAAATGAGCAGTAGCAGAGGCAGGACCCACAGGAGGAAGGAAGCTGCTGGGCAGATGAGGCTGCATCTGGACACAGCCAGGTCCTCTTCCCACACTCTTGATCAGTTACCCTCCAAGCTGTGATTTATTGTGATTCAGAGGAGAGATGGAATAGGTCTCTCTATGCCAAGGAAATTTCATCTGTCTGGAATTTGACAGGAAGAAAAAAAACCCTTTGAAACTTTCAGAGGAAGCTGGGATTTGTCCCAGTTACAGGGTCCCTGTGTTCACTCAGCCAGCTCATGTTAGCAAGTTAGGCTCACTGAAAAATAGTGACTTTTAGATGCTTTTCCATCAATCCAGAACCTCAGTTTGGTCCCCAGATGTGGCATTCACATTCTCTGAAAAAATCCCTTTGCCCAGGATTCTTCTCCTGAGAATCTGAGAAGCCTCAGAGAAAAATGAAAACAATAATTATCTGATTTGCTTCTCCTGTGTTTTGCTCCTTTGGAATGTGTTTGGACATTGTTCACCCACAGGTGATTGTTTCATTGGTTTCATGTGAATTGTTTTGGCTTATTGGCTAATCAGGGCCAAGCTGTGTCAGGGTTCTGGAGAGTCATGAGTTTTCATTATTATCTTTTTAGCCTTCTGTAAGTATCCTTTCTCTATTCTTTAGTATAGTATAGTATTCTTTAATATCATATAGTATAAAATAATAAATTAGCCTTCTGAGAACATGGAGGCAGATTCATCATTCCTTCCCTCATCTGGGGGGAACACAAATACCACACCCAGTCAGTGGCTGTCAGTGCAGCCCATGACCCCACACAGCAGGAGCCTTCAGCAGCTTCCCCACGCCTTTTGCAGGATATCTTAAACAAATATCTTTCTTTTCTTTGTGGATTTTAGCAAAGGATTACAGCAGAGTTACTCTGTTTTCAAGTTCAAAGCATTTCAGCACACTTCAGCAGTTAAAGATGAAAATAGAACTATTCAATACTGGTTTTCTTTGGAAAAAAATGAAACATGTCTATTTCAGCTTTTTTGTTTGTATATTTAGGTCTTTTTCATGTCGTGTTTTTCTGTTTGGTTGCTTTTTGCTGAGGGGATTGTTTTGTTGTTTTCCTTTTTTAAGTAGAAAAATCATCCCAATTCTGCTAATGTCTATCAAAATGGGCAGAGAAAGTGAAGGAGAGACAGAAAAATTGCTGCAATGCCAGGAGTGGATGTTGTAAAAACCCTTTCCATGGGTTTCTGTGCTTCTTATTGAACACAGTTTTGCTCACACACACCTTAACCTGCCAGCTCAGTGAGCATGCATCCACCCTTTACCCTCCAGTTCCCTGAGAGTCTCTTTGCATTCCACAGAGATATGAGCTCAAAACATGAGGAAATTTCCTTTTTCTTAGGAAAAAAGAGTGGCCATTACAGAAGTGTTATAGATATATATTATAATATTGGCTTTTCACGAATATTAAAATGAATATTATATGTATAATGCTAAAGTAACTTTGCTATAAAAATATAATTTTTTTTTGTTTTTAACTAAATTTAAACAGTAATAAAATAGCTAATATAAGTATGCTTGTGTTAAAATAATTAAGATAACATGCAATGGACACATGATGAAGCCTCTTCTACTGAAATGTCAGCTATCAACATTTACCATCAGTAAAAACTACAGACCAAAGCCCAAAACAAAAAGTGATTATAAGAATGGACTAAAACCACAGCCAAGAAATACACATGCTCTAAAAAAAGCAGACCCAAGGAAGAGATAATATTCCTAATTGTTTATGAATATGGCACAGGCTGATGCCATAGGAATGGGATGTAAAGGGTGTTTCCAAAATAACTAGTGAGCTCTTGGCTGAGTGCAAAGACACAGCCAGCCATAATCTTTGTTTTATTTCTGTCTCCTATTGTCCTTCATTAAACTTTTTACATTTGCACAGGAGAGTGAAGGTGTTTTTCACACAGGAATGTGCCTTTGCCCTTATCAATCTCTCTGAGGGCTTGGCAGTGGCTGCAGAGTGTGGCAATCTCTACATTTGGCAGAGATTTTGCTACCTGCAGTTCAACTCCCAGGCAAGCAGGCTGCAAAAACACAGAGTATTTATTCAGCTGTGCCTCTCTGGTGCATCCTGGGGAGAAAAGGTATGTTCTGCCTCTTTAATCACTTCATTCTTTGCTGGAGTAAACACGAGGAGCCACGGGGGGTTGTCTTTGCTTGTGAGATTCTGCTGTGCACTGCAAGAGACTCCTTCACTGCTAGAGCACAAAGTTCTCGCTCTGGAAGGAGGGAAAGATGAGCTGGGGTGACCACATTTGTTAGAGCAACGCCAAAAAGGACTGAAAAATGCTCCAAACAACTGCTTTTCATGCCTACCCACAGACCAAGAACCATCTGAGCACAGATCTTACAGGGAGTGAAAAAAGGACTGAAAAATGCTCCAAACAACTGCTTTCCATGCCTGCTCACAGACCAAGCACCATGTGAGCACAGATCTTATAAGGAATGCAAAAAAAGGACTGAAAAATGCTCCAAACAACTGCTTTTATGCCTACCCACAGGCCAAGAACCATCTGAGCACAGATCTTACAGGGAATTCAAAAAAGGACTCAATACAGGCCAAGAACCATCTGAGCACAGATCTTACAGGGAGTGAAAAAAGGACTCAATGATGGTTCAAACAACTGCTTTCCATCCCTACTCACAGGCCAAGCACCATCTGAGCACAGATTTTACAGGGAATTCAAAAAAGGGCTGAATAATGCTCCAAACAGCTGCTTTCCATCCCTACCCACAGCCCCAGCACCATCTGAGCTGGGGCAGCCTGTGCTGCATCCAGGCTGGGCAATTTGCTTACCACACAGACACTGAAAAGGGTGGAGTGAAGGGACCAGAGAGGAAATTCAGAGTAACCCAGGCTTGCTGAGCTCCTGGCATTGTGCCCTGGGCTGTGCCAGGCCCTGGGCTCCAGCTCCTCTGCAGCTTTCAGAGGGGAAAGCTCTGAGAAGGAGAAAATGCTGCAAGAACATGAGCAGAGATCCCTGGGAAGCATCTGGCCAAGTCACTGCCATGAGTTTACACTAAAAAACTCTGGCAAACAGAAGGCATTGGTGGGTTCTTTAAAATACTGCCAGAATTGGTTGGGAAATTCGTGTTTTTTTTCCTTTTTCTTATAAGCAAGCACTGAAATGCTCTTACTGACAATTATTGTAAGGAAATATAATAAATATCATAAATAGATGTAATAAATATAATAAGTATAATAAATATAATAAATATAATAAATATAAAAATGCTGACAAATATTATAAGGAAAAATTAAAATTTCTTTAAAAAATTTGGATTCTTGTGTTATTTAGGGCTACTAAGAAAGAGTAATTTCATTTGAGCTCAGAGCTGAGGAATTTTTCCACCATTGCTGCTCTTTCCACAGAAGACAAAAGGAAGGAAGGGGCAGGCAGAGGTGCAGGAGTGCTGCAGCTGCAGCAGCTGCTATGAGGTGAGTGAATATTTATCAATATTTACTTGCCCCACATAAATATATCCAGGGTGAAAAAAAGGAGACAAAATTTACTTCTTCAGTAAGAGTGGACTATTGTTTGAGGCACATTTGTGTGACTTAAAATGGCTTTTAAACAATGAGTTTTAAATTAATTTCATGTATAACACATATTATGTTTGTCTATTTAGGTTTTCAGTATGGCAAAGCAGCATGAGCCCCACCCCAGCAGGGGCTTCACTCAGAAAATGTCCAAAGCTCCAAAAGGAACCCTCCCTTCTTCCCCTCACTGAGTTCTCCCTGAAAAACCTACTTGGCCAAACAACAGCACTGAACAGTTTTCAAAGAAAAGAAGGTAAAATTCTGATAAAGCAGGATCCACTTTTCAGCCTGCCAGAATCTGAAGTTTTAATATAATGATTACAACAGGCAGAAATAGCTCAGGTCCTGCAGCTCAGTGACCTTCCAGGGCAGCTTCTTTAGAAAAGTTGTAATTCCATGGATTTCTCTCCCCACTTTTAAAAAGAGCAGAGCTTACACATGTTTTTCCACACAGTTTTCAGTGCATATAAGCTTTCTCCCCCCATCCCTTTTCCACTTACATGGAATAAAAAAGTCAGAGGTAGCAAGTGAAGATAAAGGAAAAAAGGCTAAGTGTCCCTGGGGGCAGATTTGCTATATTACTTCCAATACTTTTAAAACTGAAAATGTGAAAACACATTTGACTGATACTTCTATTTCTGCATGGATATTCTTAGCTTCTTTACTGTGATTTATGTGCAAGGATGAAGTCTATATTGATTGATCAAGACCTAGCTCTGGATAACAAATTTTCCTAGATGCCAGACTTTTTTTTCATCACTGAATTTCTCTTTATTGATAGATAATGAAATAGAATGGCCTAAAAAATAATAAAGTAATTGAATCAAATTCATCTTAGCTGGAATTTAATGCATAACATATTCTGAATTTTCTGATTTTCAGGATGTCTGTGTTAATAACTCCTTTCAGGATGGTTTTGTTGTTATTGAATTACGTTCCCAGGACTGTTGGATCCCCATTTTGCTTCTCAGACATTTCAGAAATTGCACTGATATGTCAGAAGAAACCGGGCAGAGATTCTGCTTTTTATCTTCTAGTCTTAGCAATCAATCAATGCTGTCTATAGACAGGCAACAGAAAGCTGATTTTTGTCCCAAAAAAGGAGCCCTATGAAAAACAGATTATTTTTTTCTCTCAAGTTTAGTTGGGTGGGATATTTTGAATTTTTTGGGTGTCAGAAAACCCTTTCCTTCATATTGCACTCCTGGGTCCATCAGATTCATCTTCTGCACTGTCCCAGGCTCAGGATGCCCTGCTAGCTGAGGTTTAAATGCTTTCTTTAGTACAAAAAAGATGAGAAGTAATTCTGGGCACACTGTGAATCCTCTGCTTGGCAGGGGAGAAATCAGCTGAAAGCCTTGTGGGATGAGCCTGTTCCTGGAGCTGGGTTCCCAGCATTGCTGGGTGCTCCAAAATCCACTCTGAGAACTCCTCTCCTGCCCCATTGCTGTAAAATGATACAAAATTTAATTTTTTGGGGGTAACTTTAGTCAGTCTTTTTTGCCTTCTCCTCAGGGGAAAGGAATTTCAGGTTTCTTTTCAAAGGACTTGCATCACTCCAGGCCTGAGGAGCTTCACATCTCATCAGACTCAGAGCAGCACAGGAGATACACAAAAAATAATGACCATTAATGAACATCAGCTCCAAACATCAGCCATGGCATGGTCAGAGACACGTGGTCTGGGAAAAGATTGGTGAGGAAACAAACCAAAATAACATTGAAGGTGAAGGGATCAATAAAAAACCAAATACTGCAAACTGTGGAACTCAGGAGCAATGATCATTGAAGCAATGAATTTCCCTGGGTTTTGACTGTAGAAGTACAAGAACACTCCAGAGAAAACCTTGTGTGATGGAAGGGTTTTCTCTGCACACCCAGGTGTGAAAAACACCTTCACTCTCCTGTGAAAATTTAAAAAGTTTAATGAAGGACAAGAGGAGACAAAGACAATAAAACAAAGATTATGGCTGGGTGCATCGTGGCACTCAGCCAAGAGCTCACTAGTTATTTTGGAAACACCCTTTACATCCCATTCCTATGGCATCAGCCTGTGCCATATTCATAAACAATTAGGAATATTAAACTTTTCCCCACGCTAGTTTACACATTCCAAGGATTGTTTAGCATGGCTCCTCCTCTGTTCCACCTTTTCAGAGCCTGTGGATTTCTGGGTTGTGCTTTCAGTCCTTTTTTATCATCAGCTCCAGTGTTTGGGCCGTGGTCCACACTGCCTTCAGACAGTGAGTGCTGATGGCTGGCAGGTCTGTGCAGGTGTGCTCATCCTGTGTTCACTGGCTGTTATCCCATCCCAGCAGGCATTTTAACACAAGCACACTGATATCAGCTATTTCACTACTATGTCTAAGCTTAATTAGCAACAGAAATAAAAACTATATCTTTATAGCAAAGTTACTTTAACACCACACATACAGAATCCATTTCAATATTTTCAAAAATCCAATATTATACTGTGTATCTATAACACAGGCCATGTGTGGTTGTCATTATTTCTGTTGCACATCCTGGCCAGAATAAAGTAATGCCTTCATTCTCTAACAAGAAATATGTAGTTGGAGGATTTTTGTTTTTCCTGCAGTTTTGGTACCACCACCACATCCTCCCTGTCCGGCCTCACCACCTTCTGGCACGGTGGCAGCTGAAGGGTTAAAAGGCTGCTCTGAGTTTTTTGTGGCTTCTTTCCAAAAGGTTTCAGTTAACACCAAAGGTCTCCTTATAGCTGGCTCACTTTAATAGATTTTTCCCATTGAGTTCTCACTTTATAGGCTATCATTTCCTTTTCTGCAGGGGAGCTATTTTCTGGGTCACTGATCCAACCAACTTAAAAGGGATTTCATTGATTAGATTTTATTGGTGGTTACTTCAACCATAATGGCCCAAGTTGCTAGTACCTGCTAACAGCTGTGGGTCTTGCTTTGGTAGCCTGGCTCTGTGGTGCAGCTTGAGACTCTTCTACAAGTGAAGTTTCCCTCTCCTGCCTTGATTATTTGCACCTTCCTTATCCTCTTACTCCCTCAGTTGCTTTTTCCATTCCAGTGCCCCAGGAAAGCTGCATGGTGAAATGTTTCTGACAAAATCCCATTTGCTGTGTGGGTGGCATCTCTCTTTTCTCTGGGTTTACCTCTGCTGTCCCTGTAGTCCCACAAAGCCCCAGCTGGAGCAGCACATCCCAGCCAGCATTGTGCAGACAGCTGGAGCTGGGAGATCACCACTTCCAAAGCAAAACTGATGCCTTGAGAAGGCTGGCCTAGAACAGAGACTAGACAGAGCTAAAGAATAAAGTAAGGATTTATTAGGAAACCTCAAATAGATTCACCTTGGGCAGCACAACCCAAAATGGTCACAAAATGCCCCACTGGTCACAGGGTCTCTCACTTTTATAAGCTCTGATCCATTTGCATATTGGAGTTAATTGTCCAGTTACAGCTTTAGCCCATGCAGTCCCATCCTTCTTGTTTTTCTCTCTCCAGCCCCCACTGTTTGTGCTCTTGTGCCTGAGATTTGGATCATTTGTCCTTGGTCCCCAGCTGGAGAAGGAATTGTTTTGTCTCCCTGCTCTGTGCAGAGAGCTCACCATCCCCTCATGTGAAGCCCAGACCCACACCCTAAAGCAGCTCAGAACAAGAAAAATAGAAAAGCCAAAACCTGAGGCATCAAAATGAGCAGAGTGTTTTAAAGGAGGATTTTTTTTTTATTTTTAAGTAAAAAATTACCTGACTGACATTGGAGAGTCCTCCCTTCACACTCTTGGCTTTTGATGCTTCCCACTGCTGTGTTTTCCTACATGAAGGATTGGTGGGTGGTGTCTCTTAGAAACACAAACTGGTGATCAAGGCAGGCATTTCTTCATATCCCTTACAAACAGGTACAGCTCCCTCCTGGCTCCTGAACAATGCAGAATCCATGCTCCAAGTTGTTTTCTCAGCATTGTGTTCCTCCAGCTGGGATCCTCTTCCAGCCTTTTCCCTGATCCAAAACACTGCAGAGTGATGGCACCTTTCACTGCCTTTGTTTTAGGGGGTAACAGATAGAATTTAGGGAGCAATTGCTGTGATTTCTGCCATTAGAGCAGTGAAAGTGCCAAACTATCATAAGAAAACAATTACTGTGATTGCAATTACTACAACCTCCATTGGAACAGAATTTAACCCAATTTAACTTTCCCCTTTGTGGTGCACCCTGCAGGCTCTGATTCATTGTGTGCTTCCAGTGGAGTCTACAAACTACCTTGCCCCTCTGCAGGTGGGAAACTGAGGCACAGAAGTTGCCAGCTCACCCAGATCCAGGATTTTTGCTGCTCAGTGCCTGCCCCATCTCCTGTGTCAGCCCCAGAGAGCTGCACTCCTGGTCTCACCTGCCCTCTCTGTGACCAGCTGAGTTTTTGGATTTGTTTCTGAGTTTTGTGGTGGTGCAGGGAAGTGGAAGTGGTAGTATGAGTATTTACTTATGATTTGAATTTTGTGGTTTATTTCCAAGCTGTTCTATGAGGGCAATGGGACAGATTTTCACTAACCACAGAACTTTACTCGTGAGACTTGTTGTGTTTTTCTACTCCAGGTGATTTTCTCCAGTGCAGGTAGCCCCAGGAAGTGTCTGGGTGGATTCCTTGGACCTTTGTGGCTGTCTGAGACACAACACAGACTCCAGGGAGAACAATTTTGTGAATAAAACAGTCCTTTTAAGCATTCATGACAGCCACTTTTTATAATGTTCTGAACGAGAGAAGACATTTCAGGCACTCTGTCTACAGGAAGGAAGCAATTATTTTATTAGCACTTTGAGAAATTAAATTATGTGAATTATGGCAGAATAAGTTTAGCAAAATGCTATAATGTAAGAAAACAATTAAAAAGAGTTATATAAGGTTGGGTGGCTTCTTTATTCTGATAAAGTGTGCAGTTAATTGATTGTCACATGGCTGTAATGTACCAGGAGAGCTGTGAGAGCAAATAGAGAGGTCTTTGCTCAGGAGAGGTGTTGGAACCCTGGAAAGTGAGAATTTTAAACTTTCTGTGCTGTCAGGCTCTGACCCCCAAGAGAACACTGCATTTGGCCTGAGGCTGTGGAGAAGGTTTCCAAAACTGAATGATAAAACTGAGATTATGAGTGTGAAGTTTAAATACAAGTGTGTAATATCACATAGTAAAAAACTTAGAATTTGAAGTTTTAAAATATAAATAATATAATATATATAAATTTTTAATGTATTTTAAAATATATTTTAAAATATAAATATAATATATAAAAAACAAAATAGAAGACTTAAAACACAATGATAAAACTGAGATTATGAGTGTGAAGTTTAAATACAAGTGTGTAATATCACATAGTAAAAAACTTAGAATTTGAAGTTTTAAAATATAGTAACATATATAAAACAAAATAGAAGATTTAAAACAGAACCAAATCCTTCTTCTTCACCTTCTTCTTCATAAGTAGTACTGTATAATTAGATTTTAAAATCCACATAACAGAGCACAAGCAGTTAGTTAAGTTAAAACTAAAAATCATTTAAGTGTCATTTCTTAATTAAACGAAATGAATTAAATTCAAAATAATTACGATGGGGAAACCTCCAAACTGTGGAAAGGTTCCTGGGGGATGAGCAGCAAAATGAGTGCCCAGAGTGCTGCTGCAGCAGAGGAATCCCAGGGCTGGGCAGCACCAGCACTGCCAGGGCAGTCATTGTCCCTCTCAGCACTTGTCAGGCCATGCCTGCAATTCAGTTTTGATCCCTGCTATACAAAAATAAAGATGTAGACAGGTTGGAAAGGGTCCAGAGAAGGGCCACAAAGATGATGCAAAGCCTGGAAAGCTGCCACATGAGGAAAGGCTGGGAATGTTTTAAGCCTTGAGGGGAAAAAAAGGCTTAGGGGAGAGTTTCTGGCTGTGTTGCAGTGAGCAGGAGAACAGCTCCAGCTCCAGAATGCTCAGGGATGGGCAGGAGGAAGGGATTGCAGAGCAGCCTGCACAGTCCCCAGTTAAAATTCACATTTTCTGCTCCTGCCCAGCACCCCTCTGCAGTCTGGTGGTTAATACCAAGCTTCACTCTTTCAGCAGCCTTGTTGATTTGGAAAATCCTCATCAGGATTCTGGCTAAGTCAGACTGGATGGAAAGCCACACAAATTTCAAAGGCACAGCCTTTACTGACAACTGCACAGGCTCCAAATTCCATGGCCTGAGCAAGAGGAACAGGAGGCTGCTGCACACAATGTCACAATGTCACCAAAAGCTATCCAGCAAAAACCCAAATACTGAGAATTGCCTGACTCAGGACCAATGAACTTTGAACCACTTAATTTCTCTGGGTTTCCACTGTGTAGCATCTGAAAAATCCAATGAAATTCACATGTCACGGGAGGATTTTCTCTGCACAGCCCAGGCAATATGTGGATGAAATTATTTCTGTGGCACATCCTGGCCAGAATAAAGCCATGCCTTGATTCTCTAACACTAAAAATGTTGTTGAAGAATTTTTTTGGCTTCCCCACAGTCTGGTGAGAGCAAGGGCTTGACCCTCTCTCAGACTTTTCACATCTAACTGCATCCTCTGTGGTGTGTGCTGCTGGGAAGCAGCAGGAACACAGACTAGGTGTTTTCCCTGGTGAAACCACTGAGGGATCTGCTGCCTTTTGGCTCCTTTTTCTCCTCTGGAGGTGAGGATTGAAGGCACTCGAGATGATGGTTCATGTTCAGGCTCAAATGTTGATTATTTCTTGTCCATGTTACAGTCTCACAGCAGTGAGTTCTGCAGTACTTCACCAACAAGGCACAAAATGGCCAACTCTCTCTTGCTACAAGGTCTTTTAAGGCTAAAATATCCAATTAAGAAATGACACCTGCATTGTTTTCTCTTTTAACCCAATAACTGACCCCTCAGAACCTGCAATGTGGACTGTTCTGTCCAATTACAAAATACCACCCAAACCCATGGAGAAGGAGAAGGAAAAGGAGCAGAAGGAGAAGGAGGAGAAAGGACGAGAAAGGGAAGAGGAAGAGAAGGAGAAGAAAAAGGGGAAGAGGAAGGAGGAGAAGGAGGAGAAGGAGGAGAAGGAGAAGAAGGAGAAAGAAGAAGAAGAAGAATCAGCCCTAAAACCTCCATCTTGCTCTATATATATTACTATATTCTAAAACCTTCAACTCTAAGTTTTCCACCCTGTGATATCACACACTTCTATTCAAACTCCACACCCTCAATCCCAGTTCTATCACTCAATTCTGGAAGCTTCTCCACAGCCCCAGGTCAATGCAGTGCTCTCCTGGGGGTCAGAGTCTGTCAGCACAGAAAGTCTCAAGCTCTCAGCACCCAAAACTCCAGCAGGGATCTGCACACACAATTCCCAGCCCCTCTTTGCACTCTTCCTCAGCTGGGCTGAGCTGGAGCTGCTCAGCTGAGCTGGAATTGCTCACAGTGCTTGGCAGGAGTTCCCAGTGCTGGGATTTCTGTGTTCCTCAGGCATTGCATCACCTCCCAGGCGAGGCTGGCTGGGAACAATGGGCAGCTCTGGCCTCAGCTCCTCGCTCAGCTATTCCTGTCCAAGGAGCAGCAGGGTGCTGAAGAGCAGCTGGGCTGATTTCATGCCTGATCTTAAGAAACCTGAGCTCTTCATCCAGCTGTTTATTATTATTTTTATAGAACTGCAGGTCTCTTCATGCTCCATTCTACAGCACAGAGAGGTTTTTTCCAACTTTCAGTGCGTCACTTTCTAAGAGGTTTGTAATTGGATCCTGTCTGTGTCAGCATCTCTGTCTGAGAGCTTTGCTGCTGTGGGCTGCAGGGGATGCATCTGAAACCCAGGCCTGGGTTTTCTGAAATAAATGGAAACAGCTAAATCTTAGGGATGGTCACAGGAGGAGGAGGGGGATTAGGCACAAAATTCACTTGGTGACCAAGAAAAATAAATTACAAGTCCAGGGAAGAAACACCTCAGGCAGTGTGGGTTACAGTGGTGGAATAAATCTGCTGCTAATGTTTTATAAGAATCAGCTCTCTGGTTTATGTATCACATCTGAACTCTTCATACACTCCACACCTCAAGAAAAAAAAATAGAAGGCAATTAATCACCCTGAACATTAATTGCTCACGTTTGATTAGCCAGCCTTTGAAAACAAATGTGACACAGAAACAGAAAAAGCCATTGATAGCATTGACAAAACATCTCTGTCAGAGAAAAAAAAATTTAAAAAACCCCAACAAATTTTTAAAAATGGCATAACTGCCTGGTGAGTACAAATGGCAGTGGATTTGGGGCTGTGGAGCTCCTGGCAGCTCACACTCGTGGTTCTGTCCCCCAAGTGTGTCAGGGCTGTGCCAGTCAGGCTCCCTGACAGTGGGGAGTTGTAGCCTATTGGCAGAAATATCAAAATACACATTGATTAGAGAATTAAACTTCACAAACACCCCTTTCACAGCCAGCAGGGCAGTACAGCAAACTGGGAGGGGTGAGAATGCAGAAAACATTAAAAATATAAAGTTCCATTTAGCCTTATGGATAACTTTCCCTTTTCTTCTTCTATTGAGTACCTATTTCTCTTCCAGGACATAACATTCCATGAATGATTATCTTATTATCATCAGGTCCTGCATGCCACTAATATTTTTTTTTTTTTTGAGAATAAAGAGGATTAATAAATGTTAAATGGTATCTTGGAATTTTAAAGGAGAAATTTGGAGGAAAAATAACTGGATGTATGCACATGGCCCAGGAGACAGCATGTGGAAAAGCAAATCCACTTTTTTTAGTGGGCAAATCCCAAAATTAGAGTGGTTTTTTTCATGTTCTCGTCCCTTAATATTTGTGTGAGTAAAACTGATTTTGACAGGCTGTTAGCTCAGTTATTTTCACTCCAGTTGGGTGGGTGAGATTTCTTCCAACTCTTGCTGAAACTTGCTCAGAACGGAACTGAATGTTTGTGAAGAGGGTGTGAAAATTACTTCAGAGGGTTTGAAAACGACCTCGAAGAGGGTTTGAAAATGACCTCTGAGACGGTTTGAAAATGACCTGGAAGAATGCTTGAAAATTACCTCAAAGGGTTTGAAAATGATCTCGAGGAGGGCTTGAAAATGACCTCAGAGGGTTTGAAAGTGACCTCGAGAAGGATTTGAAAACGACCCCAGAGAGGGTTTGGAAATGACCCCAGAGGGTTTGAAAATTACCTGGAAGAATGCTTGAAAATAACCTCGGAGGGTTTGAAAATGACCTCGGAGAGGGTTTGAAAGCGAGCGCGGTGTCCTGAGGAGGGGCAGGGCTGTGCCACGCCGGGTGGGACACACGGACACGGCGGGGCCCGCCTGGAGCCGCTCATGAATGAACTCCGGCAGAATTTTATTTTTTTATGAATGGGCGCTCGGCTGTGAATGAACAGCGCAGCTCTGCCACGCGATTGGTCCGCCAGGGTGGAAGCCACGCCCCACCCATCAATGGGTGACGGCCGAGGGAGCGCTGATTGGCGGGAGTGCCCCGGCTCGCGGCTTCATTCACAAATTCGATCAAACAAAGGAGTGGGCGAGCCGGGCCGTGAGCGAGGGGCCAATGGGCGGCCGGGCCCGGGGCCTCGGAGCGGGCTCGGGGCGGCGCCGCCGCGGGCTCGGCGTGGGCCGGGGCCGCCGGTGCTGAGAGCCGGCTCCGGACGGGACCCGACCCGAGCGGGGCTCCTGTCCCGGGGCTCGTCCCGGCCGGGGCTGGCGGGCTCGCTCCCGCCTCGCGTTCCAAGTTTCGGCAGCTGCTCCGCCTCTCCCGGGTCGCGGTGCTGCCGCTGCTGCGGATCCCGGCCGCTGGCGACCACCCCGGCCCGGTTCGGCCCGGTTCCCCTCGGCCGGTACCCGCCAGATGCCCGAGGAGGATGAAGGGGTACCCGGACCAGCAGGTGCCGTTCACTTTCCCGCAGGTGAGTGGCGGCTCCGGGGGGAGCTCCGGGCCGGCCCCGCTCCGCCCGGGGCTCCGCTCTGAGCCGCTCCTCTCGCAGCCGCCCCCGGGCCCGGCGCTGCCCGCGGGCCGAGCCGTGCTGGGCGCTGGCAGGACTACCGGGGAGCCGCCCGTGCCGCCGGAGCAGGACTCGGAAGGTGAGGGGGACCCGGGGGTGGCCGGGCAGGGACCGGGAGCGGGAGCGGGGCCGGCGCCTCCCCCGCTCCGCGCCCGGAGCATCCCGCAAGCAGCAGCGGCTCCTCTCCCCGCAGAGCTCTTCCAGGACCTGCGGCAGCTCCAGGAGACCTGGCTGACTGAAGGTAGGTTCTTCCCTTCTTCTTAAACTTCTGGAATAGTATGGCACCATTGTGCCGGGCATTTGTTCATGAATGGGGCTTGGCTCCTGGCCCGCTTTCCTGGGTACAATTTTCGCTCCAGGCTGTTTGTAACTGGTTCGATTTTATGCTAATTTGCCACTTATCTTTGTAGGTTGCCAGAACGTTGATATTTTCTTAAACAACAAAGTAGTCTTTTAATTTGTGGAACAAAACGCTTCTATTCTTTCCTTTTTTTTTTTTTTTTTTTTTTTTTTTTTTTTTTTTTTTCTTTTTCTATTTTTTAAATGTAATACTCCGTGGGGACCTTCCTGGAATTTACATACTTTTCAGTTTGGTGTCTTAATTGTTTTGACTTTGAAGTTCAAGGAAAACTTCGAATGCCAGGGAGTCACATTAATTCCAAGTGAAACTAATTCTGAACATGGTGATTTTGCTCCAATTCCAGATGATTCATTTTCAGAAAATTCCAAACACATCCTCAAGTACAGATTCTTAATAAATACAGAAGCACTTATTGTATCTGGTACTTAAAAATATTTAACAATAATGATGTAAAAATATGCGTGGCATTTTTAGCAGGGTTATTTCCTCTCATTTTACCACAAGTGAGAGACAATCTTGTCAAACAATTATTTTTCTAAGCCTTCAAAAATGTATTTGCCGACTAAGTAGGCTTATTAAAGAGAAAAATCAGAAGTTTTCTGTTCATTCCAGAGTGAACTGAGATGAGTTGATCAGGCAGTGCTCAGGAGTGTGAGGATTGTGAGGATGCAGCAGGAATCACCTGGAGGCTGTTTCAGTATTGAAATATCAATGTAACTTTTATCAGAACAGGAAAATAGGTATTAATTGCTGGTCATGTAATTGACCTGAGCTTGATTTCTTTTAAATCTTACAAGGACTCCAGTTGCCAATAAGTTTGCCTCAAAACTGATTTTTGGGAGAGTTTCAATTTTGGATTTTCCCATGACTGATAATTTTTTAGCTCACCAATTAAGGAATTTCCATTATTTCCATATTATTATTTCCATATATTTCCAATATATTTGCCAGTAGCAGAGGGTTTGTAGGATGAGTTTGGAAGTCACTCACAGCCCTGGAGGTGCTCTGCATCCAGCCAGGATTGATAAATGACAATGCAAACCTCACTGCATGTTTTTGGAACATTTCAAATTTAAAATTCCTTTTAATTATCATTTTGCATAGCTCCTAGCATCTAATCAGAGTCCACATGAAATCCATGAGAAATTCAGGATGAGTTTTAATAATGTATTTTATTATTTTGTTCTGTATATCAGGGAACTGGTTTCTGCCATTGTTTTCCCCATCTCCAGACTTGTAACAAGAAAAAATACCCTCTGAAGCAAACTATTGCTTTTTTCTGTTCACCAGGATGTCAAAATATTTTCCTGAATGGTGAAAATATTTTTTGTTAATGTCCTGTGTGTCAACATTTGTTCATGAGATGAAAGCATCAGAGCACTGAAGAGTACCTCCCTAAACAAAGCAGGAGAAAAAGAGAAAATATTAAATATGTTATTTATTCTTCTTCTTTATCACATGTAGGGTTTTTTTTAATTGTAATTTATTTACAATTTTTGGTGTTACTTTTTAAATAAAAGGGAAGAAAACCTAGGAAGGAAGCAAAATAGAAATAAGGCATCAGCCAAAAATGTTAATGAATTTAACCCATATCAATCTGTATAAATGTGTTTATGTGTGTTATGTATTGGTGTGATTTCAGTCATAGGTGTATCTCTGTTATCTTTTAAAAATATTTTTAGTAGTGTCAATTAACACTTGATTTCTCATTTTGAGAGTCAAAGAATTATTCTGCAGGAAAAAAAAAAGAAAAGAAAAAAACCACATGCTGAAAATAGCATGGCTCTTAAAAAAAACACATGCTGAAAAATCCTGGGTCTGGTTAGTAAAAATCCATTTTTCCTCTGCACTGTTTTTACCAGGATCTGCTGCACTTGGGGTGAACCTGGCAGTTGGTAACTGGATGGAATTAACTTCAAGCCAAATAATTTCTAGAAATGCATCAGCATTCAGAGAAACAAACAAAAACCAAATTTCCTTGGAGAAAAGCAGCACAGGCAGGTCCTGTGAAGGAGCACATTCATATATCAGGCAGAAAACTGAGGTTCCAGTGCTGCAGCTCTGGGAAGTTGTGGGGAAATGGGGGGGTCAGGGCTGCAGGGTGAGTGCCTGGAACAGGAGCAGAGCTGGGTTTAGATAACCTCATAAATTATCTCATAAAATTATCCCAATGATGTCCATTAATTATCCCAATGATGTCTCGCAGGCTTGGTTAAACACCTCCAGGGATGGTGACTGCACCACCTCCCTGGGCAGCCATTCCAGAACTTTATCACCTTTCTGTGAAAAACTTCTTCCTGATATCCAGCCTAAATTTCCCTTGGTGCAGCTTAAGAGTGAAATTGAAACTCTTCTCTTTAGGGTTCTAGCCTGGTATCTGTGGTCAGGCACCACTGCCAGCACCCAGCCTTGCCCCTCATTTCCCATCTGCTCTGTGGCTTTCAGTATTTCATTCTCTTGTGACATCACCTGTGATGCCATGGAGAGCCTCAAGGCTGACAAGTCCCAAGTCTGCTCATGATCCCCAGAATTTCTTCTATTCCCACGTTGCTTTTCAAAGATAATTCAGATAACGGGAAAAAAAAAACATCTAGAATATTCAAATTCCCCGTGTTTTATTGCTTACATTTGCAGTTTGTTGTCATCCAGGTTATTGGAAGGAACAGCAATTGCAGAGTGAAGGGTTTGGCCAGTTCCATTCTTATTCACTACCTAGCACAGTGTTACTCCCTCAGGTTTTTTTTGGCTAACTCAGGTTAATAGGCTTCCATCCTTTATGTCCCTCAATTTTGACTACATCACCTCTGTTTTAGAGCAGAGGGAGTGCAATCTGTTGTCCACTCTGCAATAACAAAAACTGCAGATTTGTCTGTTAGCAGCAGCAGCATTTCTGTCAGCAGCAGTGGCAGAGTTTATGAAATAACAACAATCTGCTGCAAGCTCTCCCTTCCCTGCAGTAAAAGGGATGTAAAAGTAATTGTTAGAAGTTATAAAATATGGGTAAGGCTTCTCCCAGGACTCACAAGTATTCATTAATCCCAAAGGGAAACTCTCCTTACTCACTAAAATCATCCCAGCAGAAAGCTCAGGCCTTTCCTGCAGAGATTTATTTCTGCCTTAGTGTTAATTATGCTAACCAAGTGCCAAAGCTAACTCCTCCCTGCCTCTTTTTCTCCCTCCCTCTCTCTCCTGACAGCTCAGGTTCCAGACAATGATGAGCAATTTGTGCCTGATTTCCATTCAGAAAACTGTAAGTACCACGGGGATGCTCACATCCCCTGGGGAAGGGCAAATCCAAATTCTGCAGCCTTTTCTCCCCTGCCCCAGGCAGTTGTCCCCATGTAAACTGAAATTAAACACTTTTACTGGTTGCTCTTGTTTCCCTCCTTTCTCAGAGCTTGGTCTCTGAGCCATACATTTGATTTTTTTGTCTTTTTGACCTAGAGCTGAGGAAAGGAATGGTCCCAGTTTCACTCTGGGTGAATCAGTGAGTCAGGTGTAATGTGAGAGCCTGTTCCAGCTGTCAGGGGCTGGAAAGAATTGGCTGCTCCTAACACATCCAGCTTCTTGAAAATCCCATGGAGTTCAGGGTAGATTTCATTCAGCAGAGATTTCATTCAGCAGAGATTCAGACCCCTGCATTTGGAATTGCCTGATGATCACAGCTCCCCACAAAAGTGTCAGTTTGATCTTTCCTTTCTCTCCTGCAGTGGCTTTTCACAGTCCTCCTGCTAAGATCAAAAAGGAGCCCCAGAGCCCCTCGGAGCTGTCCTGCAGCCACGAGCAGCCCCTCCAGCACAAGAGCGAGCAGTGCCTTTATGCCAGGTATGGCTCACACAGAGGGGCAGCAGCTGCTCTGGAATCCAGAGCTCTGCATTGGCTGTGTCTTGGTTTGAAAAGCCAGGTGTGTGCTAAGGAAGGCAGGAGCCTCCCCTGAAATGGAAAATGGAAAATGGAAAAATGGAAATGGAAAAATGGAAAAAACCCCTCCCTCTGAATTGTTGTAAATTTGAAATTAAGGGGCTCTAGGCAAAGATGTGGGAATAGGAAAAAAAAGTTTTTTTAATAAGGAAAAAAATAAAAATTCTCACTGGCCCATTAACAGAAGATAATTAATAACTAATGGCCCATGAACAGCAGAGATCTCCTGGAGGGAGGATTGGCTGTGGGAGAGATAAAGAAAAAACTGCCCGGTGAACAGCAGATACCTGCCCCACCTCTGACAGATGGAAATAACCACACACCCCCAGCTAAATCTTGCAGCCTAAGACAGAGATGTTCCAGGTGCTGCCACAAGTCCTTCCTGGAGAACTGAAGTGCTGCAATGTCTGTTTGGCTCTTCCAGTGCCTATGACCAGCCCAGAGAGTCCCCCAGCCCCGGAGTCCTGATCCAGCCCCCACTGCAGCAGTTCCCCAGACAGGACAGGAGCTTCCTGAGCCCTGCAGGGCCACCCCACCCCACATCCAGCTGTGGGTTCCTCAGTGAGAGCAGGTGAGTTACCTCACCTGAGGAGGGGACAGCCACTGGCAAGGATTGCCCTGCTGGGTGGTGGAAGAGGAAGGGCTGCAGCATCCCGGTGGAAGTGCCCTGTTTCCAGCCTCCTGTGGGACCCAGCTCTGCTGCCTGGGGTGTGAAATCCACACCCTTAACCCTGCCAGATCCTGGCAGTGCTGGGCTGTGGGGCAGCTGCCCTTGGGAACACCCTTCCCTGGGATGTCATCCTTCCCTGTGGCAGCCACAGTGAGCTCCTGCAGCTCCAGGAATGGGTTGAGGAGGTTTCTGTCCCTCAGCCAGCCCCATGCCAGGGCTGGAACCAGGGGGCCCAGGAAGCAGAAACCAGAGCTGAGCCCAGGGTGTTCTCTACAGGCTCAGGGGTGTCATTGGAGGAGGTTTCTGTCCCTCAGCCAGCCCCATGCCAGGGCTGGAACCAGGGGGCCCGGGAAGCAGAAACCAGGGCTGAGCCCATGGGATTCTCTACAGGCTCAGGGGTGTCGTTGTGTGAGGACAAGGGAAGAGATGAATCTGATTCCATAATTCTTAGAAATCTGATTTATTATATTATGATATTATGTTATATTAAAAATGCTGTACTAAAGCTATACTGAAAAGTATAGAGAAAGGAAAGCATCAGAAGGCTGGAAAGGAATGAATAATAAAAACCTGTGACTGCTCAGAGCCTCGAGACAGCTGGAGCATGATTGGTCATCAAGTAAAAACAACCCACATGGACCAATCAAAGATGCACCTGTTGGTAAACAACCTCCAGACCACATATTCCCCAGCCATCAAATAGTTATTTTTCACATTTATTTTCTGAGGCTTCTCAGGAGAAAAATCCTGGCAAAAGGATTTTCATAAAACATCACAGTGACACAGGGGAATCCCCCATTGTTTCTGGGGCTGCACAGTCTCAAGAAAGCAGCAGTCTCACGTGCTCTCCCTTCTTAGCTCTGCCTATCAGCCACCTCTGGAGATGTGCCATTCCTTCCCAGCCTCCCAGGAAGACCCTGCTGCCTACCAGTGCCAGCTGCCCAAGCCCTGCCTCCAGTACCCTCAGCAAGGCTTCAAGCAGGAGCAGCAGGACCCCCAGCACGAGCCAGCAGCCCGGGCAGGCAGCAGGCAGCAGTACCCAGCAGCTGTGCTGGTCAAGCAGGAGCAGCTGGATTACCTGTACGAGCCAGGTAGGCAGAAGTGACCCTTCCTGAGTGCATGGACATCTTCAGTGGGGTGAGCAGCTCCTTGGTGAGCGTGCAGCTGGATGAACTGCTGCTCTCTGAGCAGGTTTAAGAAAGGCTGTTTGTGTGTAAGTTTGAAACCTCAGCCATGCAGTGAGTCAAATCATCCACAGCCTTCATTTCCCTGGATACTTCACTCTCGAGGGTGAAGCAGAGCTCTGGAGCAGCACTGGCTCAGTCAGTAGCATGTTCTCTCTGGGTAGCTGGAGCTAAAGCAGTTCTGAGGTTCACTGCATCCAAAATAAGACTGGCACATTCACCTTGCTCTGAGAAAGACTTTGTGGTGCAGAGCTGAAATCTTGAGCAAGACGGGAGGTAGAAGGTGATGTTAAATCCACCCAAAGCAGATAAAAGCATCCCCACCCCAAGGGAGTAAGTAGCCAATATGACACTTAAAATTCATATTCATTCATATTCATTTCCCACACACCAGCAGGAACGAGGAAAAGGCTGTTCCCAGTTTCACAGGGAGATTTTGGTTTTGGGGGTATTTGTGAGCTGAAGGTTGCAGAGAGTAAGTGAGGTCAGCTTTGAAGAAATCATATGAAAACAGCAAACAGCTACAGAAGGGAAGGAATCAAATATGTTAGAACTTGTACAGAAAATCTGTCTTGGACCCTTGCAGCCCCTCTGAGCACTGGGAAAGGGGCTCTGGGTGGGCTCAGCTCAGTGCCAGGGTGCTCTTGGAGGATCTGCTGCTTCCCATGGAAACAAGGCTCAGAGAACAGAGGTGTCAGGGGATGACAAGAGAAAAAAGTCAGTGATGCCAAAAATAGCTCTCTAGATGCCAGATATCTCCACCAGGTGATCCTCTTATTTTTCCACAAGGGATAAATCTTATTTTTCTGGCAGATCTGTCCAAAACTCACTATCCTGAGATCACAATGCCCTCTTCCAGAGGGAATGATACTCCTGGCTTCCTGGTATTTTAATGGACATCTTGAATGGTTTCCTTTAGCAGAAATAAACATAAAAATAAAAAGCTCTTATGAGGGGATCACTGTGGTGATATTGGTATTACAATTTCACTGGGTCCTTCTGTTCAGGAAATGTGCAAGCCCAGAAGATGGGAATGTGCTTTTTGTGGGAGTAGTTTATGATTGTAATAACACCCAGGCTGTCAGCTCAGAATTCTCTTTCCTCAGCATCAGCAAAATATCTGCTGGCAGCCACGGCCAGACAGGTGTGAGAGGGAAATGTAGCACAAACCTTTGCAGAGCTCCCAGTTACAGCTTCTGCTTCAGCTGTGTGCAGTAAATAAATTCGATTCAGAAGACAAAAATTACAGTGCACAGAGAGCACTATACACTACACAGAGAATCAGGAAAAGATTTCCTGCTTGTTTTTAACAAAGGCTGGTTTTTCTTTTATATTTTCTAAACTGTTTGTGAGAATGTCCCCTCATGATGTGAAGAAGCCAGGGAGATTTGAGACATCTGAAATGTCATTTGTGAGACTCTGTAGAAACATTCAGATGCTACAGCTCTCCATTTACATCCTCACAGTGTCCCTGGAAAAATGTAATGCCTTCTTACCTGGGAAAGCAGCAGCAAAGTGTGTAGTTATCTTAAACTGAGAGGTTCAAATTGATTTTGAATATTGATTTATACATGATTTTGTATAAAAGTGATGTGGAAGTGATTGGCTGGCTATCCTGGCTACTCTGAAGGATGGTGCCACAAAATCTTACTGCTCTAATCCATGGCTGGAAGGATAATGCACATGAAGTTGTAGTTACAGTCTGACACTCACCCTTTAGGAGGGCTCCAAGAGGACCTTGGTTAGACAGCTGCACTCACCTATCCACCTGTGCTTTTTAAACAAATGAGTTTGTTAATTGTTCTGTAGATGTTCCTGACTGTCCTTCCATGTACATAAATGCTGAGAGTTACCCAAGCCTTTCAAACACAGAAGATCCATTAGGTAAGAGGTGCAGGGACTGTCTTTTCTCCCTGCACAGAACCACCCTCTGCTCCCACCCTGCCTGACTCTGACTGCTGATGTTGCTTTCTCTTTCAGGCTGCAGCTATGACAAGCAGATGAGGTCCTTTACTGATGATGTCTGTGTTGTTCCAGAGAAATTTGAAGGTTGGAGAAAGAATGGCTTGGAGTTTTGGTGTAAGATAGGGTTATTCGTCACCTCAGCCAGCCCCTTGGCTAGGGCCTACATAGTTCATTACTGTGTTCTGGCAGGTGTGTTGGTACCCAGCTTTTTGGTGTCCCATTTTTTGAGCTTTCTTAGCAGCAACCAGGCCTTCCAGCATAAGCAGCTTAATTGTGACTTATGTCAGAGCTGCTCTTGGAAGAGTTGCTTGTGAATTTGCCACTGTTTTATGTGAACTGAAATATTCCAGGTAAACATTTTGAAACTGTGAAATGTGCTGCTTTTTTTTTTCTTTTTTTTTCCCCCCAGTTGTTTTTGCACTGTTCTCCTTAGAGATGTCTTGTTTGTCCTTCTCAGCAGGAGACATCAAGCAGGAAGGTGGAGGGTACCGGGAAGGACCCCCCTACCAGAGACGGGGCTCGCTCCAGCTCTGGCAGTTCCTCGTGGCTCTCTTGGACAATCCCACCAATTCCCACTTCATTGCCTGGACTGGGAGAGGAATGGAGTTCAAGCTCATTGAGCCAGAGGAGGTGAAACCATTGGGGTTCTCTACAGGCTCAGGGGAATCACCCTTTGTTTCTGGGGCTGCAAATTCCCAAGTGGCTTTTTCTCTGCCCTAAGACCCTGCAGCAAGTCAAGGTTTTTAGAAGAGGTCAAAACACTTCTTAACCTGGTATTTGAGTGACACAAATACCAGGTTAAGAAAGGCTGCTTGTGTGTAAGTTTAGAAGCTCAGCTATGCAGTGTGTCAAATTATCCTTCATTTCCCTGGATACTCCACTCTCAAGCTTGCAGTGGCCTGTGCTGTCTTGTCATGCTCCATACTGAGGCTGGCATTGAGGTTTGGAGTTCTGAGCCCTACTGATCACAGAAGTTTTCATAAGATATGTCCTAGTCTGTCTTTATTTCAAAATTGCTTCCACTGAAGTGTAATTTCAAATGCTGCCATTTTCCAAAAAATCCAGTGATACTTGACAATATCTGGGGGAAGTGTCGATAATATCTGTTCATCTCTTGTTCCAGTTAGAGCTGCATTTAGCACTGTTCTTGCTACAAATGAAAATTTATGGGCACTTTCAGTGCAGATGAGTTGTCTTGGCAGGTTGACATCAGCTTAAAACAGACTTCTGAGTCTCATGGATAAAGCTGAAAATCATGTAGGAGTAGAAAGGCACAGGTCTCTCCAGTGTGCTCCCTCATGCTTGGTCTCCTGATAAACATGGAACCTTGAAAATTAAGTGTAACATAGGAAAAAGCGGCCCTTTAGCATCCTCAAACTTTCAGAGTGCTGGAGAGTGAGGAGCAGAGGTGACAGCAAATGAGTTCTGTAGTGGCCAGAATTTCTCTGTGATACAGAGTTCTTGAGTTCTCCTCATGTTTAAAAGCTGTTAAATTATTGATAAATCTATTATTGAAATGTTTGTATGTGTTATGGTACCATCAGTGAAAGGAGAACCAGCTGGATGATGTTATTTTCTCTTGGGCTGGTGTCTTGGTTTGAAAAGCCAGGTGTCTGCTAAGGAAGGCAGGAGCCTCCCTTGAAATTGAAAATGCAAACCCCCACCCTCTGAATTATAATTTTTAAATTAAGGGGCTCTCAGGCAAAGATATGGGAATAGGAATGACAGTTCTTTAATAGGAAAATTTAAAAATACAAATGCAATAGTACAAAAAAAAGAAAACAAACCACTGCCAGAGTCAGAGCAGGAGCTGAGCCCTGTGGGTCAGGGTGGTGGCACAGTCCCATCCCATGGGGGCTCAGCCCTCCTGCAGTGCCAGCTGTGCTTCTGCTGGAGCAGGGATCCTGCACAAGGCTGGAGTTTTCCTCTGGAGCTCCAGGGCTGCTGGAGATGGGCCTGCTCTTCTTCTGGGAATGCAGTGAAAAAAGGCTGTCTTTGGTGTTCCAAATCTCAGATTGTATCCAGGTAGGAATGCTGGGCTCCTGCCCTGGGCGGAGCATCTCCCAATAAGATGATGGAATTTTGTCAGCCATGCAGGGACACTCACTGGCCATGAACAGAAGATAATTAATAATTAATGGCCCAGGAAGAGAAGAGATCTCCTGGAGGGAGGATTGGGTGTGGAAGAGATAAAGAAAACTGCCCAGTGAACAGCAGATACCTGCCCCACCTCTGACACATGGCAACAGAATACACCCCCAGCTAAACCTTTCAAGCTGAGCCAGCTGGGCTCCCTGCCATTGCCACTTTGGTGATGTCTTTTTGCAGGTGGCCAGGCTGTGGGGGATCCAGAAGAACCGTCCAGCCATGAACTACGACAAGCTGAGCCGGTCTCTGCGCTACTATTACGAGAAAGGCATCATGCAGAAGGTCAGTTTGCAAAGCAGGAGGAAACTTTGTGCTTTAAGTGATGCTTCTCTTGTTTGAGACAAGAAGTCCTAGACAAAATGTCCTTGAGCTAGCTGTGGGAAATAGTAAACGTAAGAAGATTTTTAGAAAGCTGGGAAAGCTTTCTAAAAATGCTAGAAACAGGAAGAACAGAAAACTCGGAGCTAGCTGCAGCTGCAAAGTCAGAAAGTAGGAATAGTTACTATGGTAGAACAAGCAAGAACATTAAACAATAGCTTGAGTTTTAGGCTTGGCTAAGATACACCTTAAGACTACAGGAAAATATGCTTAGGAAGATAGTAGAAGGTTTTAAGCTGAATAATGGTATATTGTTATGGTGTATTGTTAATAGAAAGCAGAGCAGCAAGCACTGTGTGAAGCAGGTGTACATGTGCTTTTAGTGATTGGCTAGAACAATTAATTGTCTGTAAGCTTTAGCAGTGTGCTCTTGGCTAGAAAGTTTTTAAAATGTTCTGTAACAAAGAAATTTTTGGCTGCTGCTGGCTGTACGTGAGCTTTGCCATCTTCCTGTTGTCTCAGTCATGTAATGAGGCTGATGATGCAAATAAAGCTCAAGGAACATCCCCCAACAGTCCTGTTCATGAAAACAAACTCCAAACACATTAGCCAGGCATCCCAGGCTTGCTCTCCCCAAAATTTCTCTTTGCTGTAGTTCAGCAGAGAAGCTGTGAAGGAGCTGAATGTAAGCAAAGCATCAGAAATAAAACAAAGGGGGAATTAAGGTTTCTTTCTTTTTTCTGTATATTACTACAGCTTCAAGGAGATGGAATCAGTCCTTCCTCTGGTGAGGGAAAAGCTGCCTGGAACTTGGTCCTGTGTGGTAGGGAGGGTGTGTGGCACACCCAGGGCCCTGGAGAGATAACTGGGAGTGTGACTGAGTACAGACTGTTCAGGGACTGCTGCTGCTGCTGTTATCAGAGAGTGTCAGCTGGCAGCATCCCAGCTCCCAGGAGTGATATATTTTCTCCTCGAGTCAGGTCTTATAAGCTCTCAGAAAAACATATCACATCTGAGATAGCTCAGCTACTTCAAATGGCATAAAATCAGCAGGATGGCTTCTGTGGTAGTGTTGGAAACAGAAAAGTTTTAATAAAAGGCAAAATAACAAAGCTCTTTACAGACAAAGTCTGAGCTAGGGGCAAGAGGCTCTTGCTCCTGCTAAAACACCCCACAACAGTGATTAGTTCCTTTTGTTATCTTATTTTTCTAGTGAATTGCTTAGGCAGGACCTTTTGGCCTCTGTCCAGTTGGGAATCCTTAGGTCTGAAGTGAAGTCCCCAAGATCCTATGAAGTGTCTTTTTATCAAATTGAGGAGAGAAACTTGTGGGCTTTTTTCCTTTTTAAGGAAACAAAGGATAATTTGGTCACTCCATCAACATGGGACACAGGAGCTGTTCCAGGGGAGGTCAGAGCAGCAAGAGGAGATGACAAGGCGAATTTTACAGCTCTGACCCATCTCAGGGCAGGCAGAATGTCTTTGCAAGCCTTCCCTGGGCCTGCAGCTCTCACCTGGGCTCCTCTCATCCCTGCAGGTGGCTGGGGAGCGCTACGTGTACAAGTTTGTGTGTGAGCCTGAGGCTCTGTTCTCCATGGCCTTCCCCGAGCAGGCGCGGCCGGCGCTGAAGGCGGAGCTGGAGCTCAGCGAGGAGGACACGCTGCCCCTGTCCCACCTGGGTGACAACTGCTCCTACCTGCCAGACCTTGGCAGCTTCCCTGCACAGCTCTACAGCAAAGGCTACACCTACTAGCACTGCTGGGAGTGCAGAGATGGATGGTTGGTGCTCAGCGTTTGTTCAGGGCAGCACGAGCTCTGCAGCCCTGCTTTGGTCAGGACAAATGTTCAGGTGCACGAGTGGAAAATCACCTGGCAGCAGACAGGGCTCTGGTGTGCTTGTGATAAAGTTTCTCAGCTGTGCAGAGATCTCAGGTGATTGGTGCCTCCAGATGTATCAAACCTGTCACAATCCCCTCATTGCACAGGGAGGGGATGCTGTCCCACCAGGGCTTTTTTCATTCAGAAAAATGAGGAAAATGATGAGAATGCTACAATGCTGCTGCTGACTCTGCTCCTCCTGTACATGTCCTGAACCTCTGCATGACCTGCTTTCAGCTCTGACCAGAGGAACTCACTCTGAAAGGCCACTTAAGCCTTCTTCCCAGGATGGCTGCAGGACAATGGTCACAGAGCTTGTGCCTTCTTTGAGGAATACTCATTGTCTTGTACGTGCATGCTCCTGCCTTGTCACCTCCTTGCTCATGCCAGGAGCTTCTGGCATTCTGAGCAGAGTAGGTGGAGGCCTTGGCCAGGATTAGAGCAGTCCTGCAGTCCATGGCCCAAAGGCATTTAGGGGAACCACAGAAGAGCTTGATTGCAATGGTTTGGGGCACAGCTCAAAGCCAATGCCTCGTTCAGGCAGAGGGATTGTGGGAAGCAGCAAAGCCTGGGACACAGCTCAGTGTAGTGGTGTAGCTTTTCCAAACTGAAAAACTTCTTCAACAAACATTCTCAGGATATCTGAAGAGCTGCCAGGCTCTGGAGTGTGCCCATCCTGGGCTTGGCTAGAGAATTGTCTGAGGCAAGAGAAGAAGCTGGTGGAGGTGTGATTACAAAATGCTATACAAAGTAACCTAAACCATACATAGATCTTAATATAGGAATTCAGACTTAAACTCCACAGATATTTGCATGTTTGAAGGGAATTCAGATGTGTTGAAAAGGCAGCTCTCTCTGCACTCTAATGCAGCACATGCAGCTTAACTGAACTGGCAGGTTTTCCACAACAGTAAATGTTCATAACGGGTACCACATCCTGATTAAGAGGTGTTTTAATTTTTTAATTAGTTGCTCCACCAGTTAGAAAAGGAGCAGTACAGAGCACCCATTCAGAAAAAAGTCTGTTTCCACTGCTTCAGATTGATGTTTCAGCTGCTGAATACAGAGCATTGCCAATCCTGCCAGCATGGTAGCCTGTAGAAAAAATTCTGTATATTGACTGAAAGCCTGATTTCCCTGGATGACTGTCCCCTGCATGGCTAATGCCAACCCTCCCAGCCTCATCCCTGAGTGCAAGAGCCATGGAAGGCAGCATTCCCTGCCTGAGGAGAGGCCAGACACTCAGAGCAGTCTGCTCTGCTGCTGCCTTTGCAGGCCCTGTGCAGACTTGGTGCTCTGACAGTTCCTGACCCTCCTGCCTTGCCCTGCACCTCCCTGGCCAGCACAGTTCCCGTGCTGTCCCAGAAATGAGGGTGAAGGGGAACCCCTCCTTTGGTATTAGCTGCCTTTACTATTTATGAGTGTAAAAATACTATCATTAATAAATTGGTCTGTCTTTGGCCAGTGCAACCTCACTGAGTGTTCCTCCTTTACCTTCTGAGCTTGCTTTGCACCTCCCCTTGGCACCAGCTCACAGCTTTGATACCTCCATCTGCAGCATTCCCAAGGATCTGACATTTACCCAGTATCCTTTGGGCCACCCCTCTGCCCTTCCCTCCAGAATAGGAATTCAGGGAGTGAGTTCACACATTTCTGTGCAATTTTAGCTGCATGTTTCATTCAGGTTTCTCAAGTCAGGGCAACTGATAAACAGCCACAGAGCAGCTCCAGGAATCAACAAGGTAAGGTTCCCCTCTTGAGGGGCAGTGACCTCCAAAGCTCAGATTCCTAATAACCAGATCCGAGAGTTGGGAGTCAATAAATCCACTCAGCATTTCCAGGTCAGCAAGAGTGAGAGGCAGCTGGGATGGGAGTAATAGACAAGAGTCCTAAAGTTCTCCTGTTGCTCCTGAAAATGACCAGCAGCTTCCAGGAGGGAGATAAACAGCTCCCACACAAATCTATAAACTCCCACAGAAGCTTCCATAAGTCAGAGACTAAGGAAGAACTTGTTCTTATTCCTAAGTACCACAGCTACCCGCCTTTTAAATCCCCTCCAGGGTGGTGACTCCAGCACTGCCCTGGGCTGCCTGTGCCAATGCCTGGCAACCCTTTCAATGAAGAATTTTTCCTAATATCCAGTCAAAACCTCCTCTGGCACAACTTGAGGCCATTTCCCTTTGGCCTATCTCTGGTTGCATGGGAGAAGAGGCCAACACCCACCTGAACCAGCAGGTGAATTCACCCACCTGGCTCTAACGTCTTGTCAGGGAGTTGTAGAGAGTCAGAAGGTCCCTCCTGAGCCCCTCAGCTGTTCCTCATCAGACCTGCGCTCCAGATCCTTCTGAGAGAGATTAAACAGTTAATGGCTCAAACTTTGTTAAAATCACTCAAGGGTTTTTGCCCATTGCAGCAAACTGCAAAGTTCTGAGAGAGATTAAACAGTTAATGGCTCAAACTTTGTTAAAATCACTCACTACTTTTTGCAGCAAACTGAAAAAAAGTATCTGCACCAAAGCCCACCCCACTGCCCATAACAGGACTTCTGGCAGGAATTTGAGATAAGATAAAGCTGGCATGATTGGCCAATTATCTCAGATCTAAGGAGAAAGTTAACAAGGCATGGGGAGAATGTATCCACAAAGAAAGCTCAACCCAGCAGCTGTGCTGAAAATCAGCTCTGGCTGGGTTCAGCAGGGGTGCACAGCCCAGACCCATCTGCTGTGGCCAGGTTTGCACATTCTTCTCCCCAGGCAAAGGGGAGAGTTTTTGGGTGTGATTTCCAAACATCTGGTACAGAGGGATGAACACTCATCCCCTGGCTACAAGCCAGGTAAGAAGCAGACCCTGCAGAGTCCTCCCTTACACAAACTGGCTCTGGTGTAAAACACACCACAGCTCACATTCACATGAGAGGCAGTCTTGGAAGGGATCATAAGTCTCAGAGACACCCAAAGTGCCCTAGACTCATTTCTGAAGACTGCACAGGATCAACAAGTATTGCACCAGAACCAGTCTGTTGTAAAGACACTGCAGAACTGCCCCCAGCAGGAAGGTGTGTGGGCATTTCCATCTACACCTGCATGTTTATTAACCCACTGAACTCTGCTTCATGGAACCCCCACCACCAAGACCAGAAGAAGAGAATCAATGGGACACCACTGGATCCACAGGGTGAACAGCTTTTTAATCTGTCTCTCTGTCACTCTCATTCTCTCACTCCCTACTTCTCCTTTTCCTGTTTATTTCTCTCTCTCTACCTCATATTTACAGTTAAATAAAATCCATACTATTGGCTTCAGCATGTGGTCTTGTTTGCATCTTAGAAGGATTGGATCCTAACACCCTCCCCAGCTCCACTGGCCATCTCTGGACACCTTCAGCACCTCAACATCCTTTTTGTACTGAAGGGCCCAGAGCTGGCTGCAGGATTTGTGGCCTCAGGAGTGCCCAGCACAGAGCCACACCATTTCTGGTGGAGCTGTAAACCCCTGAAGGCTTTGCTGTGCCTGCCTTCAGCAAGAGCAGCTGCACAAACAATCACTGTGCATGCCAGGCTCTGCTCAGCATGTTAATAACCACTCTCCTGGCCCCTAGGGAACCGTGGAAATATCAGGTGAGAAAGCAAAGCAGGAGAGAGGAAGGTGCCTCAGGGGAGTGTACAAGCTGAGTTTGTGGAACCTCAGTTCTTGCTGAGCTCTGGCTTTATGGCACCTGTTTCCATTATCCTAAATTAGCTTTAAGCATGCTTTGGAGGTATTCCATTCCTGTCCTTTTTGCTTTGACTCTCTGAGTTCAAAGTTACAAAGTTTGTAATTCCCTTTAATTTTATAATGAAAAACATGAGGGAAAGCTCAGGACATTTAACAACATCCCTGCTCACCTTTGTACAGAGAGGTATTTCCAACATAGCTACTTTTCAATGTGAAACATTCTTCCAATTCACTGTGTAAAACAACCAGTCAAGCTACTTCTCTTCATTTCAAAAATAATTTTAGCAAATGTCCCAGCTTTGGAAAAAAAAATAATTGGAGTCAAATAAATCTCATCTGTTAGCAACAAAAAATAAAAACATTTTACAGATAGTTTGGGCATGACACAGCACACACTGGGCAGTCAACTTCTTTTTAAAACAAGGAAGTGTTACACATTTTTTACAGACATTTTAGCTGTAAGAGCTCATTCTATTACAAAAACCCAACAGCTGTGATGTCACCAGACATATCAAGTGAAAATAAAGCACATGGCACATTGTATAAAAGGTCTAAACATTTGTAACCACTTACATTTCCAGATGGAACTGTGCTGAGAAGGGATTACTGGTTGATAAACCCTGATGGGGATGAAGGGTAAGTCTTGCAGCCTGACCTGTGCCATTGTCTAGATATATTCTAGCTGGGTTTCAAGAATTTTTACTGCCTTATCCCAAAGCTGGAGATACTAAATATCTCACTACAAATGGCTTAAATAAAATACAAGTAGTTACATTGCATGGGAAAATGCAAAAACTTGGTGAAATAGAGAACAGGCTGCTCCCAAAAAGCAGTCACTGACCGAGAACGTTAAGGAGAAATAAATCCCTTTTAGCAGGGTAAAACCACAAACTATTCCAGCCTCTGTTTGTCTGGTCACTCAGAACCCAGTCAGGCTGGTGAACAACCAGTTTTAAATCACCATTTTTTTGTGTTGTTCAGCTCAGTACCCAGACTCCTGAGTCTTAGATTTTGTCTCTTAAAAGGGGAATCACTAAAGTGCTCCGAGACCCACTCGTGAGAGGCTGCAGTGGCCTGTGCAGCTGCAGCACATCTGGGCTGCCCCTTGAGCTCCTGCTCTGCCAAAGCTGGCATTGCACAGGTGAGCTGCATGGCAATGTCTGTCCCCCAGGACGCTGGCAGCAGTGCAGAAGTCCCAGTCCCACAAACATGAAAGCAGCAGATGCAGGAGGCCGCCGAGCTCAGCGCCGGCGGAAGGCGCGGGAGATCCTCCAGGCGTTGGGCTCCTCGTAGCGGTTGTAGAGAGGCTCCAGCCTCTGCTGCTTCTTCTGCTTGCTCAGCTTGGTTGGGTCAGAGACCTTGAAGAAAGCTGGGGCAAACTCCACCAGCCAGCGAGGATCGATGGTTGTCACCTCCCGCATGTACTCCTTGGTGGTCAGCACCAGCTCGTGATACACCACCCTGGGAAAAGGAAATCCTGGAAATCAGTTTTTTCAAACAAGAAGCAACAAGGCAAGGGCTGAAAGAGCTAAGCTTGCTCCTTTTAAGCTCCAGAAGAACCATCCAGAAGAGCTATCCCTCTGGATAAGGGACTGAGCAAGGCCAGTGCTTGAGAATTGCTTTTGTTGAAGTCTCCCTTCCAAACTACCTCTGTTCACTAGAAGGATCTGAAATTAGAGCTGATAAATAATCTGAAATTATTTATTTTCCCTCTCCTACTTCACAGCTACTCTTCATCACAAAATTCCTTCATCCCATTTAAAACAATGCTCTCTCCCTCTTCAACACCCAGGGTTTTAAACCCCCATCCACAATAAAGAAGCATGCAGTTACAACTTCAGGCCTGGCCTTGGCTCCAAAAATCAGTCTCATCTCTGCACAGGCATTAAGTTCAGAAGCAGAAAGAGACAAAAGTAGACTTGAAACTTTTCTCATTGCTAAGGAATCAGCAGCCTCTGCTCAGATCTGTACTCCACACACCGTGACTTTCTCTGTTATAGTCTGAAGAGAAACAGGAAATCCCATGCTATTGCCTTCCTTACCATTCAGGCTGCCTGTTGAAGAGAGCACTGGATGGGTGGATGTAGACAACCTGCTGGTCAATGAGTGTCCTGTACCCTTCCTGGGGATCCTTCTTGGCTGCATTTCTGAAGAAGCCACTGCAAATGGCCTTCTGGACCCGAACTGTGGCCTTCCCACAGGACACCACATCCAGCTTATGCCTGCCAGACAAGAGATAGGAAAGATTAGAGCTCTCCAGATTTGGATACAGCTACCAAGATGAGTTTAGCAAATTGTTTTAGCTACTACAATGTAAGAACAGCAAGACACAGAGTCAGTACTTGTCCTCCTTGTGCTCACCTGTCCATGATGCCCAACATCTGCTTGCGAATGTCCTGAGCCCGGCGTAAGGACCGGGCCTGGATGAAGTTTTCATAGCACCAGGGATTTGAAAACTTATTGTTCTTCCAGGAATTGTACACAGCCAGCAGCGTGAGGTGGTCACCTTCTGTTTGATGGAACTTGGCTTTCTTTTGATCAGCAAGTGCTTGTTTATCCTAACACATAAAACATATATCAATCAGATATCTGCATCACAGAGAAAAACCCTGGACAGTAAGAATGACACAGGCTCCTTGTCATTCATATCATGACATTTTAAACCTATCACAGAACAGATGATACAGGATTAAGACAACACAGAATGTTTTTTCAATTTCAGTCCCTATTTTTGAAAGAAAACAAAGTAAATGGCTCACTTATACTGCAGGAAGCATATGCCCATGCTGCACTAACTGGTTTTCTTACTGCTCTACAAATTACTTCATCAAGAAATGTGCTGAAGCAGGAGGTTTGAGCCTGGTGATCCACACACCTCTCCCATCTGCACATAAAACATTAATCAAAGACTGCAGTTACACAGATCAAAACAGAAGTTAACTACCCTGAAGAAGCAGTGGATCCAAGACAAACCTGATCCCACCACAGCAGAGCCTGTTACCTACTGACTGAAAAGAAAGCAGCACAGGATAGAAGTCCCATGAAGAAATACTTTCTGAAAATGCAAAGGCAATCTGAACTCCAGAGCTGGGACTGAATTGGTTTAGGCTGTATGTGTTTGTTGGGAAATGCAAAAGCAGTTTTAAGACTTTTCACTTCTACCTTCCCATCTGTAAAGAAACTACCAACAACACAGCTACAGGCCCTTAAATGAAAAGGAACATTTGCACAGGCAAATGTTCTGACCAAATTACAAGTTTCTTTTGGGAAATATGCTCACCCAACTCCTGAGACATTCACACCAAACCCACCCAGACTGCAACACTGCTGCCTCTGGCTCAGCTCCTCACCTTTGGCCTGTAGAACACATTCTGCACAGACAGCATGGAGACAATTGTCAGCATCTCCTCGCTGCATCCCAGATGCACTGACATGATCAACATCTTACACAGCATAGGCTCCAGGGGGAATTCTGCCATCTGCAAGAAACATGTTCCAAGGCATTCTGTGAAAAATCCTCAGTCTCCTCAGTGCAAAAGAAAGCAATGCCTTTTCTCACATATCTACTTTGCAAAGAGGTGTGCTTGACCCAGAATAACTTCGCTCAACACAAAGCAAATTATTTGTCTATTCACTATCACAAGAATATCCCAATACTTACAGGAAGTTTTAGACATTAATAAATGTAAAGGAAAAACACTAGTTGCTCCTTAAAAAGCAGAAGGTACTTTTAAGAAGCAGAAGGCACTTTTAAAAAGCAGAAGGTACCTTAAAAAGCAGAAGCTACAGCAGAACTGTGATAAATGAAAAGCTACCAAAAAACCACAAGAGAATGACAGCAAAAGGAAACCAACAATGCTAAGCAAGGCCTGCCATGACTGCTCTCATGTCATCCCCTGAATGTTGGCAATCCAGGCAGTGTAAGAGGTGTTTTCTTCTGCCTACCCTGCGTCCAAGTCGAGTGAGCAGCCCCTCATCATCCAGAGCTCCCAGGGTGTAGAGCTGCTCCATGGCAGTAATGAGAGTTTCCATGGGGGGAGCATCCATGAAGTCAAAGGACAGCAAATCATTGATGCCCATAGCCTGGGAGGGATTGGAGAAAAGGCAAATTAAAACACTCAGAAGGAAGGCAACAAACTCCAGCCAGAGATATAACAAACAGTGAGGCACTACAAAATTTTAGGCAAGCCTAGCCCCATGTCCTTATCCTGACTGCAGGTGCAGCCATGAATACACAGCTGCCTTCCTGCACTTGAAATAATGAGCACTGGCCCATGGCATTCCTGCACTACTCAGCTTTCTGGTCTGTTCTTTTGGTATTGCTCCACACAGCCCTCAAGCAAGATGATTCAGCTGAGGAGAAACATAAGCTAAATGCTGCTTTTGGGAATTGTGTATTGTAATGCAGTGTGGCCTGACAGCTTCACAGGACTTTAGTGTGCTCCCAGAAAGGGGAATGGCTGCAGCTTTCCCAGCTGTGACTGGGTTAATCCAGGTCACAGACTTCCAGAGGGATAGTACACACTTAGACATGCCCAGGTTTGCAGAGCTAAACCCACTCTAAAACAAATTATCTCATCTGTTAACAATGTAAATGTCCCCTACATAGGAAATGCTACTGCTTGAGCTTTCTGTTTCTCCTACCTCCTGCAACTAACTGCCCTGTGCAGCTGAAACTCATCATTTAGCTGGCTATCCAACAGAACAGCCCTCAATAGAAAAACACAGGAGCAAGCCCAGTGCCTGAGAATTGCTTTTGTTGAAGTCTCCCTTCCAAACTACCTCTGTTCACTAGAAGGATCTGAAATTACAGCACTGCTTCCTGAGACTCAAAGGCAAAGACTCATTTGTTCACACACTTCATAGGCTGGCTTGCTACAAGCTGGTGAAATACCCACCTTCAGGGAGAGCACTGTACTGGCCAAATTTGTTCTCTGGATTTCAGGCACGTTGGTGGTTAGCATCTCATCTCTATATGCACGTTCTGTGTACAACCTGTAGCATTTTCCTGGGCCTGTTCTGCCAGCCCTGCCTGCACGCTGCTTGGCTTGAGCCTAAAGAGAACAAGGCACCTCAGTGAAACAGGTACAAAAAACCAGGTGAAAACAAGTAAAATAAAATGGTTATTCACAATTTTTCTTGTATTGACAGAAAGGCTTTCAATACAACACAGGGAAGTATGTATTCTGTAGGCACAGCCTCAAGGAGCTACCAGAAATGTGGGTTTATCATAGACTCATTTTGCCCACTCATGCTTGGATGCCACACTGGCAAAACAAACAACACCCATGGGGGAGAGCCAAACACAGAAAATCTACCTGGGAAATTGGTGTCACCACCAGCTGGTCAATTCCAGTCTTGGAGTTATAAACTTTCTGCTTCACAAAGCCAGGATCAACCACATAATATATTCCATCAATAGTCAAAGATGTCTCTGCAATGTTGGTGGCAATGACAACCTGCAAATCACAGTTTGAGTCAGCACCAGTTGTGTGTCAGGCTGCCAAGCCAACCCCACCACTCAACCTCATCCACTGGTGTAACATGAGGAGCTTGTTATAAATGCAACCACTGTCACTAAATGTTGAAAGGAGAAATGTGTTCACAGAGAACAGGAGATGTTATCTGCAAAGATGGATAGGTTTTAAGTATCTACTTTTGTTTAAAGTTTGGGCAAAAAGGGAAAAGAGCGTGATAAAATCCACAATTCAAAGCAAGAGGAAGCTTGTAAGCAGACTGCACTGACTTCAGGGAGATTTTTTACCTATCACTCAGACACAGCCTGTGTTCAGAGAAAAATCTTCCTGACAATGTATCTCTAGATATTCACTAGCTGCTTGGCAGGAAATTTACCTCCATCCAACAGCAACTGCATTTAGACTTTAGATTTTTAGATTAACTGAAGTTAGTATCCTTTAAAGACAGCATTAAATAACACACCAAAAACATTCCACACAGAGGTTTGCCACACCAGACATTTTTACATGTGTTCAAAGGCTTAGATAACTTGAGATGTATACAACCAAAAATATGCTCTAAGCTGTAAAGCATCTTTTCCCCAAAAACTGTATCCTTTCAGCAGTGTAATACACCCCACTATTAAAATGAATCAGCTGAAGATGAAAGGGCACATTGATGAGATTACCTTTCTGCTCCCTGGTGGGGCTGGGTCAAAGATCCTGGTCTGCATTTCACTGGGCAAAGCTGAATATACTGGTAGGATAATCAGCTCTGGAACATCAGGTCCTAGAGATTTCATCCTCTCATAGAGGATTTCACAGGCAGTGTCAATCTCTTCCTGGCCAGTTAGAAAGACCAAAATGTCACCTACACAGGAAGTAAATCAAAACATCCACAGAATCAATTCTGTTCATTACAACTCCTGCATTACCATATTTTCATTCCTCATGTTTTCCATTGATGAGGATCCCCAACTTTTGCTAGCAACTCTTAGCCAAAGGCAACAGACTTCAGTCTTTCACCCAACTTTTTCAGCATTTTACTTACTGTATTTGCAAACAAGAAAGAACAGTCCCGACATCATTTTGCTCACATTACTAACATGATCCATGACTTATACAAAGACTTTTCTCAAAATCACCAATAACCCAAAACCATTCTCTACTCACCTGGTGGCTCTGTTAAATGGATCTGCATTACTGTAATCAGACTGGCATCCAAATAATCTGTCTCTGGCTCTTTTGTGTACAGAATTTCTACTGGGTATGTTCTGCCAGGAATTGTGAAGATTGGTGCTTCATAGAAATACTGAGAGAATTTCACAGCATCCAGAGTTGCTGATGTCACTATCAGCTTCATGTCCTGCCGTTTCTGCACTGTCTGCAGGAGGACAAAGTTCTCAAGTTATTTATTGCCTTTGGAACTATTTAAATATGGCACTTGACTGAAACCAGACAAATACAACCAGTAATAAAAGGTGTTTTAACATCTGAGTAGAGGAGCTCATCCCAGTATCAGAATTTCAGAAAATTAACCACTGAGGTCCCATTTGAAGCCTCCCTTGGCAACATTATCACCAGAAAGCTTTTGGCAGAGCAGGATGAGCAAAGCAAGAACACTCCCCTGTTCATCCACTATAATGAACATCCAGGATGGCAAATTCTCATTGTTCCTGCTGCATTTTGCTTGCTCTGCCTTCACACAGAGGCTCATTTCACCAAGATTCAAACTATAAACTCTTAAGAGCATTTAAAGCACACATGAATATAACTTATGTGACTTCACCTTTGCCTGTGCTCTCCTACCCACACTGAAAGCAGTAAAAATCCAGGGCTCCATTACCTTCTTCAGGAGCCCAAAGAGCACATCTGTATGTATGGTCCTCTCATGGGCCTCATCCAGCATGATGATGGCATACTGGGTGAGATCTGGGTCTATCAGGCACTCTCTCAGTAACATCCCATCTGTCATGTATTTGATGACAGTCTCAGGGCTGGTGCAGTCTTCAAACCGAATGGTGTAGCCAACCTGGAGGGAAGAATTGCACAGAAACAGAAGTTACACAATGATCAGCCTCATTAACTCCCAGTTTGATTATTCCACAAACCCACTTTGTGGCCTACAAGGCAATAGACAAATGGACACAGAAGACAACTAGCTCCAACACTGATTTTTCCAACTTTTCATGCTTATTTTGGAATGTTCTTCAACATGGAAATTCACCTCTTGTCCCAAGCAGCAACCAAATTCCTCTGACACCCTCTTGGCAACAGACATTGCAGCCACTCTGCGAGGCTGAGTACATCCAATCTTTCCTCTTGAGGTATACCCTGCCTCAGCCAGGTACTGGGTAATCTGGGTTGTTTTTCCAGACCCTGTCTCTCCAATAACAATCAGAATCTGGTTGTCATGCACAGCCTAGAAAAGGCAGAAAACATACACTTGTTAAATTTTTTTTAAAAATCAAAACAAACCAAACAAAATTAGCATGGGCTATCTGGGACTAGATTAAACAGCTCTTGTTTTTGCTTCAATTGACCCAGACCAAAAATCATGTAAGTATTCCTACTGATCAAGTCAGAAACCTGTTTAACTGCACAGGTGACTTACTCACATGATCTTAGAATCAATTTTGACTTACATCAATAAACATCTGAAACCTCATTAAATATATAGACATATATAAAATACTTTAAAATACATATTGTGAACTGAAGTTCTGCATTTAGAATGGTCAGCTGGCTATTCACCTATCAAAAAGCTAAACCAAGAGCATTTTTTATTTTAAATTACTGCTTGCTCAAACCAGAACACCTTTTCATGAGTCTTACTTGTATCAGCTGCTCCTTCAGTCTGAAGATTGGGAGACTCTCTCTCTGTTCAATGATGGAAAGCTGAGTCTTCTTCCCATAAGAAGCTTTGTTGCCACCAAATGCATGTTTCTTCCACTCTGGGATATCATTTGGCATCATCCCAATACCTCGCATGTTTGCAGCTATTTGTCTTCCATCCACTAGAAAAGAAACAATTTCATCATTTACACATCCTGATTCACACAGCACAGACCCTGATGATCCTGCTCCAACTGCTCCATCACCCAGGCCTTCTATTCTGTGTTTTTTAATGTTTTTTAATTTTCCAAGTTGACACTCCCACTATTACAGGATATAACTGTACACTTCCCCTGGCATTCCTATTTCCATTTCAGTGGAAAAGCATTTCTTCTTTGACTCACTTTTAAAGTGGGGCAGACAAACACAGTATGAAGACATCTCTCCTGGGTTGCTCAAATAGCACAAAAAAGGCACAGTTGACCTGTGCTCAGACATACCATCAGGGAGAGGATCCACCCAGTGTGTGTTGAGGCCCATGGGGATGGAATCCATCTCTGCTTCCCTCTGGGCTTGTTTAAGTTCTCGCCTCTCTTTAGCCAAAGCACTTTGCATCATGGCAGCCTGGGACAGGGAACCATCTGGATTCTGGAGAGCAAGAAGAAAAGGCTTCAAGCACTACCATTCCTTCACCTTCAACATGTATTTTCTTTAGAAACATCTTCTAAAAATGCTTTAAAAATGTTAAGTTTTGTTTATTAGATTTCCAGGGTATTTCCATCAGGCTAGCCTCATGAACTTTCACAGTGATAAATAATATGGTGCATCCTTACACTGCCCAGTCAGAAGGATTATAGGCACAACCAATGAAAACTATTTCTTTACTACCTTCTACTTTCAAAGGTAAGAAAAAGCATATCAGAGAAATTCTGTTCTAACACACCTATGTAAAATGGCATTTCAGTTCCACCATTCCATTTCATAGCCACCAGTTAAGTTAGAACCCAGCTTTATTTGGAAGGAGTTCAGTGGTTATGGTTTTCAGGGCTCTCAGTAATGTGCAGGTGGGAAACTGGTTATTAAATTCCCAAAAATGTATATAATTTAATCAAGTACATTGCTTTTAGCCCTGGAAATCTCTTACCTTTACTATTTTAATGGGACTCATATCCATGCTCTGTTTAGTGTGACCTCGAAGAAATGGTGGCTCTTCTTCAACTAGTTCAATCTCAAGATCCTCATCTAAAATTCACAAGTGACAATTGTTACAGAAAAATTAAACATCTTTTGGGTACATAAAAGTGCCTCTTCAAATAATGCTTCCTATGTATTCTTAAAGATATTCTTAAAATGCTTTGTAATACTGAAGAACTCCTTAGAATATTAAAGATATTCTTAAAACTCCTTAGGAGTTCTAAAAGTGAAAACACTGCAAATAAAAATGCACAGACAGGGCACATCCAAATGCCACTAATAATACAGCCAGAGGAACCCTAGTTCCAAATATCCAAGATGATAGCAAATTGTAAGATGCTTTACAGTTACTTCTAGCAAGAATGTATTTCGGAATCAAAATACATCCAGAAAAACAAGGAATTTACAACAATTAATACTGCTGGGAAATACTACCTTCTTCATCATCAACTTTAGGAAGAATCCCAGTCTCCTCATCAAAGTCAGGAAACTCTTCCTTGGAAAGCACATTAGCTGCAATCATCTGGGAACAGAATGAATCCACCATGAGTATGTCCCCATGAACAAACACAACTCATGCCTATGAGTCAGTTCTAACCCCATTCCTGTAAAACAGGAACAAAGGAATGCATCCTGTATCCTCTCCCCAGCTCAGCCAGCCTCTGACCAAGCAGTCCTTCTGTTACTCCAAAGAGCAACTAAACACTTCCAGATCAGAAGCCAGCAATTCCGAGTTAACGAGTACATTACACAATCAATTAATCCAGGACCTGTATTCTAGCTCATTAAACTCCCTGGCAATTTTATCACCTGTATCCCATTCCCCTGAGTGCAGCACAGACCTGTTTGATCTCCCACTTCTCCGGGTCTGAAATGCGCGTGAGGCGTTTCCGCTCCAGGCTGTCGTCCTCCACCTCGGGGGCGTTCACCAGGGACAGGTGGCTGGGTCTGTCTGGGTTCCTCATGGAGCTTTCCTCGTTGGTTTCTCCAACCAGGTTCCTCCTACGGTTTGGGTTCAGGTCTTCCCCAGTGTCTTGATCAACATCCTGCATCAGATGGATTGGTTAATCAATCAGCTCTACACTTCTCCTCATCTATTAACTCTGCCAGTAACAGCCCATTCACAGAAAATGCTGTTTTGTGGGCTTTTTGGTTTTTTCAACTGGTACTGCCAGGTAAGAACACCCTCAGGCATGGAACACTCTCTGTCTTGGCAACAGCAGTGATTTAGTTTAAAATAAAAAGCTTCTCTCCCACTGAAAGAGGAAGACAAACAGCAACAGCTTGAGGTTTGCCTTGCCTCTTTGCTATCATGTCAAGCCAAGAAATTGTTAGGAACACTATATCAAAACTAGAGAGAATGTGTAAAAAGTAATAGGCCACTTAAATGCAGAACTGTAACTCAATTTTTAACTCCCAACTGAATGGTTATGTATTAGTCTCCATCAAAACGAGTGAAAAATAGCTAGAAGAGGCATCATTTTAAGAATTTTAGCACCTCTGTACCTTCATGCTTAGGCTGGTTTTGGATCCAGTAAACGATAACACTTTGACTTTCACTCTTTGTCCTTTGCTCACAACATCAGCAACATTGGCGACCCGTCCTTCTCTCCGCAGCTCTGAGATGTGGACCAAGCCCTCCCAACGTTTCCTGGGAGTGAAACAGAGGGCCATGAGAGGGGCACATTATTACTCTGACAGCCCTTCAGATCACTCAGAATCTACATTAAAATATGTTGCTGTCAACAGATGGTGTATGTCCACAAACTGGTTTTTGTAATGAGAATTTTCTAGCTCTCCACTGTCAAATGTATTTTTCTGAAACAGCCCTTCAAAGCCCAGAATATCTGCTGGTAGGTCCATCACATCTTTAAGGTACCAGCAGAAAAGAGAACTGAGCTGAAACAGTACCAGATCTACAGGAAGCAAAGGGTACCTTAGTCCTTCCAGCTGCACAAAGCACCCAAACTGCATTATGCTCGTGACTTTGCCATTGTAGATGTCCCCAATGGAAGGCTCCTCAGCCGGTGGTCGGTCTATGTGCTTGTCTCTCCACCTCTCGTGGCTCTTCTCAAGGTATTTGTCCCGATCCCTGCGCTCCTTACTGGGACTCCAACTTCTGCTCCTTGAGCGGTATCTGGATTTTCCCCTGTTCCTGTCCCAAGTCCTGGAACGGGACCTGGAGCGAGATCTGTGCCTTCGCTTCCTGTCCCTGCTACGACTCCGGCTCCTCTTCCTCTTCTTCACCCTAACAAACCAAAATTCCATCTTTGCAGTGGATTTCCACCTCAGGCAATGGCAGCAGCCAAGACCTTCCCCCCAGACACACCAGGCACCTACCGATGGTCGCTGCCCCTCTGCTTGCCCTGCTTGTCTGCACTGGGCATCAGAGCTTCGAGCTCTTTCAAGGCATCGGCTGCCACCTTCACATCATCTTCATCCAGCATATTCTGCAAGGACAGAAAACTGATGCCCCTTTCTGCAAAAGGGCTGATAAAAAGCTTGTCACAAAGAATTAATCCACAGAATTATCATCATACGTGTATCTATTTAGAAAGAATGCAAGATTAAAAAAAATCAGACTCAATCTGTGATAAAAAGTAATAAAGCACTCTCCCTATTTGGCCACAATATTGTGAAAAAATCTGCTTTTTATACAATAGAAAGCTCCATCTCAACACCCCAAATTGTTACAGAAATACAAAAATCAAGTCCCTCACAGCATCTGAATACAGAAGATTTTTAATTAGTTCGTAACACATCATTACTTTGAACATTATGTAAGGAAGGCCAGTCTAGAAATTTCAAATCACAAGAGTCTCATCTTCCACATATTCTGCAAAACAGCATCAACATGGTAACTGCTAACAGCTATTCTTTGCAACAATGTGCAGTAATACCAGCCTTCTACCTCTTCCACGTTTCTTTACTCAAAATTCACATTTATCCATGCATTAGACAGAGAAAAAAAGTTGAAACTAACTGGGGAAAAAAAATAAAAAATTTTCATACAGTAACAAAGGAAATCTGAAATGACCACCTTACCCTGATGTTGGGATTGTCTGGCCTGCAAAGGGCTGGATACAACTCCCTCAGCTTTTCTTTCTCTGATTTGGGTTTGACAACTGCCTCTGATTTTGAGTTTAAAAAAGAAAAAAAAAGGCACAATGAAACACAAAACTCAGAACTGCTACAACAATTCACTCTTGATTTTTCTATAATTAAATATAAAATTTAATTTTCATCTGAATACAAAGGCTGTTACAGCTTTTACAGAGATTCAATTTAAGGAATACTAGAGTTACCTCTCTTCAAACAAAATTCTGATTATTAGTGAGTATCTGAAAGACAGAACACTCTGAACAGCACATTCTGAATAAAACCAGCAGGATGCATGGTGCAATAGGATTTGCCTTAGAAGACTAAAGCAGAAAGCAGAAACTCACCCAACACTGAGCACTGGCCCCACGTACCTTTGCTCGTGGATGGTTTTGGTGGAGGCCGCATTGTCTGGATGAGACGCAGCAGGTTACTGATGAGGGAATCCTGAAAAAAAATCAGTAAAACACTTCAGGAAATGACAACAACACTTTCATTACTAGAATGCACTAGTGAGGGTTTACTCGCAGGACAAAAAAATGCTCAATTCCGAAGATGCAAGTTGATTTTTAGAAACTATCACTGGGCTTTGTGTATGCCCTAGAAAGAACCCAAAAATAATTATGATCATTTCATCTAAGTGACTTTGCTGTTAATCATTTTAACCACCTATTTAATCCAACTAGACTAATTCCTGAGGAATCAATAAACACAGCACATAAACATCATAAGGAGACTTATGACAACATTTGCCTTCACAAAAAGTTGCTTCTTCCATATTTTATATGCCCAACACAACAATAAGCAGTTTGAGTTCTCAGGAAGATATTTTTAAAAGACTACAAAAATTTCAAAAAATATGAGGGGAAGGCAGGGGAGACAGGAATGTCAGAAGCTAAATAGTATGTAGTTTTCTAATTGAAGAAAACCAATAATAACTCCTCCCAACTTTTCTATTTTTAAAATAGAAAGCTCTATAAAATACAGCACAAGAATAATACATGAACAACATTCAGGTATCACTTACAGTGAACTCAGCGCCATTCTTCAGAAGAATTGCCTTAAATGTGTCAAACGTGGTGTTTTTCTCGGCAAGACTTATCACAAACTCGGCTATGAGGAAAAAGCATAAAGTAAATCGAAACAGGAAAGTAAAAAGCAAAGGAGTGCACGAGGGGAGAGGCCGCTCAGCCGGGCCTCTGTGGCTGCTGCGGGCCCGGGGAGCTTCTCCTCAGCTCTCCCCGGACCGAAGCGTTCCCTCGGGCTCACAAGTTGTTTTTTGAAGAAAAATAATGTTTTTTTAAGGCCCAAATTCGAAAAGCACCTTCACAAAACGCATCCGGCCGCACAAAAAGGGCTATTACGGCCTCAGCAAGCTGCCCTGTCCCGGAACGCGATGCTCGGCGGCCGCCGTGCCCGGGAGCGCCCCCGAGGTGCCCGAAGGCCGCGCCCGCCCCGCTTACCCAGGTCCTTGTCGTTGATGCCCAGGTGGTTGTCGAGCTCCGTGCACACTTTGGACACCAGCGACAGGTACTCGAGCTTGGCGAGCTCCTCCGCCGCCGCCAGCTCCGCCATGGCCGCCCGGCCGCGTCCGGGGCGCGGCGGAAACGGCGCCGTGACGGGAGCGGGGCGGGCCCGGGACAGCGGGGAGGGAGCGAGCGCTGCCGGGGGCGGGCAGCGGGAGGGGAGCGCTGGCCACGGAGCCTCCATGGGTGCGAGGCCGGGCGAATCGGCGCGGCCGTGTGAAGGTTTTCGGTTTTCCGTGACCAAAGCGGAAAGGCGGCTCCGTCTGCAGCAAAGGCGGACGAGCCGCGGTGCCGCCGGTGTTGCGGGGAGGCAGCCCGGGCCCCGCTTCTGTCCGCGGCGCTCAGGCCCGCCCTGCTCACCCCGTCGAAGCCCTGGCACCGGGAGCTGAGGCGCTGTGCTCGGGGCAGTGCCCAGGAACGGGCAGGGCACAGCCGGGCTGCCGTGCCCACCGCCCCGGCTGGCCCAGAGCCCGCGGCAGGAGCAGGGCTACGAACCCCGTCCTGTAGGAAAGACATTTCTGTGCTGTTGTTGTGAGCCAGCAAGGGCTTCCTGAAGATAAGGGAAGCTTCATATCTCTCTCGAGGAGTTTACCAAGGTTATCACCATGACAACGTGAAGAAAGAGAGGAAAAAAAGTGTAAGCAAAAAGATCTGGACTTTAGTTGGCTTACACAGTGGCCTGGCTCCCTTCACCTACTGAAAGTTTTATTTCTTCTTTATGACAAATGGGCAGTGTTTGTGTTTGTTAAGTAAATGTAAACATCTTGTAAAACTATAAAAGCAACATGTTGCTTCAATAAATAAGGGTAAACAGGCTTCTGAGTGAGTCCTGGTGCTTTGTGCCGTGTGGGGCTCTATAGGGACACCATCCCAACCCCCCAGCGCCTGTGCTCGCCCAAAATAAATACAGAGGTCACATATGCTCTATAGAATATATTATAAGTTATATCATGCATCCATTAACAAAATATACAAAGCCAACAGAAATATATCTATCTTAAGCCTGAGCATACAGCATCTAAACTCTAGTAAAAAGTAACCTAAAGAGAACAGCATCTCACACCTGCCACTTCAATCCTCAATGAAGTGTTCCTCCTCAAATGCTTCAGTTTTGTAGTTTATAGAACACATGAACATTCCAAGTACAAAGGTACACATGGTGAACATGGGTCCTTGCTGGGCCTGCCAGACCCGAGCAAATAAAACCACACTATGCTTCAAAGTGTCATCAGCTTCTGCATTTCACCCCTGCCCTTCCCCTCCTTGTCCTAGAGCTGGCATTAGTCAAAAGATACTCAAAACAACACACCCAAGTTAAGGTGGAAAGTCACAGAAGGATCTTGAACTGGTCCACAGCACACAGTTGTACTGGTATACAGAGAGATGGGAAACACTGCAAAATACTTCTACTGTATTTCAAAATAAACATTTAAGAGTATATCTCCCACAGTCTATAAAAATAGGTTTAAAATGAAAGTGGTATGATACATTTGTTTTCTTGGACTATTTTAATGGTATTTTATCTCTATGGATACTAAAGTCTTTTAAAAAATTACTGATAACCTGGCCAGCACAATACTGACACTGCTTCAGCTATACTGTGACAAAACAGAATACTAGTTTGAAGCAGGAGTAATACAAAATATTTTAGAATCAATGGTCTCTTACTGCAGAAACATTTACTTCAAAGTAAGAACATAGCCAACACTGTCACCTGCTGAGAGACTGAACTCTGAAGAGTTCTCTGGATACCCCACTGCACAGCAGTGTCTGGTGCTCATTTATGTCATTCTTCAGAATCAATTCTCTCAGCATATTTAGAAGGGATTCTTAGATTTCCAAATTAAATATGGGCATCTAAAAATCTTACGAGAAAAATGAATTCTACAGAGGTGGCTATGGAAACACAGGACCAGCTAAAACCATCAGAGGACTGTACATTTGAAAGTGCTTAAGTTAATGCATTTTTCAAACTCTAATGTAAAGTTATGTGATCCCTGCTTCAAGCATCCTTTCCATTCCTAAACACTACCGAAATTTGTACTCCAGGTCTGGGTTCCTACACATTCTTGCATTTTTTATGTGGTATTAACAGAGTAAAATGTTTGCATTGTAGTGAAAAAAGGTAATGGTCAAATTTTTAATATTTTTACAAAGAGCCTGTAAAGATTCCTAGAAAAGCCTTTCCTACCCTTACACTCAATTTTTAACAAAATATTTTTATGTAGGTTATACTTCTACTGTTAGAGATCTGGTGTGCACTATCATTACTGGTTCAATTGCTGGTGGTAATTTTCCTGCTTCATTCTGCTACAACAAACAACAACTTTACTGGTATTCATCAGCTGAACTGCAGCTACACTTCTAGACTTCTCAAAAGTCTAAATTCAAGATGGCTTTCTTTTACGAGCAACTTCTTTTTCTTAGAATAATTTGTAAGATTTGAATTTGTCACTTGACTATCACACATTGGAAAATCAATTACTAAATCCTCAGAAGAAACAAAAACTCCTAGTTTCAGGCATCTCTTGTAAATTAAGCAGGACTACATTTTATAGCAGCATTTTACATTGGTTTCTATTCCAAAGCTAATTAAGCCAACAAAAAATTTCCAGCTGCCTAAAAAAAAGGTATATACACAATAAAACGGGAAGTTCTCACCTGGGTACAAAGTTTAGTTCTACATGATTCCCTGGTAAAAGGATTTGATCTGAAATTAGAGATTTAAAGACTACTCATTTAACTATGAGGTCTAAATAATAACTGAAATTCTGGTATCCATTTCAAGAGATGCCACAAGAGTAGTTTGACATTTCCATGAGGTTAAAAAGAAGTCAAATGCTCAAAGAAAAGCAGAACCTCCAAACAGAGAGCAGCTGAGGAGCAGCCTGCTGCTCATGCAATCTTTAATTAAGAGTTTACTCAATGAAGATTACTCCTCTCTCCACCAGGCAGGTTTAGCATCTACTGCACCAGTCTCTGTTACTGATCTGAAGCAATTCAGTTACCACTTCAATCATGTTATTGTTGTGCTTCTTCAGCAGCCTCAAGTTTAACTGCCTGTCACAGAATCCCATCTCACACAGACTGGACAGCAGAGTGGCAGTCTGCTCTTCTGGAGCTGCAGGCTGCTGAAAACAAAAGACAGTAAGATAAATTTAAAAAGATAATTTATTTTTTGCCATTCGAACTAGGTGCCCTGCATACTAGAATCAAACTGAGGCACAGAGGCTCTTCTGTCCCATTTAAGCCATGTATAATCCCTTTCACTGCTCACTTACAAAGGTGAGCTGCTACTCTTACATGATGCCACAAGAGATGTTTTTATCCATATGGCATGGATCTACCAGTCTGCTGAGAGCAGCAAACCTCAAAGGGACACCATCAAACTTAACATTTTACTCTTCCATTAACTCCAATATAGAATATTGATACACCTCACATAGCACACAGAAAGACATTCACCTGTTCAATAATGGGTGGTCCAGCAAATAATGCTTTGTAGGCAGAAGCAGCTACTGACAAAGCTCCTTTCACAAGCTCTCCTGCAATGCTGCTGCCTTGAGGGTACCTGTGAAGAGACCAGGTGCTGCTTTAGGGCCAGTAAAGCCAAGGGTTTGTTTCAGTGAAATGCAAGTTGCTGCCTGTTGAGGTAAGAACTGCTGGAGACAACAGCCTGTGATCCAAAGGAATCAGCAGTGTTTGGGAAGTGAGCTACACAAGAAGCTCATTCCTTTTTCCTGACACCTTCTATTAAATTGTGGGTGTATGCTTTCCATGAAGGGACCTTTTCTAAAGAGTTCAGTGCTCTCATCTATAACAGAACTACATGAAAGCTGTGCACTGACACATCCATTCAGGGTAGAGTTCCTTTATTTGTTTTCTATGAATACTTAAGTTACTTAATATTCTACTCAACATTTTGACTTACCTCTCCAGTCTGAGTATTTTAAGACTAATTTATAGCTAGCTTGTAAAATCCCCATCCTAAGAATTCTGAGATTTTCCAGAAAAAAGCCCACAGAATTTTAGAAGCAGTCAACTCGAGCTCTTCATTAACTCTGGCTTGCCAGTTCTGCATCCTTTTGATTTGTGCCCAAGTAGAAACCAACATCTTATGAAAACATAGCATGTTTGCTTTAAGAAGAGAGGCCTCTCTCCAAAATTACTCACTACATGAAATCTCTAGGCCAGAGCTCTTTCCCAGGTGTCTAATTAAGCTGTTCTCAGTCTAAAATAGTGTTTGTGAAGTCAGAGCTTCAGCTTCATTACCTCGGGTATTCTGAGAACTTAGTGAGAAATGCAGAAGATCCTGGCCCATGATTATCTTCACCACTGGGTTCTGGAAGACAAAATGTCAACATGTCCAATTAATGACAATTAAGCTGGAGAAATACAAACAAAAACAGAAAAAAGTCTCAGTACAACAGCAATACTCTAAGTTTAGTTATGCAGAGAATCCAGGATTCTCACTGCAGTGAAAGCAGTCAGAAGATTTTCAGAACTATATGACTGATTTATTGTTTAACACTAGAGGAGCTGCTGTCTCAGTGACTGTAACAACAGCTTAAATACACAGCTCACCAATTCCAGAGCAAGGTAATTTTCCAGATGCCTGTAAGTACTTTTGAGTATCCTCTCACCATTTCCCATAATAGATGCTCTTAACTGATCCACAAAACCAATTATTTCTTTATTTGCAACATCCATATAGCAAAAGTTCAACACCCAGAGAAAAAATTGAAATCTTTACTTGGTAGATTTCTGCTCTCCTCAAGAAAAAGGAGACATCAAATTCAATACTAGGCATAAGGAATAGGTGATAGCAATAGCAATAGTCTGTACCCTTCATTAATATGTCAATACCTTCTCTTTGTATTTGATCATGAGGAGCAGAAGAGATATGCTCTGAAGCTGGTGTGTTTGGTTCTTGGAAGATAGAATTCTGAAGAGATGTAAGATTCCTGAGAACATAAGGCAGAAACATCACTACTTTTATTCTACATGTACACACATAAATAAGTCACAATCAACAGAAAAAAAGAAAAAAACTTCACACACTCTCTTCTCTCCCTCTCTTGCACTCACCTAAATCAGTGAGTACAGGCTCTATAAAAAGTTGCAGGATTTAAGAACATTTACCTCAGTAAAAATTTTTTTAAAACAATTCCTGCTTGGAAAGTGTTGGACCTTACAGACTCTGCAGCAATACCAGCATCACCATTTTGTTCGTGTCCCCAAATCATACCTTTGTGCCTCGGGTGAGCTGTCCACAGCCGCTGGGGGCACTGCAGCCAGGGTTTGGGAAGTTGTCAGTGTATCACTGACCCTCTGGATCTGTGGCTGGCTTCCCCCTTCTGGGTTCTCTGCTACTGTTTCAGGTTCTCCTGCCTTTTCTAAACCAGGCTGAGAAAGAGCTGAACTATACATGGAGTCACCCAAGGGCCGACTGGTGTCGAAGCACTCAGGGAGAATAATGATATAGTCCTCTGAGGAAGCAGAGGAGCACTGACTCTGAACATCATCTTTATCATCTTCCTCTTCATCACCATTGCCAGCACCACTACAGGGGCTTGTGCTCTCATCAGACAGTGGAAGGTCCCCTAGGAGGAAAAAAGTGAAGTGTTAATCATTGTCCATTTTGTGTGGACAACAGCAGAGACAGAGCTGGCCCAGCTGTAAGAAAAAAGTATTTAGAAACAACTGTAAACCTTAGCTGCTGCCATTAAGGGTGTAATTTTCCCTGTTGTGGGAGGGTGTAAAGTGAAAGAGTACTAGATCTTAATGTTAACCCACTGCAAATACACTGCTGGTATTAATGCTCATAGCAAAAACTGGAGTAAGAGCTACATAAAGAACCTAAACTGTAGTTTTCAGCTCCTAAATTGCACACTTTAGAAACAGGTCAGAAACATTGCAAGCTATGTGTACAAAACATGGAGGCACCATCATGTATAAAGTATGAGCACTTATTTGAATACCCAACTGGAACCTTTTGTTCACAATTTTACTTCTTTAAAAAGCAGCTGTTAAACCAGCTGCTTGTTAAAAAGCACTGCTGGTTAAAGTACTGACACTCATTTTCTGATGTAATGATTCTCACAACTGGGACAATCTAACACTACTCCTCATCTAATGAAGATCAGTTTCCTAGAACAGTGTCAGATCTTCTTACACGTGATTTTTTTACAGCTTTCTCTTACATTCAAGCCCATTTTACTTACCACATGAATTTTCTGTCACTCGTTCTGACTGATGAATCTTTGCTTCCTTTTTGGAAGTGGAATTACTATTTATCACAGGAGATTCTTCAGTTATCATATTGCAGCTGAAGGTGTCTTGCAGTGTGTGTAAAGAGTCTAATAAAACCAATCAGGAAAACAATTAAATGGCATCAACTACCTGAGCTGAGCAATTTGTGTCTCATGTCTGACTGCAAACAAGTCAAACCAGAGAAGGCAGCTAATGACAACACTTACTCTGGAGGATTTTGGGATTTTTTTGTGGGGGCTTGTGGTCAGGTGCAGCATCCAGGGTGAGAGACCGAATTACAGTTTCACAGACAAACTGAGTCCCACTCATATCTTCCTCCCCTTCCTCCTGGTTCAATGCATGCTCAGCTTTCACCTTCACCACAGAAGAGTCCACAGAAAGGCAGGCTTCTGCCATTCCTTGGAAAGGGAAACATAACAGACTTTACCACAACGAAGATATGTAAGTATAAGAAGAATTTTTTAGACTAGCCACAGCTAATATTGATTCTGTGTTAGTGCTTTCTAAAAATTGAAGGATTTTTGAATTCAGCTCAAGTTGAACACAAAAGTGATTGAGAAGTATGGGGAGCACACCAGGAGTGTTTGGATTATAACCTAGTGTATAAAGGGCAGACTGTTAATTCTCCCAACAATTCTAGTAGTCACACAAATCACAAGAAGCGTTTGAAAGGATTTTGTACAAGGGCATGCAGTAATAGAACAGCAGGGAATGACTGTAACATGGAGGAGGGCATATTTAGATTAGATATTAGGCAGAAATTCCTCCTTTTGAGGGTGGTGAGGCCTGGGCACAGGTTGCCCAGAGAAGCTGTGGCTGCCTCTGGATTCCTGCAAGTGTCCAAGGCCAGGCTGGATGAGGCTTGGAACAGCCTGGGATAGGGGAAGCTGTCCCTGCCCATGGCAGGGGGGTGGAACTGAATGATCTTTAAGATCCCTTCCAACCCAAACCATCCTGTGACTATGATTTCTATTCCCAATCTATATATATGTTATGTTCCAACCTCTACAATCACTAATGTAGTGTCAGACTGCAGGTTGATGAGCCAAACAACCTGTTCTGCTTTTTCTTTTTCCAAAGGGGAAGACAGTAATTAGAATTCCTTTTAGACATCAGGTTTGCTGACTACAGAGAAGTGACAATATCCTCCCTTTACCCCCAAGCTCCTCAGGACTACTGCTTACCAGGCACTAGTTTAAATCCACTCCCCTCGTTCTCCTCCTCTATCTGACCTAAGCCAGGTTTCTCCAGCAAGGGGCTGTCACGTGGCAAAGGGGACATGCATGGAGTCATGTCTGGAAAACACAGGGAGCAAAGATAATTGGCACTAAAGGAGGAGCCTCCATGAGGTAACATTTTAAAAAGTTATTCTTTTTAAGGGACATTCTTTCAAGACTGAAGAAATTTAGTTATTTTGAAAGATAATCTGGTGAAATAAACAACTAGCTTTGCATTACTCTGCCACTGGCTGTGCAAAGAAAATGGCAGCATTCCTCAACATCTGGAATGTTATGTTCTTGGGGATATGAAGGTGAAAAGAAGCCAAGCTATACACAGAGGATAGCTGTCTGTGCTCCAGAGAGCACAAAGAACACAGGAGCCTTACCAACAGGAGTATTGTGTGGCACTCGCTCCAATTCCTGCACAATATTAATGTCCAACAGCTCAAAGGACAGCAAATCCTACAGGAAAAACACACAGTTTCCATGAGCAAACTCTGAAACTGAATCATATCTGTACTTGGCAGCACAGATCCCACTGATGTACAAGTAACATTTTGTTCTTCAACACAGTCTCAGGGGGCAGTTTTCCCACAACATATATTTACTTCATTGAATATGGTGCACAGATTAGGGCAGCAAGGGACAAAGCTAAGAACTCTCTTGTTAGGGCCAGAGAAAGACTCAATGCTGATTCTCTTTTGAGGATCTTAATTTGTCCTACACATTCCTTCCACATAATGACAGTGCCTAACACCAGTTTGAGAAAACAGCTCTGCTATATAAAATGCAATATACTCTTTCTGAAAACAGAGTGGCCATTTTTAGAGCTCAGAAGTTTGGTTTTTTGCAGGTGTCTACCTACCTAAACATCAAACCCAAGGTGGCTTGCTTTAGATCTACCTGAGTTTTATCACTTTACCTGTGCAGTGAGGAGATCAACAGATGGGATATAAAACTCTCTCTCACTTGGCAGATTTTTGATCTTTAAAGGAACAGTTGGCAGAGATATTTCAGCCTGCTCTGCAATTTCACCTATCAGCTGAGCACCTGTTTCTGTCTCTAAGGAAGCATCCTGCAAAAACAAAAAAAAACAGAAGCCACTTAGCCACAGTAAATAAAACATCACATGAAATCTAAATCTAAATCTGAATTTTGTGTAAACACACAAGTAATTTGACAGAAATTTTAATCAACTCATTACAGAGCCAAAAGGACAAGATGTAACAAAGAGAAATGCTGCAGAGTTCCAGTTCAAAGAAATAAACAAATAGCTGCAACAGACTAATAGCTAATGCCATGCCTGTCAAAAAGAACAACTACTTTAGAATTTATAAATGGAATATATGTTGTATTTCTTTCCTATTAAAAAAATTTAAAAGCAAACAGCTAAAAGAATCCCCTTGAATAGTCAGTTAGGAATACTATGCCAAATAATACACAATGCTCCTTCTCCTAGGCAATTCTGAGCTGCCCCAAATACCAGGTGAGTGACTTGCCTGTTTGGTTCTGGAAGCTTTACTCTTCTGACAGGAGTCAGAATCCTTCCAATCACTTTCCACGTAGTCAGCAGCTGGAGAGGGATCCACAACAATGCTGCACCAGATCCTTGGCCCAAACTGTTCCCCTCTGTGTGACAGTCTCCAGTGAGAAGTGTAAGTTCCTTCTATGTTGGGAGCTACAAACTCAACTGAAACAGTTCCTACTTGTCCAGATGGAAGGGATGGCACTATCACATCTTTTTTCTCAGCAGATGCCAAGGTCAGATTACCCCACATAAGTTTCAACTGAAATATACAACAGAAAAAAAACGAAAGTTAACTTCTCAAGCTTCTCTGCAAAGTGTGGGCAGTAGGAAGCAGAGCTCCTCTGCTGGAAGGCCTTGTAGGTACCAGGCATGGAGAAGACAGGCTGCTAGTACACAACCCCACATTAACCACTACCAACACAAAGATACCCCATCTTTCAACACAAAGGCAGCCACTCACAGAACAAAGGGTTTTGGAGGTCAGAAAAGCAACAGAGCAGCTGTAAACAGGGCCAAACTGCACCATTTTAACATGGGAGACATACTATTAATGGGAAATATGTTCAGTGATGGTGCTCTGAATCCCCTCCTTCCTACAGCCTACACCTGCAAAGAGTACCTACACAGCTTATTGCCCCAGAATTCCCAGCTGTGAATCAACAGGCCAAAGGAAATCTTAAACAGGTCCTAAGAGAGAATTCACCTACAAATGTTATCTCCAAGAATGATTTTAGTGTGTAGAAGGAAGAGCAAAGGCAAGATACCTTAGTGTCTGAGCTCCATTCCACATTGCCAGTATTTTTCATTCTCCAGTGTTTGATAAACTTTGTTCCTGGTTTCAAGTGAGTACCATCAGGCAAATTCTCATCCACAAATACTGCACTTAGTGTTGGGACAATTGCTTGGAAGGGTTGATTAGGACTCCTGGGATTGGAGAGAGGAAACAAAACAAAAAAATACATCAAAACTGAAGTTCAGCTGCTCATTGATGTTAATTTGGCTTTTAAAGGCCCTAAATGGAAGGGATGAATTAAAGAAACAAACTATACAAGTTTTACACTCCACATTCATAAACTCAAAGGGAGTGGGAAATGCAGAGCAGTTGCCTGCAAAGGCTGCTGTCTGATGAACCTCAACTTAAGAGCACATTAAAAAAAAAGAAACATAAATATACAGAACATACTTGACTTTATGCAGACACTTAATAAAGCAGGAAGATACAGACTTTTTTAAAACTGGCAGTAAATGTTAATTTTGTATGTATAATCCTAGGCACTCCCCTTCCTCTTAAATTAGCATAAATCACTAAGTTTCTGGTAATAACCATCAGTCACCTTTTTTCCCTTTCTCCTACTGTCCTCTCAATTAAAAACACTCTACGTTGCAAATGGCATTTGGACAAAATTCTCACCCAGTCCAATGACAAATCACACTTCAAAAGAGCAATTCCTTAACCTTCCTCCTGTTACTTTAACTTGGTCTCAGAACAAAAGGTGAGACAGCACAACTACCAGATGCTCAGTTAACAACAAGCCTTACAGGAAGGTATTAGGCTGGACACTCTCAGATTTCAGAGGAGGTGAGCCATTTGTTTCCAATACATGGATAGAGTTCCACAGATGAATTTTCCTGTGCAATTTCAGCTGCTTTTTGAGCTCTCGGACCTCTGCTTTTCGCTGTTTCTTTTCTGCTCGCAATCTTTGCTTCTCTGCCTTCAGAAATCTTTTGTCCATCTGTTTCTGGAGCCTGCAAAGTGATTAACACAGCTTATTACATTAAATTGATCAGAATTTATCTTCATCCAACACAGTCTTAGTCTCAAGGGAACCCTTCAGGAAATATCCCATGCTTCTATACTGGATACCAAATGATTTTAAAAGAACATCCTCACAGCTGCTTGTGGAACTATTTTGAATGATTTCTGAAAGAACAAAAAAAAAAAGGCAGACGCAGAATGCTCAAAGAAAAAGCAAGCTCTTGAAGTTTACTACCCCTCTAGGACACAAAAGTCTGTCTTTTCTACTTTGTTATTAAAAACACTGTAAGATTTATGACTAAGGCCCTTTATAAGTGCATAGCTATTTTTAGCTACTCACAACAAAATTTGAGCCCCATTTCCATTTCTTGTTATCTCTAAAATAAAAGCTGAACCTCAACTCCAACACAGGTGTTTCCTTGCAATCAGAACAACCTTGGCAGGCACTGCCAGCAGCCAGCACTTACCTGACTTGCTCCAGAGTGGCAGGCAGGCGTGGGGAGAGCTCTGCCAGGCTGTAACTGTCAGCGACACAGGGGATGGGTCTGCGCAGCTTTAGCAAGACGTGGTTTGGATCATGTGCATACGTTCCTGCCTCACACTCTTCACAGATATTGTAGGCTGGACAAAGGCTGCAAAGCAGAAAAGACAGGAGGTTACCAAGAGGCAAAGAATTTCTGCAGAGAAACAATTTTGTATCGTGCTACCACTGTAAGTAGTTCCCAAGTGACAGGAGCTGGATGTCTCACTCATAGATCAGTATTTGGAGCCATGTGGAATAACTACATGATTATCTCTCTTCCTGGCAAAACTGCAACACAGTTCCCACTTCTTTGAACACACATTTTAAAAATCTGGTGCTTCCTTTAGCACAAGTGATTAAAATTTTTGCTATGAAGGGCAGAACATTTTATCAAAATCCAGTGCCAGAAACAGCACCATACTTATGAAAATACAGAGGCTAAGTCACCAAGCATTCAGGGATGCAAAGCAGACTGCTCCTCCAGGAACAGCGCTGATAAAAACCAGACTGTCATCTCCTGCCAGCAGGGAAAAAAAATCCAAAGAAAAACTCCTGTTGGCATTCCATCCACTGCTTCTGCCCAGTCCCAAAATGCTGATCTTAACAGCAATTGCCTCATTCAAATAAAACTCTCACTTTTAACACCTCACTTAAGACATTCATCAAAATCTATTTCAGATTATTAGACAGACAAGAATGCAATCACTAAGAAAAAGTATGACCTGCCTTAGTTTCACTGACTCAGAACCAAACAAACTATTACAGACTAGTAGTTCTAAGTCTTGCTTTTTTGTTTAGTTAACCAAACAAAATCTTTTCTGTTACAATTACTGCATGTCCTAAACAGGTAAGTAAAGAGTCATTGAGAACACAGCTATGAAATTCTCTGAACTGTGTTCATTGAGAACAGCACTATAAAGTTCTCTCACTTTAACAATCACCTTTTCTCAAAATAGTATTAATCTTGCTTTTATGCAGATAAAGTCTAATGACCAGAGAAGAGAACATCACCTATTGGTGAGACATAGAAGACATTCTGAAATGTCCAGCAGGCTGCAGACTGGGAACCTAGCAGTATTTAACCCAAAGAGAGTTTCTCTCTCACTCACTCACAGACTGTGCCTGGCAGGTCCCCACCCTCCCAGCACATTCTGTCTGCACTGAAATGTCCAGCAGGCTGCAGACTGGGAACCCAGCAGTATCTAACCCAAAGAGAGTTTTTCTCACAGACTGTGCCTGGCAAGTTCCCCACGCTCCCAGCACTGAAATGTCCAGCAAGCTGCAGATTGGGAACCTAGCAGTATCTAACCCCAAGAGAGTTTCTCTCCCTCACAGGCTGTGCCTGGCAGGTCCCCAGCCTCCCAGCACACCCCACCTGCACTGAAATGTCCAGCAGGCTGCAGACTGGGAACCCAGCAGTATCTAACCCCCAGAGAGCTTCTCTCAGAGGCTGTACCTGGCAGGCTGCACCCTCCCAGCTCCCCGTACCTGCACTGGTAGCGGACCCCGACGATGCGGGCCTGGCAGCTGCAGCAGGAGATGAGCCAGTCGCACTGGCCGCTGCTCCCCGACGGGCTCTCCGCAGCTGCAGGGGCTGCTGCAAATGAGCTCTCACAAAAATCTGCAGGCTGACTGCAATGAACAAGCTTCTCATACAGCTTCTGCTCCAGCCTCTCAACAGTCTCCTTAACGACCTGTTCCCTGAACTGGAAAGAAATTAAAGCAGTACTGAGTGAGACCCACCTATTAAGTTTGAAATGCTGAGTTATGTTGTCACAATCTCCCAATCTGTCAGCAGCCACAGACTACCTCAGAATCATTTCCCCTATCCCACCACACTCTTCATAAAATTATGATAATATATAATATATATAACATACATAATATGACAATATCATTCCCATATTATATTATGTTACCATATTATATATAAAATACAATATTATACTATCATATAATTGTTACATTATTATATACATTATATATAACATATATAATATGATAATACATAAAATATATAAACAAATACCACATTCCTCAGAGAGGACTTTTATATCAGACAATACCAACCCAGAGCTTTTAAGAAGGCAAGTTAAAAATCACATATTTGTGCTCACAGTATTGTTTTTCTTCCATAAGCTTTCATGAAGGGAAGGAATCTCATCTCTAGAACAATTACCACAACTCCCAAACCCCTCTGGACTCTCTACCATTAAGTTCTGATTTGCCCATCAGTGATGTCTTATATATAACCATGAACTTCCCCAATTTTTAGTTTGTATAAAAAGGTGGCAAAGGAAAGGAGACTCTAAAGAAAAAAGCTTAAAAATAAATGCACATAGTTTCAAGAATTTGCTAGCTGATGAATTCTTTGCAGTGATATCAAACTGCTTTTCAGTGATGTTTATTAGCTGTTCAGAACAAATTAACACCCATATCTTAACTGTAGCTTATTGTCAATGGTTTCCTGAAAGTATTTCCTCTGAACAGCCAAGAAAAGTAAGGTCATCAGATTCTCTGCTTTCAATCACAGGAAACCAAAAGTACTGCCCTGCTCTGGGCAATCAAGAGCCTACAGGAGCAGCACTGTCCATGCTCTCCCACAATGAGAGGTCTGGAATTCCCATGGCTGTCTGCAGTGCCACAAGGATTCTGTTATGGGAGCTCTTAAAACTACATTCACACTAAGCAAATGCATTAACAGCCCACTTTTCACAAATGATATGGATCAAGTTTATGGTTTTGGGGTTTTTAACGTATCACTTACACTGCAGACATGGTCAGACATCTAGTTCTCATTAAGATCCTGGTCATAAGTGCTGATGGCAAGAGTGTTCAGATGTCTAGAGATCACAAAGATCCCTTCCAACAACAATAAAACTGAAGTATTTAAGTATATCAAAACTTGCAAGACAATACACTTACTGTTTCCAAGTAGCTAGTAAACCATTCTGGAGGATTTTCATTTGTGCTTTCTGGTCTGGTCTGATTTAACTTTTGCTGGGGGGGGAAAAAAAAAAAAAAGTATGCAAAGTTAAAAAAACCCCTCAACACAGCAAGTTAACTGCTGAAATAGCTCTTAAGTGTCTTTATAGAAAAATATTTAAGTAGCCACTGACATTTTCCTGAAACATTTCTGCCTCATTAGCATTTGAGTGTAATTACACACCAAAGAAGTCAAGTCAGCCAGAAGTTACCAGATGGCAATGAGGGCTTCAGGAGATGAATTACTCTGTTTATCAAAATACTAAAGAATGGTCAACATGAAAGCACTGGTATTTCTGAAGACAGCATCAAATTATCCTCTGGAAGACATTCAAACTATTTGGTGAGCTTCAACAGGTGCAGGGAACTGAAAACAGACCAACTTCTGAACTCAGTTTTTATGTATGGCTGAAGAGGACAATCAGCCTACAAAGTGAATTACATTTATTAATTCTTTGGTTTAATGCAGCTCAGCTTTTTACCTGAATGGTCAGCTCCTTGTCATTTTTCAATTCTTCCTCTAATCCCTGAGCTAGCATGGAATATTGCAAAAGTGGCTTCTTCTCATCTTTAAGCAGCAGCTTTTCTGCCACATTTTTTTCATGTAGTTGCAAAGCACGAGAAGAGCTCTTTTCATAGGCATTCATCTGAAGCTGATTTCCTTGTTTAACTGCAATCTAAATAAACAGAACATACATCCACCATGTTTTCCACTTACAGTCAGCATACAGAATCTGTAAAAATACAGTATTACACTACACTGGAGAGTTTGGTAAAAGGGTGGGGAAAGACTAACAGACACAAAAAGAAAAACTGAGAGAGATGCCAAGGTACAGTCAGCTGATATTCTACTTCTGAAAGATTATTAATACACTTATTATAGAAGTTGATTAAAAGCCAAAGGCTAATCATGCAAATATTCTGCTGTGATTTTTCAGCCTACAATAAAGTGTTTATAGGACCCAGTAAACAACAGATTCTGTCCAGGAATTTATTTTGAAATTATCAGATTTGAAATTCAAGCCATGAGTAAAAAGTTGTGAAAGACTTAATGTAAAGCAAAAATGTAAAAAAATGCAATTCTTATTTTGACCAACTGCTTATAAAGTAACTAAGCATTGACTAATATTAAAGTTTTAATTATATACTCTGGCAGCAGAATCCATGTGGCAAGATTTTTGAAGGGTTTCACTAAAGCCCAATATTTCCAAATATGGGATTATTGTTGAAGGGTTTGAGAAAGTCAGCCCCTTAACCAACCCACTGCTGCTCAGGCCCTGAATCCTAACTGCCAATTCAACTAACTTATAAAAACTAAACTAAAACTAAAAACTAACTAAAAACAAACACCAACCAGGATAGAACAAAAAAAAATGTAATAAGACATTCAAGCTACTGTCCAAAGCTAGAAAACAGCTATTCTGATTTCCTGGGTCAAGTAATGCCATTTTTTTCTCAGCTACACCAATTTTAATTGGAGAAGGATGAATACATTGAAAAAAGTCAAAGAGCACATTTACCTTCAGAGCTTCTTCATATTCCTCTAAAGAAAAATAGAAAGAAGTGTGAATGGCCCCTATCTCACACAACAGATGTAAGTTTATCACACAGTATTTAGAAACCCTTACATGACAAGGGGCCTCCCCTACCTTCTGTAATGTTTCTTAAATTAGTGCAATGAATTGTATATACAGCAACAGGCACACATTTTCACAGCTAAGAGCCACAACATTCCACTAATTTAGTCACTTCCAATTTGATCCTGTGGATCAAGAATTCTTTCCTTTGGGAAGAATTTGCTGCCAAATCATATATAAAATACAAAAATCAAAAAACAAGCATTCTTAACTGCATCTTCAAAAAACACAAGCAACAGTTGGGGTCTCTTAGCTTGATTTCACCTCAGTAAAGCAGCAGCTCACCTTTGCTGTTCACAGAGACCTGCAAAGAGAAGTAACAGTGAGCAAGAGCCACAGACACATTTTTGCAGTTCTCTTACAATTAACACATTCAGAATAAACATACATTTATTCACAGTTTTTAAAACAGCAGTCCTTTAGGTGCTTGTTATTGCCATGTTTAATCATTACCCAAAGCTGTGGTGCTTTGAAGCAGCCCATGTTTGCTGCTGGACTGGCACAGGAGGCAGCTCTGGCACTGCTGGCAGCCAGAACAAGCTGCTCTCCTCAGGAAGTCACTGCCTGTACCCCTGGGCTCACTGCACAACTCCAGAGCTTGGCCCCACTTGCTTTAAATGCCCAGTTAAGTGTTTCAAAAGACCAATTAAGTGTTTCATAAGCCCATTATTCTACAGAAAATTAATTATCGATTCTACACATAGAAGTCACTAACACAAGAAGCTTTTTAATCCCCTCAGCATCACAGGATTCTGAACAATGTTTGCTCAGTATTTCAGAAAAAGCTTTCACAGACACATTTAAATATTTATATATGATACAGGCTAGAAAATAAGGGGAGAATCATTCTCTGAAAGGTTTGCCCTTAGGGAAAAACAGTAAGAACAAGAACCCCATTAGATTTAGTAGTGCTATAATCCAAGCAGTGGAACACTGTGTTTGCAAAAGGTCATTCTGTGTGAGAGTTACATTCCCCTCTGAATCTCTAGATAAACAAAAATAATATGAGAGGGTGAGACTGTGCCAAGCAGGAAGTTACTCAACAAGGACAACTAGAAGTAACCAATTTGTTTTCTGAGTCAGTAATCTGCTTGGAGATTACAGCAATTGCATAAAGCAAGCAGAGGATTTGAGTACCCCAGATCACTGAAGCAAACATATGCTGGTGACAGGAGACCTACATTTTCCAGAGGAAGGAGTCTAGAGTGAAGAGACAGGGCTTTACCACAGCTGAAAACACAAACAGTTACAACTACCTTATAAAAAATTTAAAAAGAAAAAAAGTTTAAAAATAAAATAGCTCCTCAACGGAAACATTCCTCCCTCAGAGCACAGAGAACCACTGGGTGTTTCAACAGGGTGGGAAAAAGAAAGGCAGTAGCTTCTAAAAATATATATTTTAAAATATGCATGCTGCATTAAGACTAAAATCACAAGACTATCAACTATTTTCTTATTAAAAGGGCAAACATTCCCCCACCCCAATCTGCATTCAGGACTCTCCTGAAGGACCCACTCCAAATCATGAGGAGGAAGAAATGACTTTCAGCTGACTTATTGGGAGGGTGGGGTGGCTGATATTTTACCTCATCATTATCCTCATCAATGTACTTGATCTGAATGTTGTCCAGGTCAAATGAAACTTTAACCTGTAATAAGAAAACAACACAAAACCATAGTGAGGCAGGACCTCAGTTAATAATAATTATTAATTAGGAATAACATTAAAACCCTTCTAGCCCTCCCTTCAGCTTCTCAGTTGAAGCAAACACTGTTTTACCAAATCCATTCCTCTGGAGCTGAACTCTTCCCTGTGCCTTCCCTCCAAGCTTTACTAACTTTCTCTAATGAAAAGAATAAACACATCTTTTTCCTCTTGCACCTTGCCCAGTTAATGTTTACTCCAAAATAAATAATAATACCCTCCCCATTCTAAGAGGACAAGCTCAGGGTTAACAAACTCAGTCATGGTAAACACTCCAAAATATGAAGATAAAGGCAAACAATCCCTAAACTCTATCTTTTACATTAGAACACACCTGGGAGACAGCTCACAAAGGTGATCAGCCTTTTCTCAGCCTACCAAAATTCAGAGAATAAACTGAGCAGTTATTTTGCATTTTTCATTAACAAGGCACAATGAGCAGCACCAAATGAACCATAAAATGAAAGCAGTTGTTTCCATATGCTGAGTCTTTGAGGCTCCTGTACATTTTGTACCAGGTTCCTACAAAAGCTGTATTTTTCTGCCTTGGTTTGAACAGACAGGTGTCTGCTAAGGAAGGCAGGAGCCTCCCCTGAAATGGAAAATGTAACCCCCCTCCTTCTGAATCATTATAATTTTTAAATTAAGGAGCTCTCGGGCAAAGATATGGGAATAGGAATAAAAGTTCATTTTTGTACCAGGTTCCTCCAAAAGCTGTATTTTTCCCAAGAGAAACTCTCTGAAACAACTGGCACATGTCCTGCTAGGCCAGACCTAACAGAAGAGCAGCAGCAGCCCCAGGTAAGAGTGTCTGCCTGGGGGTCACAGCCCCAGTGGAGCACAGGGACACATGGACACACAGGGACAAACAGACACATTCTGCACTGAACGTGCTCCAGGTAGGCTCTTCCAGCAACACATCCCAAATTCTGTGAGTGCAGTGACAGAACCAATTTGGTTTTGTCAGGATGAAGCTGTGCTCTGTCCTTACATGGTCTGGAACCACAGACTGTCCCCTTAAACTCAGGGCAGAACAAGAGCTCACCTTTTCCCTTATAAACATTGAATAAAAGATCAAAATACAATAAAGACCCAAGTTTAACTGCCTTGAAAGAGTAATTCCCACAACAGAGACAACCCCTGGCTCTACCTCAGGGAGAGCTGTAATAGAACACCACACCTTGAACAAACACACCCTGGCTCTCAGAATACCTGAGATTAAGGGCAGCACAGTGCTTACACAGTAATCTGCTTCCAGCTTTGATGCAAGCAGGGTTCTGAGCAGCTCAGACATTCCTGCAGCTCTACTTGCAGTGAGTGTTTTAAGACTGAACCAGTGCCTCTTTCAGAGGAGTGAAATACAGCAAGGGAAGGTGATGCAGTTCAAACTCTGAACCCGAGCAATTCATAGAACAAAACCCTCCTGCATGTGTACTGGAATACATTGGCCAGGAAAAGGGCTGAAAGACAGGAAATAAAACAGGGACGAGATCTCCTCAGATGTAACTTTGAAAACAAGCTAAAAAAAAAACAACAGTTGTGTGGAAGAGATTTCACAGCAACTTCTGTGAGCCAGAGGGAAGTTTGATAAGAGGATCCATAATTATCAACTTCTGTGAGCCAGAGGGAAGCTTGATAAGAGGATCCATAATTACCCTTGGAAGAATTTCCTACCAAGGTCACTGACATAGAAACCAACAAAGAAAGAAGGATAAATGACAGAAACCTGAACTGTGTATTCCAATCAGCACTTTGTTAATCTCTGGTGACCAATGAGTAAAGTGTAAACTTATGGGTTTTTTAAGAATGTATAAACAGCACGCAGGCCATATTAAAAACAGTCTGAAGCCTTCTGAAAACAGAGTGTGTTGCTTTGTGTTGTCTCCATCTCAACTACAACACAGTTGCTACAGAATTAATAAACAGCAATAATATCAATGTTAGTTTCATCACAGCCAAGGGAATCCTTACAATTTCACACTAAGCCAATACAAGAACTGTCCCTAACCAGCCCTGAAAACAAGCACCCAAACAAACTCAGAGCTATACCAGGAGCAGGACACAGAGACCTTCAGAAGGAGCTGCCCACGCAGACACGGCCCAGTCCGAGCCGGTTCTACCCGAACTAACACGCACAAAGCTCCGGGAACCGAGGGACCAAACAAAAACCTGTTCGTGACCCCAAAGAGCACAGAATCTTCAGAAAAGCAACAGACGGGTGTTACTTCATACAGGTACTTCAATAAGAACACGAAATAAGAGGAATAGAATGTACTTTACAGAGGGATACAGAACCAAACTAAGGGTCCAAACCAAAGAACACAGCTAAGAGCAGCTGCTCACACATTAGAAAAGGGCCCTTGAGAACGTTTTTCCAAACCACGCCAATCTAAGCACACAGCAGGAGTAAACTATACTACTGAGGAAATAAGAAAAATCGAGACCACAGCAGTTCTAACAGCCTGGGAAATGGAGGACACCGCTTCGGAAAGCGCGGCTGGAGACGCCGGGCCCTCAAAGCCTCACCGGGCCCTCAAAGCCTCACCGGGCCCTCAAAGCCTCACCGGGCCGGCTCCCGGCGGACCCCCCGCCCCGCCTCCCGCGGCCAGCCCGCGCTCACCATGGCCTCCACATCGGCCCACGTCGTGTGCGGCGGGTGGGACACCAGGAAGGTGCGGGTGTCGCCGCGGCAGGTGACGCGCAGGGTGACCCGCGGCTCCATGGCGCGCTCCCGCGGGGCCGGCGGCGCCAGCCCTCCCGACAGGCACAACATGGCGGCCCGAGGGCGGCCCGCCCCGCGCCCGCTGCGTGCGGCTATTGGCGGAGCCGCCTGTCACTCATCCAGCCCTCCGCTCTGGTTGGTGGAGGGGGCGGAGCTAGAAGAGTCGCGGAACCACAACAATAAACACAGCCGGGCGCGCGCGCGCGCGCCGGGGCCACGCACGTCCGGCGACTGCACGGCGGCGGCGGCCAATCAGCTGCCAATCAGAGCCAATCAAGGCCAATCAGAGCCAAGCAGGCTGGCCTGGCCCCGCCCCGTCGAGGGGAAGGAGCCCGTCAGGGGGCGCTGCAGGGGCGCGCGCCGGTTCCGCGGCCTCGGATTGGCTGCGCGCGGCGGGGCGGGAAGGGCGCGAAAGGCGGCGCGGGAGCGCTGAGGGGAGACGGGCACGGCACGGCACGGCCTGGCACCGACCGCACCGGCACCGGCACCGGCCTGGGACTGGCACCGACCGCACCGGCACCGGCCTCGGCCTGGGCCTGGCACTGGCACTGACCGCACCGGCACCGGCCTGGGCCTGGGCCTGGGTCTGGCACCGGCACCGACCGCACCGGCCCGGCACTGACCTGGCACTGACCGGACCGGCCCTGGCACCGGCCTGGCACTGACTGCACCGGCACCGGCCGGGCCTGGTACTGACACTGACCGCACCGGCACTGGCACCGGCAGTAGCCTGGCACTGACCGCACCAGCCCGGCCCTGGCAGCGGCACCGCACCGGCTCGGGCCGCTCCGGTGCTGCCCTGGCGCTGAGGCCCCGGCGCTGCCCGCGCTCCCTCCGCCCGTGCCGGTACGCGTCTCCGCCTGCGGGCAGGCCTCGCTGCAGCGCCGGCCCCGGGAGGTTTCTCTTTGTTTTCTGGGTTTGCTGTGGCGTCTCAGGCTCGTGTGGGTCCGCCCTGGCTCCTTGGCATAGCCTGTCTGCCCTCGGCTCTGCTGCTTTCCCACCCAGCAAACCCCTCGCTGTTTTGTGTTCCTGTTGAATTCCACCTGAATAAACCCTTTCTGGGCGCTCCTTTGGGTCCAAGACTCGAGGGCTTTTAATTGCAAACGTTCAAACCCTCTGTGCTGTAAAGTGTTAAGTAAAAACAACTTGATACCATTCTGCGGTTAGAGCAGAGCAGTGGGGGAGGGAGCATAGTCCTGGGAGGCAAAAGAATTCTTGTAGAAACAAAGCTGATAATATTTCTTTTTCCTGTAGAGTATTTTTGGACGTGAAGGATGGAATTGTCAGTGATTACTATTGGACAAGTACAAAATGTGCTTTCAGCTATGCAGAAGAACTTGGAGTGCCCAATATGGTATGTCAGAGAATAATATTAGTATAGTTAATATTTTGGAGGTGTGGTTTTTTATTATCATTTCTTTGAGAATGCTTTATTAGTTCTGTGGCTTACCAGAAAGCAAAGAGATTTGTGCTTAGCACTAAACATATTGGTATTTTGTAAGGCTCAAGTCAGAAAGTGCAAGGAAAAACTTATATTCTATATTTTGCTCTTCTATTAAAACCTGAATGTGTCAGTCCTCTATTCAGTGAGGGGAAAAATATATCTGATTGGATTAGGTGATTGTTTGTAAAGCTGTGTAGGTTTTTGTCCCTTGTCTCTGAAAGGTGAATGAGGTCTGTAGTTCTTTAATGATACATTTAATGTTCATTTAATATTTTGCATTTCTTTAATGCAAACAGATGCTGAAATAGCAAAGGTTCTGGTTGAAGTCTATAACCTCTGTGCTCTTGTTTTTGTTTCCTTCTTTGTAGCCTGGATGTGGTGCAAGAGCCTGTTTCAACAAAATGTGATCACATATTCTGCAGGTGGGTTTGAAAACTTGCACGTGCAATGCAGTTTTTAATTTCCACATATAATGGTTTTGTGGTTTATAATTTTTAATTCCATATATAGCAGTTTTTATTATGTTTCTTCAGTGCTAATCATGTATTTATACTGTGTTTTGATAACTTCATGTGCAGCTGCTTGAGGGGAAAATGTCAATTCTGTAGAAGAGAGAGCTGCAACTTGAAAATGCATCAAAGGGGATCAATTAACTCACTGTAACACCAGAACAGGATTGCATCCTTGAGTCACTAAGTGGTGAATGTGCATAGTCAGTTTTAGGGAAAATAACATCCTTCTCTTTTTACCATCACAAGTGTTCTTTCTTTCTAGATTCTGCATGTTCAAACTTATCAACAAAAAGAAAAAAGGTGTGGTGGAGTGTCCTCTGTGTAAGACTGAAGTTACCAAAAGGTGAGGAAATCATCTTGGTCAGGGGGCTGGAGGATGAGGTGTTTGAGCTCTGAGGAAAGATTAACAATGGGCTTAAAATATGTTAGCATAAGAGTGAAATACAGAAGAAAAGGTGTTGTTTTAGTAAGCTGCCTGTTTCTAAAGGAGTAAATGTAGTGTCTTACCTCAATGTGAGCTTTTTCCAGGTGATGACTCCTCTCTCAACAAGTGTCTGTGCTAGACTGGTGTTTAATCCTGGCAACTGATTTCTCTCTACTAAACCTATATGAGAAAATGATATGCTCACTTTTGTGATAATTTCAATTCCCATAGTAATGGTTCTTTGGGGGAATTGTGTTGTTATTCCTTGGCAGCAATTTATTCTTGTCTCATCTTCCACTTTGGAGTTTTGCCCCTTTTCTGGTTCAGCCAAAATTCTAGAAATATTTATAGTTAGCCTGTTGATTTGTCTTAAAATAACTGAAGTGCTGATGTTATTTCAGAAGTCTGAAAGAAAATTCCAGATTTAAGCAACTAATTGAAGGACTCTTGGAAACTATCCATGCTTTTGAGCTTGACACTGGAGTGAAGTGTAAGTGCTGTGAATGTATGTCCCCAGTTTGTTTTGTGTTTTTTTTTTAAACAAGGTTTTGACATATCATGGTTATTTATAAGGTATCCCATTCTAAAATAACTAGAATTAGATCCTGCTCTTGCTAGATTATCTATGTAACCAAAATTGGTTGAGAAAATTAGTTGGCAGGATCAGGATTTTAATTATTACTTGAAGAGTGCTCAGAAAGAATAATCAGACTAGTAATTCAACAAGATTTCTTTCTTGGATAAACATATTTTAGCTGGATATGCACTAAGTGCACAGAGTCTACAAAACTCTGTTTCATTAATATATAATACTTGGGTCATATTCAGTGTAAAATTTTCTTCTTTTTTTTTTTTTTTTTTTACCTAATAACATGGTTTAGTTTTAAAGAGTCATCACTTTGCTAAAACATCCACGGAGGCCACTGCTGCTGAGTCCCTGTGTAAAGAAAGTTCTGTCATCCAAAGTAGAGGCTTCAGAAACAGGAGGAAAAGTGCTAGAGGAAATGGACAAGAAAACTTCACCTTGGTAACTGGTTTTTCCCATTTTATTTTTGTGGATTGTTTTAAAAAGTGTTTGGAATGTGTATAAGAGCATATACATAAAAGAATGAGGTAGGAGATTTTGGGTTGATCTCAGATTGTTGTTTGACCTGAGTGATCTGGACAAGGACATCTGTATGTTTTTGTTCGTTTTTCTTCCTAACCTCCTTGAGAAAGATGTTTGCATGAAATGACCTGAACTTACCCATAATATTGCCATAATACAGTCTGTTACTGAAACTAGGACTGAAAACTTGTTGCACCTGCTTGTTTCATGAGGCTGTCTAACTTTGTAGGGTTTTTACCTTTGCAGGGGCAGCATCATAACTCTGTCTTAGGATTCACAAGGCATTACCCAGCTTGGGGTATTTGCAGTGTGTGTGTGTGACTGTCCATGGCATGGTGTTTCTGTTTGCATCTGCTTCAAGCTGAATAGAATGTTAGACAATACAGAATGGAAGATCAAGCTCTTAATGATTTAATCTGTTTAAATGCATGATTCATTGTTTCTCAAGCTGAATAGAATGTTAGACAATACAGAATGGAAGATCAAGCTGTTAGTGATTTGATCTGTTAAATGCATGATTCATTGTTTTTATTGACACATTTCATTACTGCTGTGAATATGCTAAATTATTTCTGTTGTGCATAGAAGCTACCAGTGCATATGAACTAAGTATTTATATCAGCCCCCTGTTAAAGTTTAAATAGCTCTGATTTTTTTTTTTTAATACCTCACTTTTGTAAATAACTATTCCTTTCTGTTTTCCTGTCAGCAGGAAGCTAGTGTGAATATTCAGCTTGCAGGTGCCAAAATGTGTCACCCAAGGAACAAAGCCCAGAAATCTGGTTCTCAAAAGGGTACTTACATAGAGTTTGGTAAGACCTCTTGTAAATCCACACTAATTGATCCTATGTACAATGCTTGCAAAGTAGTGAAAGGTGATTATATTCAAAGTCTTTATAAACACTAATTTCTACTTAACAAAATTACAACAAAGGGACAAATTATGGCAATTCCAAGTTGGTAAATCAAAAGGCTTTTTTACATAATCATATCATGGCAAATAATGCTGCTGTAGTGAACCCTTAAGCTTTGGTGTACCCCATCCAGAGAAGGTGCAAAACATTGCAGCTGTTATAGCTAAAGGTAACCACTGTTTTCTGAAAAATGCTAAGCTTTGTCACCAGTGCTTGAGATGAGGATGAAATCTATTTGAGATATTAATATTTTTTTGCTATCTATCCTAGCTTTTCAGAGTTTTATTTTATCTGGTGTTGATTGTTAGGAGAAACAAGACAGATGCCATGCATAGTTTATTTTTTATGCTGTTCCTTCAAGGAAGGAATTGCTGCTTTCAATGGGTAGAGTTTGTTTCCTCACTTTTTTCCTTATTGCATCTGCCAGGATCAAAGGATCTGTGAGAGGCATTTGAATGTATTTCTCTAACTTCCAGCTCAGAATTCTAAATACTAGTAACTGTTTTGTGTATAAATTTAGAAATTAGAAAGCAACTTTTAGGTAATTAACTCTTAGCTATCAGTCACTGTATTTAAACACAGTTTGGTGCTGGAGCCTTGTAGATAGTTATACATAAAAATCACTATAATCAGATAAAATACTTCATAATTTAACTTGGTTTCATCTGCTAAAAGTTGAAAGCATCTGGCTCTGGAAAGGAGTAGGCATGTGAGATATTCAGATAACCACTGAATCTGGCAAGTCACCCTTCTCTGAATCATTCCAACCAGAGTAACAGATTATTTGTTTTCAGGCTCTGAATCATCTGAAGAATTTTTTAAAGAGGCAAGCAAAACTGGGTAAGTAAAAGTGATTAAGGAATTAATATTTTCTACAGACAGTAGTTCAATATTCTCATTTCCTGTGTTCTAGTTTCTTAGCATAGGACTGATGTAATTTTTAAGCTGACAAATGGTTTTCAACTTTGAGGGCATTAGGGTAGAATGGGGAGCAGTTTGCCATATTACATGCTTTAAAACTGTTTTCTAAATGTTTTGTTGTGGACATAGATCTTCCATTAAAAAGTAAGCACTGTGCTTTAAAAAGTAAATACTAAATTCAGAATTGCAAGAGAGAATCTTTTAAAGAAATGGCCTGCAACTCTGAAGAGGTCTGGTTGTGGTGTCAGTAGTGCAGCTTAACTTCTCCAGAAACTATTTCAGAGAGCAAAAAGGGAAAAATAACTATCATCTTTATTCTGTCTATTATGGTTTTATCTGTAATGAAAGTAGATTTCCTTTCCCAACAGGTTTGAAGACAAAGGAGCAGTTCAGATTTCCTCTCAAGTAAGGCTGGAAGAGCTTGAGAGTGCTGAGAAAGGGAATGAAAATTCTTCTAATGCACAGCCTGACAAGCTGTGTGCCAAAGAAATAGCACTACCAGATATCATAGGTGGGTTGTTATTTTGGTGACAAAGGTGATTAAGCCTGAAAGAGACCACAAGTTAACATTTTATTTCACATGATTTTGTATACAAAATTGCTTGCAGTCTTGTATAATGTAGTTCTGTAAATGGCTGTAGCTAATACAAGATTGTTCCTGTAGCCTAGATACAAAATGTGGATGTTGTATGCACAGGAACAGAAAGGAAGAAAAGTAACTTGAACAAAGTACAAAACTTAATCTATTCTACATGAGTTATATTACAGATGAAAAAGCACTGGCTAGTAATTAATGTAAAAATTTAGAAGAAGATGTATAATGATCTTTCTGCCTTTTTTCTAGAGGGAGATTTGTGTGGTGTAATATTCTGATTATGGGGGAAATAAGAGCAGTTCTTTTAAAACAAAGTAGCCATTGAGCTTGTTCTTGTGCTTGTGTGTGTAAAATAGAGGTCAATAATTTATCATACCTGCAAATCTAACAGGTGAAGGTGATTTCTTAAAGGAATGTTTGAGCAAGAGAAGCACTCAGAGCATCACTGAATGTGCCAAACCTGACCAAGTGAATGTGACTGAATGCCAGAGCTCTCCTTTGAGTGTTCTTGCTGTAGACCTGCCCCCAGAGCAGTGTGACAGAGCAGGTGATGCCAGTCCCACACTGGATGGGGACACATCATTCTTTAAGAACCCAGAAGAAATGGAGGGACAGCAAACCCAGCACAACAGTGAAAACCAAGAGTTTGGTTTAGAAGATAGCTCAGAGAGCAGGCTGGATAAAAGCAGGGAAATGGATACTGATGGGCAAAGTGTGGAAGCTGTAGAGGGATATGAACCTGAGAATGACTCTTCCCATGACAAAGAACTTCCTCTGGAGGAGCTGCCTCAGCCAGAGACACTTCACTCTGCCACCCTGAATAAAGTCTCCAAGAAGAGACTGAAGCAGAGCATTCAGAAAGTCAACGAATGGTTTTCAAAAAGCAATGAGATTTTGTCTTCTGGTTCTTCAGTGGATGAATCTGCTGCATCAGCTGATGTTTCAGGTGAAGGAGATCTGTGTTTATCAGATAAAGAGTCCTGTATTTCAGCAAAGACTGACCCTATGGCAGATTCCATGGAAATTGCAGCAGTGGAAGGGAAAAAGAGGTGGTCAAACCAAAAAGCAGAGGACATCAAAGATAAAATATTTGGCAAAACATACAAGAGAGAGAGGAAATCAAATCCCCCTTCTACTTTGAGAGACATTTTGCCTATTAGGCAAAAGGAAGATGTGGCTGCTGCTAAGTGCCTGACTGATTTCAGCAAAGACAGACTCAAACGAAAGAGGAAGACTGCCTGTGTCCTGCAACCTGAGGATTTCATCAAGAAAAAAGATACAGAAAAGGCAGATGAGGGCCCTCAAAGTGTTAGTGGGGGCCTTGGAGATGCTGAAAAGAAAAGATGTGATGAAAGTGTTGCTGCTAATGAGAGTCACCTCTCTCAGAATAGAGCAAATAATACATTAACAGAAGCTGAGGAAGGAGGAGAGTCCACATGGAAGAAAGCTGCTGAGAAGATCACTACCAAGCACTGTGATGGGGAACCAGAGATGTATAGCTGTGATCAGAAAAGCACCAAAAAGAGAAGTTCTGCAGCAAAAAGATGCAGGCATTCTAGCAGAACTATGTGTGCTCTACAGTTAGTAGTGGACAGAGGCTCTGTTTTCCCTGATCCAGCTGAGCCACAGATTGACAGCTATCCAAGCAGTGGAGAGCCCAGGAAAGATGATTCTGAGCAAAACCCAGTCAGACGCAGCAGAAGGCTTCAGTTACTCTCTGAAGAAATGACAAAAGAAACAAGGAAAGGAGTAAAGGGAGCCAGAAATAACAGTGATGATGGGAGGTCTGTCTCTGGAGACCAAAGGAATGTGGCAACTCACTCTGCTGAATGCAAAGACCTGTGTGAGCCTCAAGATGAGCTGAGTTACAGGCCTGTCACTAATTTGGAGGGAGGTGACCTGCATGCAAATAAAATGCAGGTTAGTCTAAAGAATTTATCTGACACTGCAGAAACTAGAAAAAGTCTGTTCAGTCCTTCATGTCTGCCTTCAAACTGTGGTTCCACTGTTCCTGATACAAGTTCTCAAGACAGTAAAATACTTGGTAGCCCCCTCCTCCTACAACTTCCTTCAGTGTCTGCTGGGGAAACTGCTTCTCACCAGACTGAGGAGGGGACTGAATCACCTATTGCTTCTCCCCCAGAATGTGGGCATGATTCACAAAATGTTCCAGGGGACTTCAAAGCTGAGGAGTTGCCAGTGGCTAAAAATGTTTTGGAATTGACTAAGGAAGCTGAAGACAGTGACTTGGACACACAGTATCTGAGGAATATATTCAGGCATTCCAAGCGCTCATCCTTCAGCCTTTTTCAGACTCATGCAGTGGCAGATCCTCCTTCTGAAACTTTATCATGTGCTGATCAGGTGGAAAATAAGGCTAGCAAACAGTTACAGCCAGAAAGCTTGCAAGAGGAGAGAGCAGCTGCTCAAAACTTGAGCAGGGTTTCTGAGAAAGAGAAGCTTAAGACCTGTGAGTCTGCACGTGTTGATCCTGTGCCTTGCTTTGCTGTCAGCACAGGAGGGGACAGGGGTGGCATTTCACAGGCTGCAGAGGAAGGGACTCTGACACCAGCAAGAGCAGGGACTGCTCAGACTGAGCACAACAGTGGATTGCTGCAGGAAGAGCAGGGCAATGAAAAGCCAGTGTCAACTGAGATAGGGATAGAAAGTGAGTTGAGACAGAATCCCATTGAAAGTGATGGAAGCCAGAGTGATCAGAGCAACTCAGAGAAGCACGATTCCAGACAAAATGATTTAAACACAGGCCAGGAAAACAGCCTCAGTTCAGAAAGCAGTCAGGCAGGAAAGACTGAATTTGATTGCACAGGACCAATTCTACATTTTCAATCCACATCAATGATTTGTTCTGCAACTTGTCAGCAAAGCCCTGCTGAATTCAGCTGTGAAGTCACTAACACAAAAAGTAGCAGAAGAGAAAGAGAACATGTAAAGGGGGATGAAGAAGAAGCAGCCCAAACTGTTAGCACAGCTCTGGAAGAACCTCTTGGAGAGAATTGTGGTCTTACAGGTTTGTCTGAAACCCCTGATGCCTTACTGTGCTCTGAAACTGACATTGAGGAGAACACCAGCTTGTGTGACACTGATAGGAAAGAGCAATCTGCAGTGTTTGTAAAAAGTGACAGTGCCCTGGGAAAAGAACTGCACAGTAGAAATGCAAGTTCTAAGCCAAGATCTCGAGGTCCTCGAAGGTCTCGAAGACGAGTGCAGAAACTGCCATCTTCAGATGAGGAGTCCTGTGAGGAGGAGGACTTACCATGCTTTAGGACATTGATCTTCAGCAAATCAGCAAGCACACCTTTGCAGACTGACAAACAAATGGCACCTGTGGTAGGGTCTCCAGTGGCAGAGTGTCCAGGGAGCCCCAGGGTGCTGCCTCACAGTGTGAGTGACGACGGCGAGGTTGTGCAGAAAGCGCCTGAAGCTGCCCTAAGTCATGTCTGTGCTTCACCAAGCCAGGAGTCAGAATGCTCTGTCAGCTTATTTTCTTCCCAGTCCAACATGTCTGAGGAATCACTTAATGGAGCACAAGAACTGAACAAACATTTGCCACAAGCTCAGGTGTCCAAACAAATTAGCAGTGGAAATGACAGTAAAGAAACTTCTCAGGATTCTGGTGAAGGGCTGAAGGAGACCAAAGATGAAAGCCAAGAAGACCCAGACATGGGAGCAAATCTAGGTACAGACCCAAGATTTTTCTCTCTGCAGCTGTGTTTATAATGTCCTTACAGCAAGGTTTTTGGTGTGTGCATGGAAATTTTGTTCTGTATGTAAGGGGGGCTTGCTCTTCTAGGAGAATGTATCAGTGTTAATCAAACAAAAAACATTCAGTGGTTTATTTCCTGAAAATTATGTTCTTCCAGTGTTCTTTGTTCAGAGCACAAATGAAGAGCCTGGGCATTAGAGACTGATGGGAATTCATGTTTGAGGGAAATGCTGGTTCTCTTACTGCAATGGGATACTTGCATTGTCAGCAAAATTTTACAGCCTATCCAAGCTTTTTCCCCAGATGAAATGTTTGTTGAAATTGGCTGTAGAATTTTACAAAATATTTTGCCTTTGTTATGGCCTTTGTTTAGGACTCCTTCATCCCTGTTGAAACACTGAATTCTGTTCATTTTGTCATGTGTGTGACATGGTATTCTTTGAAATGTTCACTTAAAGGAGATCTGTCCTAACTTCAGCATTTCCAAAACTTCTCACTATAGTTTTATAGTTTTTAGCTCTAAAACCTCCACATGCTAAGAAATTATGGATAATGTTTGTTGTTTTGTTGCTGTTTGGTGGAGACTTTTCTTTAACCCAGGGTTTGGTTTTTTTTCCCACCTTCCTCAAGGTGAAGCTTCTGGATCTGACAGTGAAATAAGTATTGTGGAGGATTCCTGTGGACCATTCTCTCAGGGTGAAATCCTCACTACACAGGTGAGTGAGTTCATGCTCTGAGTGCTAGAAGCAGCTTGCATTCCAGGAGATAAGCAAGCTGTGAAGTCAACACGGTGGAAAATTCCTTTCATCATAATTTTTTATCACTAAATTACTTCCAAAAGCATAATTAATGAGGAGCTGCAGAGCTGCTTCTATGCCATTATTTGTCCAGTTTTTCTCCCCTGGTCACCTTAAACTGCAATGGCCACAGTTTGTTATGTGCTATTGGGTACAGGGCTTAATTATGGGAGATGCTAATTAATGCATCTCCACACTTGGCCAGTGCTGCAAATGTCAGCTTCCTATATTTAAAAACTTTAATAATAGGAATATATAAGGATTTGGTGATAAGGATTAGATTTATTACAATATGATATTTAGAAGCACAGAGACTTCTCTATGTAAAGATTAAATCAAATAATTCCATATTGGAGTATTATAGATACAAGTCCCAACAGACAGTGTCTAATGAAAGGTGTGTCTAGCAGAGGATTTTTTGTCTGCTGTTAAAATCCTGAATGCTGCTCAGTGGCCCTGACTTTGTGATTTGGGCTGGAGGTTCAGTTGAGGGTTAAAGGCTTGGGTTTTTTTGTTTCACTTTGTGTTTTTCTTTGTCCTGTGTGACTTATGGCAACTCTTTCTTCAGCATTTTCAGCCCTGTGGGCTTTATGTATGTCCAAAAACAAAGTTAATTTAATTTTTGTGCTTTGTGGGTGCTTCTCCTGTTTGCAGCATCAGTGAAATGGAATCAGGTGGCAGGACACTGTTCCTGCTGTGGCTTCATGGATGGAGATACTGGGATGTGCCCAGGCTGGATGGATTAATTAAATCCCACACTGGGATTTGGGTTTGTGGTGTGGTGATGGTTCTCTGTTTGCTTGGGAGTTTTTATGGGTTCAGTAACAAAGAGGCTCCACACGGTGCCAGTGCTGGAGCTACAAATGGAACACTCAGTTCTCTGGAAATTGCTTCATCATGTAAAGGGTTTGGGTTTTTAAAAAGGTTTTTAAAAAGGTTTTTTGAAACCCTCTGAGCTGTTCTTATGAAGACCTGCCTATGGTGTGGTTTTGATCATGTAATATAATTTTTGAGGGGGAACATAAGGAAGAATATTAAGAACTGTTTTAATCCTTTAAATGATCTTTGGGCCTTTCAGTAACTGGAAAATTAAAAACTCAATGTAAAATTTAATGATGAGCATCATAGATTGAGCTGCTAATGGAGTTTGGACAAAATTACTTTCAAATAAATTTGTGCAGGAATTGTGTTGTTTTCTGATTGATTAAACTCTGAGGCACCTCAACTGAAATAACATGGCAGAAATGAGTGTGTGGTTGTTTGGGTGTTTTTGCTTCTGGTGTGGGATGTGTGCACTGTTTGTTACACTAAGCACCACAGTCACCTTTTGAACACGTGGCAAAAACTTAATTCAAAACTATTTTGCTCTTTCTAATTTTCAAGTGTTTGTTAAAGAAGTTAATCCTGAGTTTGCTTATGTTGGCATTCTTGTGCTCCTTTGCAGCAAAAGAATGCTATGCAAAATAGCCTGAAAAAACTTCAGCAAGAAATGGCTGCCCTTGAAGCAGTGCTAGAGCAGAATGGGAGTCAGAACTGTGATGTTTTACCTGTCTACAGGGAACTGCCACATTCCAGTACTGAAGGAGCATCTGAAAGGGATCAAATGAGTAAAGAAATAAACAGGTCAATGGTTTTCTTTGGAGCTTTGTGGTTTTTTATGTTTATTTCTAAATTTTTATTTTTAAAAAAATCTTAAATATCCCTGAGCTTCTGGGAAATTACAATAGTTTCACTGTTGCTACATTTTTCTGATGCTTAAAAGAGTGAAAAGGGTATTAAAATCAATTTGCCTCTCTCAAGGTCTCCAGAATTGTTGCTTCCATCTTCTAAATCATCTTCAAGGAAGAGATCAGATCTGGAGAAAGGCCCTGAGTGTGACAGTGTCCTACAGACCAAAACTCCCTCTGAAAAGGCAAAACCTGTGCAGGAGGCAGTGCAAGAACACAGGCAGTGTCAGCTTGAAGCAGGTAACACTGAAGAGAAACCCAGTGCATTTTGAATTCTGGTGGTTTTCTCCTGTTCTTTTCATGTTTTTATATATCAGCAAGATACAGCTTTTCCCTGTATTTTAATTTATGTGTTCCTGGTCATTTTAAAAAAGTGTTGCTACTTTGGTAGCCCAGCTGTATGGCTGCCCATCAAATGGGGTGTGACAGCTTTCTGACAGTAATAGGAGTTTTTCTGTCTCACTTCTAAATCCAGACAATTTGACAAATATATGCTACTAAAAGTTCCACAGGCATTCTAGTGTTTTGCCTATAAATCAGGAAAAAGTAATGACAGAGGCAAAGATGAAGTAATAAACACAAAAGGAGAGGAAGTAACTGCAGAATTTAAACCTAAAAGAGAGAGCAACAACCTTCTACCATGACTACAAGCAAAATGCAGTTTTCACAAGGAGTAATTTCTTGTTTCCTTCAGAAAATACAGAGGAGCAGAAATCTGGGAGCAGACAACACAGTGCATCTGTCTCATCAGATCTTTTTGGGAATGTGACCCAGACTCCAGATAACTCTTCCTCCTCTGTGAGGCTTTTTACCCCTCAAACTGCAGAAGCCCCAGCTGGGCCTGTGATGGCTCAGAGCACTGATAAAAGCTGTGGCCCAGGACACAAATTGAAGAGAAGTGAAAGTTTTCCTGTACCTGTTCTGCACAATGCAACTGGGAAAGAAAATACTACAAATCCAGGGGTGACCAAGAGGAAAGAAATGTCAGTTGTGGTCTCAGGTCTAAATCACAGTGAGCATGTAAGTAGATTTCAGAATTTTGAGATCACTGGTTAATAATTCCTGATTACCACTATAGTCCTTCACAGAGAGATCTCTAAGTGTAATGAAACTGATCTTGCAGGAATTGCAGGTGAGTAATGCAGCAAAGTCAAACTTTATCACTCCTAAAGCTGTGAGGATGCTGCCTGTAATGGCATGGTTAAGCTTAGTGAAATTTGAACTTTTTAAACAACCCCTGATGTCTGGGGGGAAACACATGATTGCAAAGCCTTGTAGAAAGCCTTGGGGCTGGGAGGGGCTCTTTGATCCAGTCAGTGTTCTCAGATGATGCTGCTTCACCCAAATTCTGATCCATAGGGAGCATTCTGTAAGTAATAATTCTGAGTTGCTAATAAACCTGTTTCTGCACTCAGTTTGGCTTTTGGGTTATAAAACACACACCAAGAGCTCTGCATGACTTTAGTTTGTTGAATGGTGCCAAAACTGACTTAGGGAAATGTACATTCTGTGTGCCAACACATAAAACTGGTACTTTAAAGTAACTATCCTATTACATTGTGCTCCTGCAAACTGGGGCTGTTGGGGGGTGTTAAAACTGTTGCTAACTATTATTTTCTTAACTACTTTTCAGTTGGTGGTCCAGAAGTTTGTGAAAAAAACTCAGAGCACTTTATCTAATCACATTACTGAAGGAACAACCCATGTCATAATGAAAACAGGTTTGTTGGGAGCTGGGGGACCAAACCCTCTATTGACAGACCACATAGAATTTTACCTTCAGTTTAAACAACAAGCAGACAGGTCAGCAATAAATTTAATAAGTTTGAGGAAAACATTTTGATTGTTTTCTCTCTTGCAAGTTTTTTGTTTAAGCCTGTGAGTTTTCTCATTCTATTTCAGAGAAAGTGTGAGGGCATGTTTTCCCTTGTATAATTCAAAGTTTATGTTACTTGACATTTGTTTCTTCAGCTGTTTGCTCATAATGTTCAAGTGTTGACAGCACACTAGAGTGAAGTAGTTCAGAACCAACCAAAAGGAAACAAAGATAGTTCCCAAAGAAGTCATGCTTTTTCTTATCTCTTATCTTTATTGAATAATTTTAGAAAGGGCTCACAACTGGTACATGTGATTAATTTCTGCACATTTCCTTCACTTTAGTAACATCATGACAGTGGGTTTTTGGAACCTTTGTATAGTTGTGATATTTTGCTGCTGCACTTAGCAAAGAATGTTAAAAGAGCTCTTCCTGTTGTGTGCCCTGCAGATGAGGAGCTGGTGTGTGAACGGACCCTGAAGTATTTCCTGGGCATTGCAGGAGGAAAATGGGTGGTTAGTTACCAGTGTATGTATCACTGCTCTTGGAGATCAATGGTCTTTGCCCTTCTGCCATGAGTGCAGTCTTCACTTGTTGCAGTAGAGAAAAAGGATCTCTTCATGCCCTGCCATCTGATGTTTTCCAGTGTTTCTTCTAAATAATGTAAAAGAAATTAAATTTAAGGAACACAAGCAGCAATATTGAGCTTCTGACTCTTGTGAATTACTTGCTCTTACTGTTCCTGCTTTCAGATGGCCACACTGCATTGCTCTCCACTGTGGCAAAAGCCTTTTGTCCCTCTTAATTTCAATATTTGCTATGCATGGCATCAATTAGTGTAAAATTAGTATTATTTCTAAATGGTAAAAAAAAATTCTTTAAGTATTTTGTGTTATACTGTATTATTTTAGTACAAATACCTTCAATTTAATGTAGCAATGAAGTCAGAATACTGGTAGTGGAAGAACCATTTTGCTGGATAACATTTCTTGTTCTGATCTTTTTATTTAGGGATAATTCAGTCTTTCAAAGCAGGAAGAATACTAGATGAGGTAGGTCTTCGTCTTGAGTGAAATGTCAAATTGTTAAGTAATGCTGTTAGGAGTTTATTTTTATTGTATAGACAGATGTTGTCTAAGTATTTATTATGGAATTTTAGCTCTAAAACCTGGGGTTCTGGTTTTACCAAATGCTAGGACCAAAATCCACATTTAGTGCATTCATTGGTGTTGAAGACATAATGAGTCCCCATTATTTTTTAACAGGTTATAGACATATTTTGCTAAGTGTTCCTACTGATATTAATAGATTATAGCATAGGGCAAAAGATCTATTCTTTGCTTAAGGAAATAATGTTATATACAGATAATTTCTATCAAATACTGATAGAAAATTACAGTCTGATAAAACAATAATAGTAATAATTATATTACTGATAAGACAGTTATAGTCTTGGAGTTTTCTGCTTCTTTTATTTAGTTTGCTAGATTACTATACAGCTTGAGTATAATTTATTTCTTTTAAAAATTGCCTGATGCTGCAGGGGTTTCATACTCCAGCATTTCTCTTGCAAAGCCTTTTAATTCATATTCTGAACACACTCATGGACTTTCAGTTCTGAAATCTGACATCTTCCTGTTTTGAAGCAGGACTCTGACAGGAAAGTGTTCTCAGTTTCTTAACTTCTGATTCCTTGCTTTTGTTGTGTTCCAGGAGAACTTTGAAGTCAGGGGAGATGTAATCAATGGGAGAAACCATCAAGGTCCCAAGAGGGCCAGACAGGCCCTGACTGAAAAGGTACAAGCACATCAGGGATTCAAACTCTGTCCTGCTCTGTTTTCAGGCTGTGCTGGCTGAATTTCTGGAACTTCTCCCAGTTTCTCTGCTATTCTGTGCACACAGAGTTGTACAAATTAATCATTTTTGATGCATGAAGGGTGAGCTCTGTCAGCAGCAGAGCAGACATTCTGTAGGGGCTCACTAAGCTTGGAGTGAATGCTGTCTTCCTAAAACAAAGGGTTAGTGGTCTTTAATAGTCTTTTAGTTTTATTCTTAAATTCTTTTGGTTTGTGGGTTACAAAAAGCTTTGGATGTGCTTTGTGAAATAGTCATAACTTGATAGCAAGCCCTAGAAGTGCAATGAAAACAACATATAAAGCACTGCTCTTTAAAAAACCCCTGTGAATTCTAACATGTTCCTTGCTTTGCAGATCTTTAAAGACTTTGAGATCTGTTGCTGTGGACCCTTCACTGACATGACTACAGGTATGGTGTTTTAGTGGAATTGGTTGAGTGGTTAAAATAAAAAATATTTGGAAGGACATTGTGCATTCACCAGAATTTTACATTTGACCTCTTCCTGGATAATTTTTTACCTCTTTTCCACTGTTACTTTTAAAATACCTACATGGGGTAAGGTGTAGATAAATAATTTTATCCATTTCTGTCTCCAGATGGAGTGGAAATGCTGTTCTGTTCTATTTGGATGTCCTCAGACAACCCCCTGGCAATTTTGCTGCATTTCAAACTAGGCCTTTTATCTAGTTTTATCTCTGATTCTGTAGCACTGAAGGAAAAGCATTAATGTCATGCTGCCTGGTAATTGTTATTGATGGTTTTGATCACTCATATTTGAGTATTTTTTCTTCTATCTTAGTAAACAGTTCCTAAATATCCTTTTCCTAGCAGTTGACACATCCACATTGTAGCCTCCTGTCTATAGGAACAAGTGTTAAAAGTGAAACACTTCAACAAAGCTAGAACTTAATACATAAAGAAAAAGCTGTACAGGATAGCTTCATTTTTTACTTTTAAAATTTAATAAACTATGTTACAAGTTTTTGAAAAATTAATTATAATTTTTCTACTTCAAATATTTGTACCTGACTTGCCATTTTTGTGGCTTATTCAGCAGATATTTTCTGATTTGTCCAATATAACTTTATTTTTGACTGGGTGAAATACACTCAGGTTTCTTGACATTTACAGTAATTGCTGCAAAGGGAGCAGTGCTTTCACCTGCTGCAATGATCCTCAATTTTGGCTCTTATACTTGAGAGACTCAATCTCCTTCACTACCAATTCAACAAATTGGTGCAAATTAAGTACTTTGGCTACTTTTGTTAATGAGAGATAATCACAGTTCAAACGTCTCATTTTTAATTTCCATTTCACCTCTTGCATCCTTATGATAAGAGGAAATAAATTGTGGCTTTTTCAGGGTTTGGTTTTGTGCAGACCTGTCTGGGGGGTGAGGGAGGGGGGAGTTGATGTTCCCTAGCAGGTTTGGAAGTGAAAGGATTCTTTTTTTCTGCTGAGGCTGACATCTCTTTCAAGTGCTGGTGGTTTGTGAGCTGGAACAAACACTTAGGGAACAGCGGCAGCTTCAGTGTGATGTAAAACACTGACTGATTTCATCTGATTCCTTCAGAGCATCTGGAGTGGATGGTGGAGCTCTGTGGTGCCTCTGTGGTGAAGCAGCCTGACCTGTTCACACCCACAGCAGTAAGTGCTGAGGAGTTTTTACCCTCCCACGGTTTCCAGAGCTGTCTGCACAGCCTGGCAGTGCCCCTTGGCTCTGCAACACAGGCTGCCTTGCAGTGGAGACATGATTGGTGTTGGCCAGATCACTAATTTGTCCTGAAATTAGCACTGAGCCTGCCCTTTCCAGCTCCAAAAGCCTTTTAGTGACTGAGTGTAGTCACAGGATTTCTGGAGAGAATTCACAGAAGAGTCTGAGGAGCTAATGTCTTTCTCCCTCTACTTAAATTCCTCTCTGAAGTGAAACTCTGAAGTTAGCCCAGTTATTGCTCTCTGTAAATACATAGGAGAATTATATAAGAACAGACAACAATAAAATTTTTATTTTTTACTTTTTATTATTTATTTCTTTTTTACATTTTTATTTTTTATCTTAAAATCCTAGAATTCTACTGCTGTTGTGGTTGTGCAGCCAGATGCTTGGAAGGAAAACATGGATTGTAGAGGTAAAGCAACATTTTTCTGAGCTGCTTTCTGGTACACATCAAGTGTCTTTATCACACCTGTCCTTTTAATAGGATTGTAGATATCAGAGGGTTGTAGAGAAATCAAATATCAGAGGGTTGTAGAGAAATCAAAACTCTACTGCACGTGGAGATGGAAGTATGTCTTGTAAGAAAAATCTAGAAGGTCAAAGTGTGCTGTCTCAAGAACCAGCAACAGTTTGAAGAGCTGCTCTGGCAGATGAAAGCTATTGCCTCAGTTGTCCTCTGTGTATCATCAGCTTTACAGAAACTTTTCTAATTGAATAGTTTTTAAAAGGTGGGGAAGGGTGTCCTTGGAGGACCAGTAAGGTCTAGGAGACAGCCTCAGATGGAACAAGATTGCCTTAGTCTGAAAAGGTCATGTTAAAAAGCCTTAGCAGATGTAGTTTTGCATTTTTTTCTTTTAAGCAAAATGCTCAGGAGTAACCATGAGGCTTTAAAAGTGCAAGTGGGGTTCTGGAAGGAATTGGAGCTAGTTAGGCTACACTGAAGTCCAACAAAACAGTGGAGCAGGATGATGATGTAAAAACCCAGCTGTTTCCATGGCACTGGAGAAAGGAGAAAATAAAAAGATCCTGGGATGAGGAAGAAGAGCCTGAAAACACTTCAGTAATTTTCTGTTGCTTCTCATAATGACACTCATTGCTTGTCACACACTCAGTGTGTCTGGGCAGACAGGAGCCAAAGCTCTGCCACTGAGGTCCTAAATGAAAAGATAACATGTGCATTTTTTGTTTTTAGTGTTTATGTTGTGGTGTTCACTGCTTCCTGCTTGGCCAGCTCTGCTCTTGGAGCCCAGCATGGCCTGCCTTGCTGAAGGCACTGCCACAGCTCAGCTTTTTATCAAGCCCTTTCAAACATCACAGATAAAGCAGACAGCTTATACTGAAAGACACCAGCGGCCTCACCTTAAGCTTGTTTGGAACTCCTGATAACAGCTGCATCATTTGTTTCTTTGTGTCTTTGTCTTGCAGCAATCCAGCAGCACAGCAAGGTTGCCGTGGTAACTCGGGAGTGGGTCCTGGACAGCGTGGCTTGCTACCAGTGCCAGGAGCTCCGTGCTTACCTCGTGTCCTAGGGGTGAGCAGCAGCTCTCAGTCACCATAAAATTACTGAAACATTGCCATCTAGAAGGTGGAATTGCCCACTGTTCTCTAAAGCTTGACATTAGCTTAAAGGACTATGAGATTATAAATGTTAAACAAATTTTAGAAGTTAGAGAATGTAGTATATGGCCTCCTCAGAGAAATGGTGATATATTGTTTGCCTCTGTTTAAATACTTGGGGACAGATATTTAAAAGAGGAATATTGGGCTTGGGGTTTGAATGAAAACATACCTGCACTCTGGAGTAAGCTCCATATTTTCATTTTGCTTAAACACAAACCCTGAATGCTATTTTGTGATTATTAATGCACCAGCCTTGGCCATTGATTGATTATGGCTGTGTTGAAAACTCTACAAACAGCTTTCCTGTTGTGCATCACAGTGCCAGCTCACCCTAACCAGAAACACAGGTATGCTCCTCAAAAATGCAATGATTGAATCCAACAGAAGGCAATGCTTAAAACCAAGTTTAAAAGGCTTAAAATTTAGTACCAGTGCTGTCAGGCTGATTTCTGACAAGAGTATGTGGCACTATGAAAGGATAATGAATAGATGCATTTTAGTATCCTGGTGACCCATGATAAGCCCAAAAATATCTGCTTCTAATAGTCCCTGCTTGTAAAATGAGGCTGCAAAGAAATTGGCTTTTTATGAAAGAAAATGTCTTGCTTGTTTCTGTTGCCAAGCAATTCAATTTCATATCTAATTTTGTACTTTGAGAGCAGAACTGCTTGTTTAAAAAGCAAAAAAAATGTAGCTAAGTTCTTAAAATTGTTTTGTGATAAGATGCTGCTGTCTTGGAAAGTTACAGAAAGTCTGTTTATAAATATTTGAATGCACAAAAGAAATAAAATTATTTTGGCAAATATTTACCTACTTGTTTAGCTTTTATGTGAACCAGGCTCAGTCTCTGCATTGAGGCATACGTGAACAAATACCTTAGTCCAACCTCCTGAAATGGGGAAGGAAGTGGAGACTTACTAGAGAAAGTAAAAAACGTAAATGAGAATTTCAGAGCTGCAGTCAGAACTGCAGTTGCTATCAGCCTGAGAAGTGAAAGTGTTATCAACTCTCTTGCAGCTGCCGAGTGCAGGTAGGCTGATCGGGCATTGCTGCTGGCAGTGTGGGAGCTGGAAGCTTTGCTCAGCTCTGTTCCCTCCTGTGTGAAACACTGCAGGGCTGCTCAGCACAGCCTCACCTTCAGCCTGCTGCTGCTCTTATCTCCGCAGCCCGTGCTGGCAGTGGCCATTTGATAATCTACAGTTCAAAGGACAGCTGGAGGCAACAACTAAATACTGCCTGTTGGGTGCAGGAAAAGGCCAGGAAAACTGCTTTGCTTTGGCCATTGTGAAACTGTCCCCCAGATGTTGGTGCAAAGATTGTTTTTATCAGGTCAGGTATCAGCTCCAGCTGGAAAATTGTCTCCAGGAATGGCACCCACCGTGCTGCTGTTCCTCCTTGGAGGTGACTAGATGTGTGGAAACTCTGTTTCTGTGAAGTGTTATCTGAGAACTTTGCTAGTGATCTCCATCTGGTGTAAGATTTGAATGAGGTGAAACGATTTCCAAACAGCTGAAGCCAAGGAATGCTTCCAGAGGAGCAGGCAGGGTCAGGGGAGCTGATGAAGATATGGAACCCATCTGCACTTCTCCAGTCACATTTCCAGCTTTGCAAATAAAGCCCCAGCCCCTGGAGTTTCGGGGCACTCTCTGGGTCATTCTGTAGGTCAGGCTCCAGCTCCATTTCTTCTCTGCTCGTATTCCAGAGCAGCTCTGTGATGCTTTGCAGGGTGGGAAACCTGAGGTGGATGCAGTTTTGGATGCAGCCAGGTGTGCCTGGGCTGCCCACTGCCCTCAGCAGCAGGGGCTGGGTCCTGTTCCCTGGAGGGAGGGAGGGAACCCAGGCAAGGTCAGTGAGTTTGAATTTCCCTTGCCTTCTTTTGAAGCTGTTAATTGCTTCAGTTTCTAAAGCAAAGGAGAGGAATTGGCTACTTAGGGGCAACAGAGTGATAGGAAAGAGGTGTGCTAATGTCTTTACAAACACTTCGATGGGTGAGAGGTGGGTGTTAATGTCTATCTAATTAAGAAATGACAGATTAAGACTATTTAAATAATATTAAATCATTATTCAGAATGATTAAATTCTTTTTATTTTTGTGTAATTATTTTTACTTGTGTAGGAGCCAGTGCCTGGCATGGCTGCAGCTGTGTCTCCTTCCCCTGAGGTGTTGGTGACAATCCCTGGCTCCTGATCCTCACCAGAAGGTTTTTACCTGCCTGGCTGAGCCATGCCCTTTTCTGCTGTCCTTCACCCAGCCTTCAGCTGTGCAGAGTAACAATCACCTGTAGTACCAGGCAGGCTCTTCAGAAATATTTATCCTGGATCTTGTCTGATGTAGCACCTGAGTTCTGGAACAGTCCAAAGCTTTTGAGGTGTTCTGGGGTTTTTTTCTGCCTCCTCAGCAGCACAAATGAGTTGAAGCATTGCTGTGGGACTGTCTTACCCTACCAGAAATTTAACAAGCTGTGGGGACAGGGAGGCAGAGGAGGCAGAAGCTGGCCACAACTTTTTTTCTAGTGTCTGTTAATTAGACATAACTTTATCTTGCATTCTTATGAGCTGTGATGATGTGGAGGTCAGCAGCCTGTTCCCAGTCCAGACTGTCCTTTACATTTTGCTGCTGAGCACTGGCACAGCTCACTTGGGCTCTGGTTGTGCTGTTGAGATAAATTTGTAATTGATTTTGCTTCATAGCTAGTGTGGAGGCTGCAGACTGAAGCAATGGGGAGAAGCTTGTGGACTGAGGGGGTAATTAAAGAGCAAAGTAAAAATAATTTGATAGTTAATAGCCCTTTGGCAATATTGAATTTTATCTCGATTCTAGTGCTTCTCAAGGGGAGTTTGGGACCTTTAGCAGGACAAACAGCAGGCTGTCTCCTGGACCAGGGTGGAGAACATCTGTCTGAAATGTTTGAGCAGTGCCTCCCTGCCTTTCTCCTTGCTCTGCCTGACACTGCACCATCTTGCTGCTTCTCTTCTGCCCTCCTTGTTCCTTGCTCAGAACTCTCAAACTTGCAGCCACAGCTGCTGCTGCTGCTGGAAACACCTGCACAGTGTGCTGCAGACAGATGTGCTGCAAGAATCCACATGCTGGCTTTACCCAGCCTGAAGGAGGATAAACCACTGGGGGGTGGAGATAATTGAGAATCTGTAATACCTCTGCCAAATTATGTCAGTTTTTAATACAGCCTGAACATGCAGGTGGTGCCAGCACACTTTTCCCCATTCTGCATCCTGATTTGTAGGCTCAGCACACAAGGTAAAGATGGTTGGGGTGGTTTGCCAGGAAACTCTTTACATCCCTGACAGGTTATGGAGAGCAGCTTCTGCTCAGAGGAGGTGGAGAGTCTCAAGCTGTGTCAGGGCTGGATATCAGGAAAAAGTTTTTCACAGAAAGGTGATAAAGTTCTGGAATGGCTGCCCAGGGAGGTGGTGCAGTCACCATCCCTGGAGGTGTTTAACCAAGCCTGGATTGGCACTGGCTGCCAGGGTTTATTGAGGTGCTGGGGCTGGGTTGGACTCCATGACCTTGGAGATCTCTTCCAGCCTGGGGATTCTGTTCTGTTCTTTGTGCTCACACCATTCCCACAAGGTCATTTCCTCTCACCAGTGACACCAGAACAAGAGGACACAGCCTCCAGCTGTGCCAGGGGCAGTTTAGGCTGGCCATCAGGAAAGAATCCTTCCCAGAAAGAGGGACTGGGCATGGAATGTGCTGCCAGGGAGGTGGGCACAGCCCCGGAGGTGTTTAACCAAGGCTGGATTGGCGCTGGCTGCCAGGGTTTATTGAGGTGCTGGGACTGGGTTGGACTCCATGATCTTGAAGGTCTCTTCCAACCCAGTGATTCTGTGAATTCTCTGAGAGGGGCTTGGTGTCTCTGCTGTCATGGAGAGATTTTAAACACATGCACTCATCATTATGCATTGGAAATGAGCTGCAGTGAGGCTTGCTCTAAAGGAATATTAAAGTGGCAAATCCATTTATCATGTAGGAGGCAAAGGAAGGAAACAGCAGCTGGGATTCCCACAGCAGGCTCTCCTCCTTGCTCAGGGATTTGGTGGAGGAGCTCTCTATGCTCCACTCCCTGCTGTGACACTTCACAGGCCATTATGGTTTGGAAAGGGAAATTAGTGCAAAAGTGCATCTTTAATTTATCAAAACTCCAACTCTCCTACCTCCTTCCCTCAGAGGAGTGAGTGGGAATTCCCTGCTCATAGGATGGATGGTAGAATTTGGGGTGTGTGCTTTCTATGGCACAGAACTTGCAGAAGGGGAAGCTGGGTCCTGCAGCACTCTGTGGTTGGGTCTTTCTCTACACAGCCCCACAGTGGAGCACAGATTGATGAGAATTCCCTGATTTAGAGAGTGCCTGAGCCATTTCTGGCCTGGCACTGGTGTGAGCTGACTGAGGGATCAGGATGCTGGCAGGTGAGCTGTGGCACACATTGTGGGGGCAATGCCAGTACCTGGTGGGTACAAAACACCTTACAGGTGGGATGGATCATTCCCTCCTGACTGAGGTTGGCTATTGCTGTCCCTGCTTTACGAGTTCTGTTGTTTCTGTGGGATTGTTTTAATCTTGGGCTTGGTGTCAGTTTTAGGAATAAAACACTTGTGCATAATCTCTAATCATCCCCCTTGGTTGGGAATGCCCATGGCCTGTCCTGGCTCACAGGACAGAGGGTGTGAGCTGGGGCAGTGGTGAAGCTGCCACCCAGCCCCTTCCAGGCCCCAGCTTAGACTGGAAAAGCATCAGTTCTGCTTTGCTTGTTTATTTAATGCAAAGAGCACTTCTGCAGGGCAGCTCCCTGTTCTGCTGTGATTCCAAACCCATCAGGCTCTGAGCCTTTCGTGTTGAGAATGCTGCTAAGATCTGGAAAGCAACAGGCACTTATCTTCACAGGCACCTGAGGAAGGGCATATTCCACAGCCTGTGGCTTGTTCATGTGTCAAGGACTGCTGTAACATCTAATTAACAACAAAAAATTTAAAAAAAAAAAATCTTTTGGGAAGTGATTTAAAAAAAAAAATTTAAAAAAAAAAAAAAAAAAAAAAAGCTTTTGGGAAGTGATTTTCTGTAAAGTTCAGATTTTCAGCAGAACACAAAGTCTTTTTCCCTACAGCAGGATGTGACACAATTACACCTTCAGGTCAGCAGCCAGGCTCTCTGTTCCTCCTTGCTCACTGCCATCCCTGAATCCTGCAGCACTCAGCCTTTGGTGGAGCTGAAGGCCTGAGTAGAATTCAGGGCAGTCATCTGTCTTGGCATGGGCTTTGGGTGTTAGGGTGACAACCTTACTAACCCAGCTGCAGAGGAGCAATCCTATACTGAAATTGTCAGAAGTTAAAAGGTTGAAGAAGAAACTCTTGATAGAATTTTTTTTTTAATGACCTACAAGTATGGATATTGCAACCTTTGGTCTTACTGGATTTTTTTCACTTCCCCAGGTCAGTACCTAATTCTTGGGTGAAAAGCCCAAAAAAAAAGTCTGTGCTCAGTTGGATCAAGCTGTACAGAAGAAAAGTTCTTTCCTTCTGCTCTGCAGTGTGAGAGCTGGCTCCCCTGGAGCTGCTGCTCAACAAAACATTGTGTAGGTGCACAGGTAATTCTTCTGCCTCTCTGGAGAACCAGCTGTCCCAGGTGAGCTGTGCTTCCATCTGGCAGGATGCACTCACTGCCCTCACCTGTTTATAGCCTGTTCTGTCAGGTCACCACCCAGCATCAGCCAAAGAAATCTGAGACTGTGCCCCAGCAACCTCCAAATTCCCTTCCCTGGGAACCAGAAAGTCCAGAATTACGAATGCTGCCTCATTACCCAAGCATTTCCGTGCATGGCCCTTGCAGGTGTGTGCAGGGCTCTCCCCTGTGTCCACAGGGCTTTCCAAGCTGCACACACACCTGCACAGCAGGCTCCCAAATCAGATGTCTGAACTGGGCCAGTTTGCTGAAAGGACCATTTGTAGCTGTGGTTTCTGTCCAGGAGCACTGGACACCAAGGCAGAAGAGAAAATAGGCACAGCTGCCCAGAGGCTTACAAACAGAACAAAAAAATGCAACTCTTCATCAGCATTTAAAAATCACTGTTGTTCCTAGCTTCCCCCAACATTCCTAGCTGGCCATGAAGAACAAAGCCATGGGAAGGGACACTGATGTTGCTGAACCTTAGCCTGTAGGTACCTGGATAAACTGGTGGAGTGGATTCTCCCAAAGCTGTCAGGACAGATAATCCGTGGAAATGAAGTTACTCCAGAGTGGAGACATGCAGTGAAGTACAGAGCATGGAGTGCCTGCCATGGGGAGTCACAGAACCCACAGCAAGCCCAAGCTGTGGGCAGCCTGTGGGGCTGGAAACTCAAATGGGGTGAAATAGTTTTTTCAGTCATCTTCCATTCTAGATACTTCTAGGGTGGAACTTTTTAGGTTTTGATTATAGAAATCTCGAGTCCAGCATTTTGGATTTTATTAACAACACTAGCAGGGGGTTGCTCCATCTCTGTCTGTGTTGGAGCTGCCATGAGCAAATCATCCACGGAGTGTGGAATCATGGATCTTGGATGCTTCTGTCCAACTGGAGACAAAGCTTGTGCAACAAAATATTTGTAAATTATAGGTTTGCTCTATTTCTGTCTGTGTTGGAGCTGCCATGAGCAAATCATCCACGGAGTGTGGAATCATGGATCTTGGATGCTTCTGTCCAACTGGAGACAAAGCTTGTGCAACAAAATATTTGTAAATTATAGGTTTGCTCTATTTCTGTCTGTGTTGGAGCTGCCATGAGCAAATCATCCACGGAGTGTGGAATCATGGATCTTGGATGCTTCTGTCCAACTGGAGACAAAGCTTGTGCAACAAAATATTGGCAAATTATAGGTGAATTCTTCACTCCTTGGGGAAATGATTTCTAGTGATATTTTTGCACGGGTTCTCTTCTCACTGTGCCAGAAAACCTTCACAAGCTGGAGGGCAAGCCAGAGGTAGGGAAGCCACCAGCACGTGGCTGTGTCCTGCTGGTGGATGCTGCTAAAATCCAGGGGTGTTGCATTTGCAGGGAATGCCCTAACAAAGGCAGGAATTATGCATCTGACTCCATGTTCTCAGAAGCCTAATTTATTACTTTATAATACTATGTTATATTAAAGAATGCTGTACTAAACTGTACTAAAGAATACAGAAAGGATACTTACTGAATGCTGAAAAGATAACAATGAAAACTCATTACTCTCTCCAGAGTCTGGACACAGCCTGGCCCTGACTGGCCAAAGAGTGAAAACAACTCACAGCAGAATCCATGGAAACAATCACCTGTGGGTAAACAATCTCCAAGCACATTCCACATGTGAGCAAAACACAGGAGAAGCAAATGAGATAAAATTGTTTCCTTTTTTCTCTGAGGCTTCTCATCTTCCCAGGAGAAAAATCGGGTTTTTCAGAGAAAGTGAATGCCACACCAGGGGCGAGCCAGATCAGAGCATTTCAGCTCCAGCTGTGCACAGCTGCCTGCTTGCTGTGAGCTCTGCTGCTCACTGAGCTGGGCAGGGCAGGGCTAGCAGCACTCCAGCTCCTGGAGCCCTCCTGCTGCAAAGGTGCAGAAAAGGAAGAAATCCCAGAGTTCCAATGAGCCTCTCTTGAACTGGCTGCCAAGATCTTTGCCAAGCACTTCCCCGGCAGGATTTGACAAAGGGCAGGCTGGTCCTAAGGGAATGCAGTGAATCAGGGCAGCTATTTATACTCCTGTAGGGATGCTGGGTCAGCCTTTTCCCATGAGCTCGTCATTCCTTTGTTCATCTGTCCCTACTCATCAGAATCTCTCCAGAAACTTTCCTAGGAGGAGTGTGGAGCCTTTCCCTCCCTGCTTGCACTCTCACATGTTTCTCATTCCTGGCTTGAAAGATTTTGATTTACTGAAGCTTTATTTCAGCTTAAGAAATCTCTTGCAGAAAAATCATCAGTGCTGGTGAGAGAAACACCTCAAAGCAGTTCAGGATTAGACAAACACAAATCAAAATTGATACTTTAGAGAAGAGGAGCCTCACCAGGAGCCAAGTGCTGACAGCCTGTCATGATGGCTGGAACCAAGTGTGGGTGAGGAGAAACATCAAATAATTCTCTCTAGCCTAGCCTGTGTCTCACCTGGTGATTGTGGTTATTTGTCAAGGCAGGGATCCAGAGCCTTTCCTTGAGCTGGGGGCTGTGGCACAGAATTCCAGAGGCTGATTATGGAAAAGCTGCATTCCTGTGCTGCTCTGGGACCTAAGGTTTTATAGCTCATGCACCCGACCCCATTGCCCATTAGGATGACTTTTTTCCTTGCCAGAATTTTTCTCTAGATTAGCAAAGGAAGAAACCCTATTTTCCCTTGTCCCAGGGAGAAAACTCAGTGCCGTTCCCCATAAGGGGTGCAGGCTGTTCAGTGCATCATGCAGAGTCCTGTACCCATTTCTTCAGAGCAGCCAAGCATGGAATTAATTACTTTAAAGCAATTAATTAATTTTATTAATTAATTAATTCATATTGTATAAGTAATTTTTACATTTTTATCATTTCATATAAATTTATAATTAATTAATATTTTATACTGTATTTTATTTATTAATGTATAACTTTAATTTCTTTTAACTCTTTAAAACTTTTAAATTATAAATTAAAGTTTCTATGTGGACAGTGAATTTAAGAGAGGTCTGAGTGAGTCCTGCAGCTAATATTTCCCTTGAGAGTCGCAGAGAAGGGGGAAAGGAGAGTGAATTGTCTGAAGCCTCAGCCAAGCAAGCAGCAGTGCATCTGTGCAAGTGTGTGCTGGCAATGCTAATGTGAGCTGGCAATGCTAATGCCAGCACTGCTGGCAGGGCTGCCCGGGCAGCTCAGGGCTGCGGGAGCAGCTCATTAATTTGCTGATCAGCTGCAGCTTTCTGAAAAGCACTGACCCTTCCTTCATCCTGGTTTGACTCTGGCACCCGGACTGCAGGGGCTGTCCTTGCCCTGCTCCCACGGCCAGGAAAAAAAAAATGTTTTTTGCTGTCAGGAAGGGGGAGCTGGGGGTGGGGAAAGCAATCCTGGGTAAAGACAGACCCGCCCTGAGCTGGAGGGCATTTCTGTAACTGCCAGCAATTTTAGAGGATTATAACAAATAATTGTTTGTTATAATAATTGTTGCTGTATTGCTCTTCTCAGCCAGGGATCACTACTGCAGTGGAGGGGTCACAGCAGAGCTGCAATGGAGGAGTCACTGCAGAGCTGCACTGGTGTCACAGCAGAGCTGCAATGGAGGGGTCACTGCAGAGCTGCACTGGTGTCCAATGGAGCTGTCATCATCAAATAATTCTCTCTAGCCTGCAGAGCTGCAATGGTGTCACTGCAGAGCTGCAATGGAGCTGTCACTGCAGAGCTGCACTGGTGTCACTCCAGCACTGCAGCGGTGTCACTGCAGAGCTGCAATGGAGCTGTCACTGCAGAGCTGCACTGGTGTCACTGCAGAGCTGCAATGGAGCTGTCACTGCAGAGCTGCACTGGTGTCACTGCAGCACTGCAGCGGTGTCACTGCAGAGCTGCAATGGAGCTGTCATTGCAGAGCTGCAGCGGGGTCACAGCAGAGCCCAGCAGGTCTCTGGTGGGCAAGGTGCTCCAAGGCCAGTCCTGCTGAGTTCCCCTGGGTGAGATTTCCTTGGGCAGGGTCCCAGGGTGAGCTGCAGAGGTCTGGGGGCTGCTCTGCCCGCTGCTCACTGCATCCCCAGCCCAGGAACAGCTACAGGCAGCAGCAGCCACGGCTCAGGCTCAGTTACAAATTCAAACCACCACGCTGGGCTGGTTCCACGACCTTGATATTAACCAGCACAGCCAAAAAGAAGGAGGACATTTTATCTGTGTCTTGCACATGACTGTCTTTCCTAAGGATGTGCTCCGTGCCCCCCTTCCCACCTTTCTGTGGGGACAAATCAAGGGCCAAGGATCTATTGATGCCACACAGCAAAGAGCAAGAGACTCAGGGAGGAGATTCTGCTCATGGAGCCTCTCCAGGCCAGGGCCTGGCATGAAGTCATCTGCCAGAAAAAAACCATGTTTAATTACCTGCATTAATATTCAGCTCCTGAAGTGCTCAGCATTTGTATTTATTGGCTTATAGAAAGGAAACAAGCTTTGCAGAGCATGGCTGCTGACAGCCCATTCCCCTGGGGCCCTTTCTGAGGGAAGCATTTGCCATTTTGCATACATACATACATTTCAATTGATTACAATGGGTTGATTGATTAAATGAAATAAGGTGATTAATTGACAGCTGCAGAAATCAGCTAGGGTCAGAGTAAACACATGGGAAAGGCAGGTGGTTCACTTTCAGTGTGTTTACACCTTACATCAGTGGTTCTTTGTCATTTCTCACACAGGGGGTTTGAGCACCTGCTTGGAGCAGGGCACTGATGTGACAGAGCAAAGAAATTTACAGCAGAGGCCACTGAAAAACAAAGCAGGGCCATTGCCAGGAGCCCCAGTGTCTCCTCTGAGGCTTCTCAGATCCACAGAGAGCTCAGATCTCTTCTGGCCTCAGATCCACACTGAACTGGGCAGCTCTGTCTGACATTTTCTATTTCTCATGACTGTGGGAGCTTAATGGTCAGAGCTGGGAACAATTCTTGCTCTGCTCTCTTCCCATCCACATGCCTGTGGAAATTGCAGCCCCACCCTGCAGCACCAGCGCTGTTCCCACACACCAAAACCATCTCCTGCCACGTCTCCTTCTCCCTCAGCACCTCCAGAGCTCTGACCTGCTCTTCATCTGAGCTCTGAACGGGTGAAATGATCCTGTGCTGCTGGAGTCCTGGGTGCTGAGATTGGAGATGTGCTGTGCTGACAGGCTCTGACCCCCAGGAGAACCCTGCACTCACCTGAGGCTGTGGAGGGGCTTCCAAAACGGAATTATGGCACTGGGATTGTGGCTGTGGACTTGATCAGAAGTGTGTGATATCACAGGGTGGAAAACTTAGAGTTTAAGGGTTTAGAATATAGTAATAGATATAGCGCAAGATGGAGATTTTCTTAATTGGATGGTTTAGCCTTAAAACACCTTGTATAGAAAGGCAGTTAGCCATTTTGTGGCTTGTTAGCAGAATGCTGTAGACTTGTAACACAGATAAGAAATAATAAACATCTGAGTGAATATGAAATATCATCTCAAACGCTTCAATCCCGACCTTGACAGAGGCAGAAAAGAAGCCAAGAACCAGCTCTGTGCTCAATATCCCTCATTCCTGTGACTGGCAGCTGCTGTGGGGTCTCTGTGCTTGCCATGTTCCACAAGAAAGCACTGCCTGCCAGGGGATGCAGGCAGGGGAACTGCCCTCCACCCCGGAGCCCCTGAAAACTGAAAAGAATTGTCTGAGGAGGAACCTGGACCAATTTGTGCCTGCAGAGCTTTCTTGCTGTTCTTTCTTTCTGAAAGAGAATTGGACATTTTTTTAATAGAAATATCAAATGACTGGTGACTAATCAGAGACATTAAACCCAGAATTAAGCCCTGGGGTAGGCTAGGTGGGAAGGGAAAAGCCCAGCTGGGGACAGAGCAAACATTTACTGCGACAGAACTGAGAGGGTGCAGGGAGGGCAGATGGGAATAGGCATGGGAAACACATCTAGAGGGGTTTTGAGGATAAATTCATGGCTTTGCAGTGGTTATCAGCACTGGTACACTCGGCAGAGAGCTGCCTGACTGTAGCTGAAGGCACTCTGTGCTTTCCAGCCCGTGGGGTTTCTGCTCTCTCTGGGTCCAGCTGCTGCTCCCTCCGAGCTGCCAGGGCTGCTCTTCTGCCACCTTGGAGTTAATTCTGCCTTCAGCATTAACATTCAGTTCATGGGAACCCATCCTGGCCTAGCACTGGCCACAAACTCTCACCCCACTGCCTCTAAGCATGACTGCAGAGCCCTGGGATTGGAATTTCCTTAAAACCCACTTGGCAGCGCCAGGAGCTGAAGGAGGTTCCTCATGTGACATTTAATGAGCTGAAACACTTCTGACAGCAATTACACAGCTTCTCACACTGATTCCTTCTTCAGACAAAGCCCAGGGCCAGATCTGTGCTTGGAGCTGCTGGGGGAGCCCAGGTGAGCTGAATGCAGAGAGAGACCTGCCCTCAGATTTATTTTCTTGCATTTCGACCAAGGCACACTATCAATGGGTTTTACACCTGAAAACTGCTTAAAGTGAAGAGCAACAAATCACAAGCAAATAATCCTGAGTCTTTGGCTGTGATTTTTGCTGTTTGACTGCTGCTGCAGGTGCTTTGAGAATCACCAGTCACTGAATACACCTCTGGGTGGATGGTGTGCTTTCAGGGCACAACACCATCCTCCTGCCACAGTGGCACTGCAAAATTATGTTATGAAGATTTTTTCGGAGGTTTAATATCATTTTTAGGTATATATTGCTAAAATTATTAAATACTCTCTGATTTTTTATGCCAAGTGACAGTAGGCATGATAAAAACCTTCTTTTTTGGGGGGTTTTTTAGGGTTTTTTGTTGTTGTTGTTGTTGGGGGTTTTTTTGTTGCTGTTGTTTGGTTTTTTTGTTGTTGTTGTTTTTTTGGGGTTTTTGGGGTTTTTTTTTTTGCATTTCCAAAGGAAAACAAAATAAAGACAGGAACAAATCAAATATTTTGAGTTTTGCTTGGAATTTCTGGTCTATGTCACAAACTTCTTTTTGTGAGACTATTTAATTGTTCTTTGAACAAACTTTTAGCCTGTTTGTTCTTTTAGCCTGTTAATTTCTAGATTTTCTTGGACATCATAGCATTCCAGTAACCCAAATCAAAGCAGAAGCTGTGACCTCTGAAGGTCACAGTTAGTAACAAACCAGGCTCAGGCATCACTGTGAGAGGGGTGAGACCTTGGGGTCCTGGTAATGGATTTGGGGGCTGCTGGAAAGGCTTTTCATCACTAATAACTCACCACTAATAACTCACCACAGTGGCTGCAGTGGAAGCCAGACCAGCAACATTTGGTTTTCCAAGGCTCACAGACTCAGTGGTGTCACCCAGCTCTGTGATTCTGTGATTTTATGCATGAATCCAGTGGTACAGAGGCACCTGCCATTACTAAAAATACATATTTAAATTATATTTTATATATATATATATATATATAACTCTGTAATTAAATTGTAGAGTTTGAAAATTGTAAGGTTCAAATCAGAACAAAAATTGTGAGGCTGATAGTTTGGGAGCAAGTGATCTCATTTCATTCCTGGAAGGGTGGAAGTCTAAACAGTCTGGAAGTGGGTGTAAACATTACAAAACACACTGGAGAAAGATGCATTCTAATACATTGATAAACTTATATTAATATTATATATATATATATATGTATGTATATATACACACACACATATCAAACATTCAGTTCTAACTCCTGTTGCTGCAGTTGCAGAAGAAATGAACTCTTAGCTGCTTTTGATTTTTTTCTATTTGATCACCCATTCTCCTTTTTTTTCCCTTGGGTCCCCTGCTTGTTAATCTTACAGGTCATGGAGCTTTATTAAAATAACACACCAGGAAGACATTGTTAATTATTAATAAAGTCTTTATAGATTTCTTTTCAATAATTTAAAGTCATTATGGTCAAGGCTATTACATTAAAGACCAGATCAGTTAGTACAGATGGGATTGCTGACAGGGAATTGTCACTGTAATGTTATCCTGACTTGGAAGGTGTCCATTAATTAACACTTAAAGCCCAAGTTGGAGTCATAAAGGGCTTTTTCTTGCCATTTCACACATAGTGATTTGTGGGAATCAGAAAAACAGAAACTTCCACAGACACTGGAGGATTTGATCTGCAGCCTTGGAAGAAGCTTAGATTGATTGATGTAAAAATACAATACACACATATTAAGCAAAAAAAATCATAAACTTGCATTTCTATAGTTGTGGGTTAGAATATGCCTTAAGTAAGGGAGAAACTGGACTGATAAAATGGTGAAGGATTATATAAAATTAAAAGGGTGTTGTTGTATAAGTTAAAAGTTTAGAAGTTATAATAGAAGCCAATGTGTGCATGTGAGTTAGAAGATCATTGGGTAAAAACATCCACAGTGCAGCAGAAGTGAGTAAAGGGGATAGGTCAGAAAAGCAAAATAAATCCTGTGGCAACTGTCCATTGTGTTAGAAAGTTCTGTGTTGTCTTGTAATGAAGAACTTGTGAGCTATGGCTGAATGCTGGCTCCTCTACAACCTCACAGCCCCTGAGACTGATGTTTGTCTGAGCAATAAATCATTCTGAGCCTGAAAACAGTCCCATCCCTTCCTTTCCAGCAGGGACACTGACAGTGATTATCTCTCATTAGCAACCTTCTGAAAGGCCTATTGAGGAGTTGGTGGTGGCCTTCCAGCCCTTCCCTGAGCCCGCTGCTGGTCACATCACTCAGCTCTGCCTTTCCCAGGACATCCCTCCCTCCATCACTGCTGGGGCTCAGCCTGCAGCACTCACCCTCGGCCTGCTGCCCTGCCAGGGCTGCCAGAGGATTCACAAGTTCCCTCTCTTGGGAGCAGAACAATTTCTGCTGTGACCCAGACTGAAGGGGCTGCCAGTCCCTGCCTGTCCCTGCCTGTCCCTGCTCTGCTCCCCATCCATGGGGAATGCTTTCTTTGGCAGGACACCTGCACTGGCAGTGCTGCTCATTAATTTTTCTGCAGGCACTAATTAGGGGCCTCAAGTCCTCCTCGCTTGCTGTGTGTTTCGTGTGTCAGTTCCATTTCTTCCATCTGCTTGTTTTTGTTTCTCTTTTCCTGTGCTGACTCATCTGCCCGAGCCAGGCACTCCTTGGCTGTGCCTCTGGGGAGCTCTGCAGCAGCAGCTCACAGAATTCACAGAATTCACAGAATCCACAGAATTCCAGAATCACTGGGTTGGAAGAGGCCTTCAAGATCATGGAGTCCAACCCAGCCCCAGCACCTCAATAAACCCTGGCAGCCAGTGCCAATCCAGCCTTGGTTAAACACCTCCAGGGATGGTGACTGCACCACCTCCCTGGGCAGCCATTCCAGAACTTTATCACCTTTCTGTGAAAAACTTCTTCCTGATATCCAGCCTAAATTTCCCTTGGTGCAGCTTGAGCGTGTGTGGCTGCTCCATCCCCTGCCAGCAGGTCCAAGGCTTGCCCCATGCCAGGGCAGGCACAGAGGGGAGCAGGGATTGCCCCCCGTGTGAGCCACGGGCAGCTCTCTCCAGCCCCAGCACTCCCAGCTGATTTGGGCTATTTGAGTCATTTTTTTGGGCAGCCTGGTCCCCTCTCCTGTTTATGCAGCAGCCCAGGACATCCAGTCTCCCAGGAAAACTCCATCCCCAGCTGACCCTGAGGTTTCCCACTTGCCAGCAGGACAGCTCCTGTCCCCTCTGGGTGGGCTGGAGCCTCCCCCAGACCCAGAGGAGGTGCCCTGGGCTGGGCCCACGAGCCCTCTCCATGGGGTCAGAAGCCACAGTCCCACACCCTGGGCTCCAGTGGGAGCCCTGAATGACATTTTTGGGTTTCCTGGTGCTTTTGAACAGACCTCTGATGCTTGGGAGTGAGGGCCATGGCCACATCCCCCACACATCTACTGCTGCTTTTTTTATCCTGAATTACCTGCCAGTAACTTCAGCAGGTGCTCTGGAGCTGTTCCCATGCTGACAATCCCAAAACTTCCACTGACTATTTTCTATCTACTCCTATTTATATATTTTTTCATAAATATAGATATATGACTATATATATTGTATATCTGTATATATATACACAATATATATATTCTGAATATGTATATATTCATAAAGAGGAATATCTATATACTGTGTTGATATATATATAGTGTGTATATATACATATATATATATAGTGTATGTGTATATGTGTATATATATATATGCACACACAAAAGACTCCCAAACTTCTCCCAGCAGACTCTGTTTTGGTTTGGAGAAGGAACCCAACAATGGGTTCATTTGATCTGTCCTGTGGCTCTCCTTTTCTCCTTCAGACTTTAATCTTTTTTTTTTCCCCTTTTCTGTTCTTCTTTTGATTTTTCTTCCTGTTTTGTCTTGTTTATTCCTCTGTAGAGAAGGAGAGTGAGGGAGAGGAGCTCCTTTGAAAAGTCTGGTTAAATGAGCTACTGTGGGAGTCCAAACACTCTTTATTAGACAAGAAAGCTGGTGGAGAAGCCAGTGCCAGAATATTAAGCTGCTTGCTGAATTGTGGCTGCAGAGAGAAGCCTTGGAGTCCCCTGAGGAGGGGCAGAGAAGGGACAGGGACACTCATTTGCCCAGAATTCAACCCCACTCTGAGCCACAAGCCCAAGCCTTCAAAGAAGGCTCCCAGCAGTGCACGTCTGGGCTGTACACAAGGGTGGCAGATGAATGCTTTGGGTCCAGCTCAGCTGTGGCAGCATTTGCATTTTGGCTTTCATTAGCTTCTCATGAGCTGCACATTTCTGTGTCCAAACCTCCTCTGGACATGTCTGCATCTGAGTCTGGTCCTGCTCACTCTGGCAGAATGCACTTTTTTTTTGGCTGATACCTTTTATTTTTTTTCCTTTTTTTTTTTTTTTTTTTTTTTTTTTGGCTGTTCTAGAAGCAGCTGGGCACAAATTACTTTCACTCCAACACCATTATTTTCATACCACAGGCCAGCTAAAGCTGTGCTGAGGGGGGTGCAAGGTGGGTAGAAATGACACTTCCTCCAGCACTGAAAATGAATTAAGGAAAGCAGAACAAGAAGTTTTCAAGAAAGATCCCATCGTTTTTGTGCAACCCCAAACAGCAGCTGCTTGTCTGGCACTGATGTGCTGTGCCAGCTCTGGAGGGGTGGTGACAGCCCTCAGGGAGGGGGTGCTGCCCTGCACAGCCCCTCAGGATGGATCCTGGAATTAAGATTTGCTTACAGGGTGAGACAGCAAGTTAAGGTAGAGCCAGCACAAGTTTAAACTGATCAGTGACCCAGGAATTGCTTCTGTAGGGACTGCTACATTAAATGCAAACTGCTTTTGTAGGGACTGCCACATTAAATTCAGAAGCTCAAAGATGCCAGAGCACAGTGGAAGGGAATGCCCTTGCTGTGTGCATGAGGAAGGGAGGAAGTCCCAGTGTGCCATGGGGATGGTGAGAATACCTGCACACAGCTCTGAGGAGTGGGCAGTGACTCTTGTGTGCCTCTGGCTGCTGGGATCCAAGCTGGGATCTGGTTCTGTCCAACAATGTTTGCAAAGGCTCTGGGGAGCCCAGAGAGTGCAAGAAAAGCATCAAGATGCTGAGGGTTGCTCTCCACACACTGCCTTGCTCAGTTCCTCCTCCTCCCAGACTGCAGATGGGTGTTTTCAAGCTCCTGCAACCTGCTCACAGCACAAGTGTCCAGTCACTGATGGAGCTTTTCTTGTGCTGGTAAATCAGCAGCTCCAATCCCCCAAAATGCCTTCCCTGTGCAGCTGCAGCCCAAGACCTGGGTGTGAGAGCAGACACAAAATATTGAGTCAAAAGCTAATGCTGTAGTGATGACAGAGCTCCTGGCAGCCCAGGCTGCTGAATCAGGCAGAGACAACCTGCAAATGCTGCACAACATTTCAGGAGTCAGGACAGAGGAAGAGGCTGTTCAAAGCAGGTGTTTCAGCTCCAAAATGAATACATGCAGATAAATCCTCTGGGTTTTTCACTGATGGGGGTGCACAAGTGTATTTCAAGAGCTAGAGAGAGACATCAGGATCCAAAGGTAAGCTGGGCAGTAAGAGGTTTTGAGAGGATGTGTGTTTGAGTTAAAAATGAACACAGCTGAGCACCACAGATTTTCCAATCATGTTTATTTTTCCTGTAGCCCACAGACACAGCTGGATCTGGCAACAGAGCAGATTCTATTTTTCCATAAAGTGTCCATGTGACATTAAGCCCAGGCTAATACTGTCATCAAAGGCATTCAGAGGGGGCAGCAGCAGAAGCAATGGGAGATGCTGGGAGGAGGCCAGACAGCAAGGCACAAGGGCAGGGAGCACCTCCTCTCCCACTGCCACAGCAGAGACAGGGTGCAGATATGCATAAAGGCATTTTTTCCCATTGATACCAGACAAACACAGCACCATGCAACACAATCTGCAGCTGGAAGTGGGTGGGGAGCAGGATATGGATTGTTATTGCAGTTATTGTTGGGAGCTGTGTGTGCAGGACAGGGGGAGAGCCCAGGGAGTGCCCAGGTGTCAGCAAAGCTGCCCAGGGGCATTTGCTTGCTGAAGGGAACCACCATTCTCAGGATGCATCTAGTGGGACACACCTCTCCCGTGGAGCCAGATCCACTCAGCTGCGTTTCAATTGCAGTTTGAGTATCTGAATTGCTGTGGGAAGAGAGATCTGCCTATTTTCTTTGCAGGAGGTGGAGTGCTGTGGTGTCTCATCAGGTTAAGGTTCCTTCCCAGCCTCCCTCCCTCCCAGCTCTGGCCCAGAACTGCACCTTCCTTGGCACTTGCTGTCCAACCTGGCTGAGGGCAGCATCACCTCAAACATCATTTCCCTTCTGAAGGAAGATTGGAAGAATACCTTCTCCTGATCACACTCTGCTGCTCACAATCCCCCTCCTCCCTCCAGCCCAGGTCCCACACAGCCCCCAGCCCACACTGTGTGTGCTGTACAGCTGCACAGGGGCAGGGCCTGGGCTGCGGGTACAGGAGGGTGGCACACACACACACACACGGCATCGCTCCCTTTGACTTTGTTTCACCCAGTCACAGACCTTCCAGCACCCGAATACTCCTCTGCCAAGTGGTTCCTTCATCCCAAGCAATCTGCACAGCAGCAGCCAGCCCAGAATTCTCCACAGTGCAGGGCAACTCGTGCAGCCCTGCTTGCAGCTGGCACCTTTGCTCAGCCCTGGAGACTGAGAAAAAGGCTTTGGAAAGGCAGGCTAGCTCCTGCAGCCAGCACCATGCCCTTGTCTCAGCCAGTTACTGTACAAATGGACAACACACACACGTTATTTACAGCCCATTTTTCACATGATGGAGCAGCTCTTGGCTCGGTCTTTCCTGATCTCTGTGTCACTCAGGAAGTCTGTCCTGCCAGGCATCTGTGACGCCCGCTTCAGTCCCCGTTTGGAGTTGCTGCGTTTGAGGTTCTTGTGCACCCTGTTGACCGAGGCCAGCGTGGTCACATGGAACACGTCCCGCACGCTGTTCTCCGACACCTTGGAGGAGCACTCTGCGTAGGCCACCGCCCCAATCTGCCGTGCCAGCGCGCTGCCCTGCAGCCAGAGAGAGGGAACAGGGTCAGCGCACCTCGCTGCCCGAGGAGCACGTGGAAAATGTGTATTTTAGGGTTGGCTTTTTGCAGATATTAAAATTAATATTGGATGTGTTATCCGTTAGGATTCAGAGGAAGAAGCTGACACTGACCAGACAGAATCCTTTTTTTGAATGGAATTTATGCATCATGTATGAGGTGTATGAATATGAAACAGGCTATTGCTTTAAAGGGTTAATCCTCTGTTAACCTGTGTCCTTTTTCAGGCTTATTTTGCCCAGAAAGAAGCACCCAGACTATCTGTAACTCTGTTTTTGTTGTCTCCTATTGTCCTAAATACTAATTTTTATTACTCTAACTATATTACTATTTTTATAACCATTTTATTACTATTAAACTTTTAAAATTCTAAAAACAAGTGATTGGTGTTTTTCACAAAGCAGCCTGCCACCCAGCCAGCAGCCCTGCCAGTGGCACCTTGGGGACACAGTGGTTCCCCACCAGGGCAAGGCTCTGTGAGAGCTGCAGAGGTGAGGGCAGCCTCCTGAGCAGTGCTGCCAGCCTCTGGGCCCTGGGGCATTGTAGAATGTAGGGTGACTCTAACATCTGGGAATGATTGGCATATTGATTTAGAAAGTTGAACAACTGCTTTATTAAAACTATACCATATTATATTATTATACAATACTATATTAAAGAGATACTATACTAAAAGAATATTAAAGAAAACATCCTGAGACAGCCAGGACACAACTTTGACTCAATTGGTTAAGGAAACAAAATAATCCTCAGCAGAATCTAATTGACAAATCACTGTAGGTAAACAATCTCCATAACACATTCCACATGTGCAAAAATAACAGGAGCAGCAAGCAGAGATAAGAATTGTTTTCTCTTCTTCTCTAGGAAAAACCCAGGGAGAGAAAATTATGTCTCTCTCTGTTCAGAGAGCATGAATGCCACTCTGGGGTACTGGCACTTTGTCATTCACACAGTGCCCCCCCTGCAGCTGAGACCCCTGGGCAACCCCCCTCACCTGGACAGTCACCTTCCCTGCACAACACAGAGCCAGCTCAGTGCCTGCACCAGTCTGGGTCTGTCACCAGCCTGGAGACACTGCTGGCTCCTCTGGAGGCCACTGGCAGCAGCCCCTCAGCCCCCAGCTGTGGTTTCTTCCCTCCTGCAGTTTTGCCCCAACACAGAAGCCAAGCAGGAGTCACTGGGAGCAGAAAGAGCTGCACTGAACTGGAGATGCAGGAGGACAACACTCCCCTTTAGCCAGTCCAGCCCGTCAAATCAGGCACTTCCACCTGCTTTGAGGAATGACTTTTTTGGCTGCTAACTGGGTGGCTGCTCAGCAGAGCACCAGGAATAAGTCAGGGTCTTCCAGAGCTGGGGACAAGAGTGGTGGAAACACGAGCAGCTCTGAGTCCCTGAGCCATGACCAAGCCAGCTGCAGCTGAATAATTTTGCACAGCAGAGAAATCTTACTGAAGAAATTGCTATCAGTTATTATGAGAGCAGGTAATTCTCATTGTTTGCTAGATTTTTGTTTAGATGTGTAATGTTATGTTCTGTTCACTCTGTAATGGGTTCTTAAATACTTCTGCAGTAAGTATTACAAATAACTTTTACTTTTGGGATAAAATCACACTTTCAGGAATGTAATTACAAGAATTATTGGGAAATGTTATATTTTCTATACTTGCAACTGCAAGGCCTGGGTGCAGTGGTGACAGAGCACAGCTGTCCCCTCCCTGGGCCCTGGCCAAACCCACCTGCTCGTGTGTCACGGGGATGAGGCGCTGCTTGGAGAGCTCCCGCAGGGTGTTCAGGTCTGTCCTCATGTCCAGCTTGCAGCCCACCAGCACGATCTTGGCATTGGGGCAGAACTCCTGTGTCTCCCCTTGCCACTGCAGAGGAAAGGAGAGGCTCTGGTGGGTGTGGCTTTCCCAAACAGGGTGTCACAACTGGTCAAACACTGATTAGCATATCAGGGCTCTTTAATGACTGCCAAGGTCAAGGATGGCAATGGCCAGAGTACCCTTCATGCTCACCTGTTCCCTGCAAACCTGCCCCATCCAAGTGGTGCTCCCCTGTGCAAGGCCACAGGAGGCCAGCCCTGGCTGTGGAAAAACAGCCACACAGTCTGGTGCTCAGATTTGGGTCAACAGGGCCAGTGGAGAGCTCTTTGCACACTCACACACTATTTATTACTGGGAACCGCCTGCTAGAGACATTATGATATGCACAGCCAGGGAAATTAAGAATTGAAGCAATGGAAAGAGAAGGCCAGGGCAAACATCCATGTCCTTCATATAAATTACTCCTTTCAGAGCTCCCAAAGTGTATGCCTGATGTCAGCTGTGTCTGCAGCAGTAAATAAATCCATCACCTGTGACCTCCCCCGGGGGAGACCTGCACAGCTCCATCAGCATGTCAATGCCCCAGTTACTTATCTAGTGGTGCTGAAGTAGAAAGCAGATAATAAATAGAGATTACCCCCAGCTGAAGTGTCACTTGGAATTAGCAATTTCCTGCTACAATAACTCAAGGTTAAGTTATACCCTGGGCAATTAGAAGCAGAAAGAAAACCAAGCCACCAAGCCCAGTGTCCACAACCTCGTGGGGAAGGGAGTGCTAAAAACCACCCAAATGTCATTCAACCAGCATCAGACCAAACCACCAACTGCAAAATATGAAAAATCTTATTTTCTATCAGGAGATTGTTTTAGGTATCTCCAGGTATCTGCTTGCCAAGGATGCTGGTTCCCCAGGACTCAGGCACCCCCATCCCCTGGGCAGCGTGCTGGAGGTCATGGTGCTGCAGCCACAGAGCACTAAATGCCTGAACAACCTCACAATGAACAGATCCACTTCTTTTGGAGCTGGAATACAAGCACCCTAATTTTGAAGGATTTGAGCTATCTGTTCACACCTGGCAGAGGTCTCTGCAGTGATACAGGGCTCCCTAATTTATGGAGAGAGCTGTGATCCCCTTCCTGCATGACTGATACCTCTGGGAGCCCAAAACCTGTTGTGCTATCAAGACTTTGTCAGAACCAAAGCAGCACTCCACAAAAACTTGTTCTGCATGAAAGGCAGAGCTGCTTGCTTGCACTCCCTCAGATGCCTCTGCCCCTTCAAGTGTACATGCTGTACAGCAGCCCAGGCATCAGAGGAGAGGCATTAATAAAGATTTCCTCTGCTGAATTTTTGCCTGAGGCTTGAACAGGAAATGTTATTTTCCTTATTTGCCTGATATCACAAGCTAAAACCCATTTCAGCTTCATGGTGTCTAAGGAATTTTCCTCACTGCCATAAGGCTGTGAGCCTGCACCAAAGGAAACAAGGCATCTACTCAGAGGCACTTAAGAAATCCCCTGAGATTTAGGGTGTATTTTAAGTTACCATATCAAAAAAACATTGCCTAACAGCACTCAAAACATCTGTGAGGCTGTACAGGGAAAGCCACACACTGAGCAGGGTGGACTCACATGAAGAGTGAGCAGAGAGACAAATAACTCCCAGCCCCACCTAATTATTGAGAGGTTTGTATTTCATTAAGGTACAAGTGATTCACTTGCATTATTATTCTGCTGACTCCCAAGCTGAGCAGTGAATTCTTTTGAGTCCACATGAAACACCCTCCCTCCACCCAGCCTGCTTGGTACCCAGGACCTGCTCTGGAAGCCAACACTGAGCCATTGACCACTTTATCTGAAGGGTCTTTGTCCCCTCACCAGGACACTCCTGAGACAAAGACCCACTTCTCAGCCCTCCCAGCAGCTGAGTAAGAGGCACTTGCTTCAGCACAACATTTGGCAAAATGTGGAGAGGCCAAGAGGCCAAGCAGCACAGCATGACATGTTCAGGCTGTGGCCATTCCAGCCCTGGGGCTCTCTGAGGAGAACAGCCATGGGAGCTGCTCCGAGCTGCTTTTCATGCCTTGGTGTCTCAGAGGGTGTCACAAATGAGATGCCAGCCCCCCAGGACAGGATGCAGCTGCCAGATGCTGTCCTGCAGAACCAAGCAGGGCACAGCCAGGACCAAAGGATGCAGTCAGGAAGCCACTGACCCTCCCTCCTCTGAGCAGCATTTGAGGCTGCTGGACTTCACCTGAGAGGAAAGCCTTGTGTGGGACCTTCTCCCAGAAGTGCCCCACTGGAGACCAGCCAGGGGTGCTCCACAGCAGATCCCCAGCCCTGTGAGGCTCTCTGGGACCTGCCAGCTGGAATATCAGCTCTGCTGAAAGGCACTAAGGTGCAGGTAGAGCACTCTCAGCTGTTCCCACCGAGCACAGCCACTCAGCTGTGCCAGGGCAGGCTTAGGGCCCTGCCTGCTCTCCAGGCCAGTGGCATTGTGCCATCTCATCTTATTAATTCACTTCAAATTCAGCACCACAGCTCATCATTTCTGTTGACGAGCTATAGAGAACTGATTGCTGTCTTTTTCACTATGCAGATGCTAAACTGAGGGGAGAGCCAAAAAACTGAGCACTCTGCTTGCTTGGAAACAGGCACAGGGGCTACTTCCCAGCTGCTGCAGGCAATCCATAGCCATTGGTGGCTCTGCTGACAGAGACCTTCCAAGGTCTTGATGGAAAACACAGCAAATGCCCAACATTTCTCTCTGCCCCCACATTTGTAGGTGTGAACACAGACCCCACACAAATGCTGCAAGCTGCCACCATCCCCTAGGTTCCTTCCAAAGGGAAATATCTCACATTCTGCACAGACCAAGCAGAGCACCTGACCGTCCTCCTCTGAGCACAGGAACGCCAGGCAAGGCCAGGGACCAGAGCTGCGAGCCCTGACGAGAGCCTCAGGGCATGGGGACCCCAAGGTGGGGCAGAGCACCCCTCTGGCTGCTGGGCACTCACCTTCTTGAGCACGCTGTCCAGGGTCTCGGGGCGGCTGATGTCAAAGCAGATGAGCACAGCGTCCGAGTCGGGGTAGGCCAAGGGCCGCACGTTGTCGTAATAGGCTGAGCCTGCGGAGAGGAGCGGGGTCAGCACGTGCCATGCCACTGCTGCTGGGCCAAAGAACAGCCTGGCAGCCTCAGCCCTCTACACCAGGCACAGGACCTTAATTCCAGTAACTACTGGAGACACTGCCTCGAGCTGCAGATAGCTCTGTTGGAAACAAAGGATGTTAACCCGAGCTTTTGACTGATGACCACCATAAGGTTCAGCAGAGATGGATTCAGCAGTCCCATGCCACTGCTGCTGGGCCAAGGGACAGTCTGGCACCCTCAGCCCTCTACACCAGGCACAGGACTTTAATCCAGTAACTACTGGAGACACTGCATCAAGATGCAGACTGCTCTGTTGAAAACAAAGGATATTAACCCAAGCTTTTGACCAGTTCCTAGATTGCAAGGCAATATGTACTTTATTTGCCATCTGTTAGAGGTGTGGCAGTTATCTTCTGTTAACTGGGCAGTTTTCTTTATCTCTTCCACCAATCCTCCCTCTGGGGAGATACCTGTTGTTAATGGGTATTGAGTGTCACTGCATGGCGGATAAAAATTCCATCATCCCATTGTCAGATGCTCTGCCCAGAGGGAGGAGCCAAGCATTCCTACCTGGATAGAATCTGAGATTTTTGGGACACCAGCACAGCCTTTTCACTGGATTCCCAGAGGAACAGCTGCCTTTCCCATGGGATCTTCAGAGGAAGACCACATCCTTCTACAGGATCCCTGCTCCAACAGAACCACACCTGACACTCCAAGAGGGCAGCCACCATTCAAACTGGACTGCTACCAACACCCTGACCAAGAGGGTGTCAGGCTGTATTCTGACTCTGTCACTGGTTTATATTTTGTATTATTGCATGGTTTTTTTTCTTTTTTTCTTTTCCTAATAAATTGCATGTCTGACTTGGAGCCTCTCACTGGTTTTGCTTTCAAACCAGAACAACCAGTGACCACACCCCATAAGGTTCAGCAGAGATGGACTGGCAGAGAGTTTTAGTTCCTTTGTTTAGGCATGGAAGTCAGAGGTTTTGCCCTTGTTTTCTTATATTTACCCCTTGACAGAGTGAAGAGGCAAATTTTGCATCCCTCTCCCTCCCTAGTGAGCCTCTGGCAGGTGCTGCTGGGGATGCTGCTCACGCAGCAGGGCTCAGCACTGCACACGCCTGGCTCACCACTCACGCCTGGATTCCATCACTTGTCATGCCACTGCTGCACCCCTCACAGCAGAAAGGTGTGGCTGAGAGAAGACAGAAAATGCTCCTGCTGGTTTGTATCCTCCCTCGCTGTCTTTATACAGGAGAGCTTGCTCACAAAGGTTGTGAGAATTTGTGACAGGTAAAAATGAATTGCCTTCTTTCTGGATTTGTGCTGGGAAAAGTCAGACAGATTCTTTTTGGTATATAAAAGAAGTGACAGGATTTGGTGAATGAGCTATAAATGGAAGAGGATGATTCTGCATTCCACAGGAACTCTGTGAGCAGGCAAAGAGCCCAGCCTGAATCCTGCAGTGCTTCTACTACACACGTACCTTCAATGCAAATTTCAGGCAATAAAGTCACTGTGCCATAGCATTTTTATTTGCACTGCACTCTGTTGGTGAGTGCAGACACCTCAGCAAACAGTCATGGAACAATCAGCCTCACTGCTACTTAAAAGCATTGGTTTGGTTTTATATTGCAAAAACAAACAAATTTCCTGGAGGGATGAGAAGCAGATTTTATTTATGGGAAGAGGAAACAGAGACACCAGAGTCCTTGTGAATCTGCCTCCTCCAAAAGCAGGATTGCCATCCTAGGCTGAGGAAGCCAGCCCTGCTTCCTGCTGCAGCTCCTTGGGATGTCTGGATCTGGCACTTTCCCACCCCAGGGGAAGGGTGCAGCCCAGGTGTCAGGTGGCTCCTCAATGAAGTTCAGCACCTGATGAATTATGGATGATGATGGCTTATGTTTCTGGAAGGAATGGCTTATGTTTCTGGAAATCTGCCTGGGCTGGGCACCAGAGGAGAATGGGCTGATTCTCTGCAGGATCTCCAGCCCCAGGTCCTGTGTGCACAGGGGCTCCCAGCTGAGGTGCAGAGTGGGGAGCAGTCCAGCAGGAGCTCTGCAAACACCTGGGGAGCAGAGCCTGACACTCCTGCCTCTGCCCAGAGCCCACGTGGGGCAGCCTGAGGGCTTTGTGGAGCCTTCCCAAACCCTGCCCAGTGCCAGAGACTGGCCATCCAGCTCAGACCATGGTACCTACAACAGCAGAGCTCCAGGGCTCTGAGCAGCCCAGCCCCTGCAGGGGAAGGTGCCCTCGATTTGATGTGCAATTGGATCCCAGCAAAATCGGCTCCAGGTGTCTGCAGCTCTTACAGCCAGCCCAGAGGAGCAAAGGCACCTGCAGCCCCTGCTCCTCTTGGGAAGAGATGGGGCTCTGTCCCTGCAAAGTCTCTGGGAAGGGAAGGGGTTAGGATCAGCACTGAAGAAACAGACCCTCACCTCTGCAGAGCCCAGGCCTCTTCCTAGAGGGAAAGTCAAGCTCCCTAATGGAAAGGAGCCAGTCCCTGTGGCATCTTGGGCAGCTCTGGGGACAGAGATGCCAGTCAGGCAGGCAGGGTGAGCCGGGGTCCTGGGCACAGAGGTTTCTGATCTTGCCTCAGGCTCACACTGCTGCAGCTCACCCTGGGCAGAGCCACCCCGGGCAGACACAGCACTCCCCATGGCACAGCCAGATGAGCCAGCCCTGCCCTGCCCTGGCTGCTTTCACAGCAGCACCAAGCACAGCAGTGCTGAGCTCCCCTTTGAACAGGCTCTTCAGTCTCATCTTTGCCATGGGCTGAGAGCACAGGACAGGACAGGACGGGAGATCCAGGGCTGATCTGCATGCCTGAATGAGCCCAGTCCTTTATCTGAGCCCTGCCCTCTCCCCCATGCACACAGAGCTGTCTGCCTCCAGACAGGGGCCCTGGTGCTGGAGGAAACGTTCCCACGCACATCCTCTCCCTGCAGCTTCTCAGTTTTACATAAACACTTCAGATAAATCTACCCCCTCCCAGCCAAGGAATGCTCCTTTTGTAGGGGCAGCTTTGGCTCATTCAGCACAGACATTGCCACAGCAAACTGTATCATAGCAACCTGCTGCTCCTCAGCAGCCTGCCAGCCCCTCAGCAGAGAGCCCTCAGCTCTGCTGCAGCCCCCCACCATCCCACAGGACCCCCACAGGCTCACCCCAGTGACAGGAATCCTGCTCTCATCACCTGGGACCACAGGAGAGACTCCCGTGCTGAGGGAAGGGAAGCACGAGGTAAAAAAAACCTTATTTTTTTAAATGAGATCAAGGTGACAGAGTCATCCCTGGCACCTCAGCTGGCATTCAGCTCCCAGCCAGCAGCAGCAGCTTCTGCCCACCTCAGTGCTGCCCTGTGGGGCAGAGGAGCTGCATTGCTCCCAGCCAAGGTAATCCCCAGTTTGCTCTGGAGACATCTCTGCTGAATCAGAAAATTCTGGTTTGTATCTATTACTTTTTCATTGCATATTACAACTAACACACACACACACAAAAAAAAAATCCAAAACAACAAAACACCCCCCCAAAACCCCACCTAAACAACTCAAAAAAGCCAGAGCATTCAACTCTAGCTCTTCAGTTTTATGGATTATGAGCACTTGACACCTTACAGATCCTCCAGCAAGACACTCCACAGCCTGGCAATTCCAAACACACACAAGGAGCCCAAGGCTGGTGTGTCTGCAGATTCAGCCTTCCTTTGCTGCATGAGTCATTCTCCCACTTGGCACCCAGGTCTGCAAGAAACAGGACCTAAGTGCATCTGTTCATGATTAAAGAGAAAACTGGAGCAAGCCTACAACCAGCTTAAAAATAAAATTCACATTGTTGTCTGCAGTTCAGGGGTGGATACAAGCATGAGTAGCTCCTCTTTGCCCTTGGCTGGTAGCTCCTGGAGTGCCTGGCACTGCAGCTCAGCAATGCCACTCTTGGGCAGGGGACTGAAATATGCTGTTTCATCTCTTCCATCATGGTGCTAATCTTCATTTGTTCCTTATTAGCTGTTCTAGAGATGATGAGCCTCCTCACACAAGCACCCTCCATCCCACAATAGGGAAAGCCAGAGTGCTTGCAGAGCCATGATCTGCTCTCCAAGGGGCTCCCACAGCCCAGCTCTGGCTAAAACAGAGATGAGCACTGCCAAGAGCTCAATTTCTCAGCAGCAAACTTGGGGGGCTCACTGTAAGCTCTCCCCAAAGAGGCAGCAATGCTGAGGCACATGCTGCTCTCTGCAGGGACTGCCAAGAGCAGCCTTCATAGAATGAAACTCAAATTCATCCCAGCTTTCTGGAGGGCTACACTGACAAAACAAAGAGTTTTGGGTCACCTCCCCACACAGAGGTGCCAGATGAGCACCAGCCTTTAGAGATGACAGAGGATGTCCACTCTGCCAGACAGATCCCACCCAAGCTCTGGGTAAGAGGGCAAAGCTGCCAAAGCAGGAGCAAATCAACAGCCCCAGGACTTCCACAACCTTCTGTCCTGGCTGAACTTTGGCATTTGTCTTGCTTGTGCAGCATCACTGCAAACCCCTGAAGTATAGGAAAGGAGGAAACTGCTCTGTGACATAGAACAAACACTCTTCTGGGAAGTGCACAACTGAAAAAAAAAAAAACAAACCAGCTCATCAGTTTGGACAATTAACCTCTGCTCCTAATTCTTACAATACACATACAAAAATTAGTGAATTACTAAAGAGCCCAGCTGGCACACCTTGAGGATGAAGGGAATGGTATTTGCATAGGCTGAGGTGGCATTTCTGGGCCCTTCTCCAGATCTTATTACTGGAAGCCTGCCCCTCAGGAGGAGGCTGTTCTGCTGGATTTACCAGTGGAGGAATCCCCAGCTCAGGCAGGAACTGAGCTCTTCTGCCTCCTCCCAGTCCTGTGTCCTGCCTCACACATGCCTGTGGTCCAGAGAAGCTTGCTCAGATGCAAACCTCCCTCCAGCAACTGTGAGGAGCCCCTGAAAGCTCCTGGGGGAGCACCACAGGGTGTTTGGCATGGCAGGACTGGGTGTGCAGACGCAGCTGATGCCTGCAGCAGCTGACCAGGGAGACAAATGGGGGTCACAGGTCCCTTCCTGGCACTCTTGCCATGTCACAAGGGCATCTGGCATTGCCATAACCTGCCTGTCATCCTTTCTGCAGGGTACAACAGGGACCTAGAGTGGCAACAGCTTCCTGCAGCACAGCCAGCACACACTCTGCCCTCAGGGAACAGGGCTGAGGGCTGAATGAACACAATTCTCGTGGTGCAGTGCTGCACATTTCAGGTTTACTGTTCACAGGCATTAGGTCCCTCCCCAAGCACTTGGCTGCCAGATAAGGTTTCTTCCCACAGGGAAGGCTGTGCCTGTACACTTGCAAAGTTTCATGGAGTGGAGATTTTATCTTCAGAATCTGGGGCAAGAGGAGCAGGGAGAGCAGAGCATAGGAGAGAGCAGATCACCTCTGGGCTGTGGGAAAGGGGTCTGCACCTGAGCTGGGAACAAACCCACCCCCAGAACATCCTTCCTTGTCCACGAGGCCACAGCAGCCAGCAGGGTCAGCCAGTTGTCACTAAAGGAAATGTTCCTCAGCACCCCCACAACTCCCAGGACATCTTATGGCCCCACAGAGGCTTGAGCTTCTCAGATCTGGAGGGGACAAAGGATGAATGATGCCACAGGGATCATCAGAGCAGAACCAAGCTCCATCCCTGAGCCACACAGCACTGCAGCATGCCCTCCACACTGTGCCCAGAGAGGAGATCCTCCTGGGCACTGCTCTGCCCTGTCATGTCTTCTCAAGGTCCATCCTCCACCCACTTCAGTATCAGCATTTCTGCTGCAACCCTTTAAAGTTCTGTCTGACTGGTTACTGACCTGCGTGAGAATGTGACCCAGCTGCACGTATTTTTAGGATTAACTACATATTTGTGCTGAGGCACAACACAAGCATGCTGGTTTTAGGCTCTCAGTCTGAACAGGAAGCATGGGAGGAGCTCTTTTGGTATGGAAAGGGCAGCTCCACATTTTCTGTCTGTCTCAGAGTGCATTGAAGTCTTTCTGAGACAGAACTTGTTCTTACACTTGGGAAGAGGCAGCCATGGCAATCCTGGAGCTGCACACTGGGAATCCAGGCACAGACAGCCCCAGCATCCATGGAGATTGCTAAACTCAGCCCCTTTCAGCTCTCTAATCTCATCAACATTCCTCAGTAGTTCCCTTAAAAGAAGGATCTGTTATCACAGCCTGTGGGTTCCCACACAGGCCATTCCAAGGCAGACTGTTTGCTGAGCACAGGCAAAGAGGAAGGCGGAGGGGGATTTGCAATTCACAGTGTTATTCTTGTCTTGAAAGCACATCTGCTGAAGAGACAGTGGCTGTGGAGGGCTGGCAGGATTCTTACAGGCAGGCACACAGCTCCTCTGCTCTGAGCTGAGCAGGGCACTGCTGAACCAGTGAGCACTGACCTTTGCAACACTGCAGGCTGCAGCAGGCACTGTGACTCTCCACCATCCTGATGCTCCACAAAGGACAGTCCCTCCAGCAGCTTTCCAAGGCAGCAGTGACCTTGTGCAAGGCACAATGCCAGGCTGAGTCTCCCACGGAGCCCTGGCAAAGATGTCCCTACCAGAAGCAGGCAGCTCCACTCTGCAGCTGAGTCTGCATCAGCAAAAGATGCATCAAGCAGCTCAGTGGCCTCAGGTCACTCCCTACTCTGCCTGCCTGCTCTGTGAGGCCACAGGCACAGCAGGCACAGCTTCCCAGCATGGGGGGTGAGCCAAAAGCAAAGAACTCAGCCCAGGCTGCAAGGCACAGCGTAGGTTCCTCACCATTATTATTGAAAACAGAACCAAAAGTCCACCTAGATACAGGGTAATGCCTCAGAGCTGCCAGCACCAGTGCTGCCAACCCGGGCAGCAGCATGGCTTGAGCTCCTCTCTCCCCTTGATGGCACCCAGTGCCAGGGAAGCTCTGCAGAGCGGGCAGGGCATTGTGCCAGTCCAGCATGGGCAGTGGGTGCGCTGGCAATGCCAGGTCATGGTGGGAAACGCTCCAAGCACAGGTCCCTGGCAGCAGGGCAGCCCTGGGCAGCAGGGCAGCCTTGGTCCCTGGCAGCAGGTCAGCCTTGGTCCCTGGGCAGCAGGGCAGCCCTGGGCAGCAGGTCAGCCTTGGTCCCTGGGCAGCAGGGCAGCCCTGGCAGCAGATCAGCCTGCTCACTGAAGGCTCTCTCTGCCAGAGACCTGCTGAGCACCTCAATGGTTCCACTTCCAGACCTGGGGACACTCCCTGATCCCACGGGGAAAGCAGTATTATTACCTTGCTGAGGAGAAGCTCCCTGCCCCTGCACGCCTGGGGGTAACGATGCTCCCTCCCAGACCTGAATCACTCAAACGAAACTCGAAACTCGCCCACTCCTTGCAGAGCATCGCTAATCATCACCAGCCATGCACCCTCCTCCACCTGCCCGAGGAACAAAGCTCCTCCTGACGGGTCCGGGGCAAAGGCACTCCGGGTCTGGGAGCACCCAACCCTTTGGGAACAGCACTCCCAAGCCATCAAACATCCCACTGAACAGGAGTTTCCCCCACCACAAGATCCCAGCCCTGTGCAGAGGAGTTGGTTCTGTGCTGAGCGTGTTCAGCCAACAGGCAGCCAAAAGAATTTGCCAGAACAGGAACAAGAAGAGCAGCAAAGCATGGTGCCCTCCATAAGGCTCACGAGCAGACGTGCCAGGGCACGGCCACTCCCTGGAGCTGCAACCATGCCTCCCCACGCAGGCTCTGCACCCCTTGCCTCACAGACAAGGGTGTCAGACTGCTGTTCAATGGAGGCTTTAGCAAACAGCATGTAGCACTTGGGGACAGCAGGCATGGGACATTCCTGCCATGCTGTGACATGGCACCTGAAGCAATTTTACTCCCATGGTCTGTCCCGAGCTGGGACACAAATGGAAACAACCATGAAACACAACCAGCAGCTGAAGATGTTGGACAAGGGGATTTTCTCCCTGGTACATTCCCAGATTTAAGTCCCTTTTGAGTCCCAGCATCTGTCCTGTCAGAGCACCACAGGTTTCACCCTGGAAAGGATTCTCAGTGCTGGAAACTCTCCAGAGTCACCCTCTAGCCCCAGTAAACAATGGGCAAAGAGTTAAAAGGCATTTAAAGAAAATCAGATGTCCCAATACAATTAGGGAGCCATTCAGTTCTCCATCACTGCCATCCACTCTGTGTCAATATTCCTCTAATGAGAGCTCCTGCCTGCCAGCTGCCAATGTCACAGCCTGTGTTTGCCATTTAGGAGAGGTCAATTCAGCTCAAAAGGCTGCATTTTCCAACAGGATGAAAGGACACAGGGAGCAAACAACACCCTGGGCTGTACAGGGCTCACCAGTGGGATGGCTGAGTGGCCAGGTGGACTGCAGCCACTCTCAGTCATCATAAAGGGAGTTTTCCAGGCCAGACTGCACTTTCCCCATCACTCACTGCTGAGAGATGCTCAGCTCACTCTGTGCAGCTTCCAAAGTCTCCAACTGCTTCCTCAACTAAGTATGGGGCAAGGGAAAATAATTAAAAATTTAAAAAAACAATATCCACCTCCTCTCTCCAGGTCTCTGCTGATTTCCCAGGGAGTTTCAGTTCCAATCATTTATCTAAGAGAAGGAGAGCATTTAAAATAGAAAGTGCTCCCCTCCTCATGTCAGGATCACCCTTTCTCAACACCTCCTTTTCCACTCTTGCCGGGATGGATTTTTATCATGAACAATAAACCCCTATATGAAAAGCAGCTTAAAAGAAAGAGTAGGTAGCCCAGAGAGAAGGGGAAGTGCCCACCAATGCCTGTCATTCTCCTTGGGGTGGGCAAGGAGCTACTCCTGATCCCTTCAGCTCAGCTGGTTCAACTCACTACTGTGCAAAACTTCTTGTGCCAAAGCTGCCATTTACAAGGGCCACTGCAGGCTAGTGGAAACTCAATAGAGGTGTGCGGTCTACAGCTAAAAATTTCAGTTTGATTACCAGGGAAAACTGCTGTCTAGTGCTTGGCAGGATTGTTTATTAAAACTAGCTCCTGCGTATTTCAAATCAAAGGGAATTTATCTGGAAAACTACCTGATGAACTCTATCTACAGCAAAGCTGTTAAAGTCTGACATTTTTCACAGGACAAAAGAGAAAGAATCAAAGTCCATTTGTTTTTTGGCTGCAGAGACAAATATTGGAAAAACATCTTTTGTCGCAAGGGGAAAAATGAACGTGTGACAGCATCAGATGCAGGTGCCAGATACATACTTCAGGGACTTTTTATCATGTCCTTTTCTTTAAACATTTGTAAGACCAAAGCACATCATTCTGGAGGATTCCTAAAAAGCAAGCAATGCTTCAAACGTGCTTCTACACCCTGCAAAGATGAAGTTTTTATATCAAACACAGATACTCCAGAGCAAAGCCATTCAGTGCCTAGCCAAGATAACCCACCACATCCCCTCCAAGGCTGCAGAAGCCCAGGTTTGGACTCCCCCAGCCATGGGGGTGAACAAGCTGTGGGTGAACACTCATGTGCACCCCAGTGACACGTGAGGTCAGCACCCCTGAGCCCTGGCACACCCTGAGCAGCCTCAAGGAGCCCTCTGCAGCCCTGGACCAGCCAGGATGGTTTCACTGTGGCCACGTCTGAGAGTCTCCAAACACACACCAGCCTGGCAGCAACCACCCTGCAAGGGCTTCCATGTAACCAGCACTCTGTGCTTCAAGCACAGCTCCTGGTCAAATGCCAAGAGCCAAATTTTCATCTCCAGCCCCATCCCCTGCCCCAGGAGCCAGTGTCCTCATGGCTCACATCACAGCATGCAGCTTGCCAGCAAAGCTGGATCTAATTCCCTTTTTGTCTCAGGGAACAAAAATCAGCAAAGCAAGGTCTCCTGGTCAGCAAGCTACTCCAGAAGAAGACTCGAATATATTTTACATGTTTGGGCTAGTCCAAGACTCAGTAAAGCCACTACTCTAGCTAGAGCTATGCTGATGCTATAGCTGTCATTTAATGAATGCAAAATTACAGCAAGGAATCTGAATGAGCAACAGGAAGTCCTAGGTCATGTTTGCATTTACTACTGCTCTTGGACACTGAGAAGACTTCATTTATCACCAGGATTCCAGAAATTAAGAGACTATGGGGAAAGAGCACCAGGAAGCACACGATGTATATTCATCAGCAGAGCACAGCATGCAGCTGCACTGCCTGTACAAAAGGATCCGAAGGTAAATTAGAGAGTACATGTGAACTTTGTGGGATGCCGATATTTCTATTAGCTCTGCATCACGCACTCCTCTCGCAGCTCGTGCCTCCAGCGAGGCACGAGCAGGCACAAAGTTTGGGACGGGTCTCGGCGGGCTGGGACAGCCGTGCCCGGCGCTTTGAGCACAACCACAACCGAGGACACAAAGAGGCGAAACCAAACCGAGCCAAAAATACACCAGAGAACCCCAGAGGCTCTGTGGCAGCACCGGAGCATCCCTCCCGAGGCGAGGGCTCCCTCCTCCAGCAGCGCTCTCCCTCCTCCCCGCTCCCGCCTGGTCCCCTGCAGCCGCAGCCGGTTCTCCCGCTGCAGGGACACGGGAGCGCCCGGGAGGCTCGCAGGGCTCGGAGCCGCTGGCCCTGCCCCAGCCCGGCGGCTCCGGGAACGGGGAGCCCATCGGTGGGAACAGGAGCCCATCGGTGGGAACGGGAGCCCATCGGTGGGAAGGACGAGAGCGGCCCCGCCACCCCCCGGCCCACCTGAGGTGTCCCACATGTTGAGCTCCGTGCGCTGCTTGTCGATCTCGAAGCTGGCCGTGTAGTTCTCGAAGACGGTGGGCACGTAGCTCTGGGGGACGGAGGGGAGAGCACAGGTGAGCTGAGGTGAGCTGAGGGGACGCGGGGCGCAGAGCCCGGCCCGCCCTCCCGCAGCCCTCCCGCACCTCGGGGTAGCAGTCCTTGGCGAAGACGTGCAGCAGCGCCGTCTTGCCGCACTGCGTGTCCCCCACCACCACGATCTTGCAGCGAGCCAGGTGCCCCTCCATGGTGCGGGGCCGCCGCGCCCGCTCCGCCGCTTTACCGGGCCGGCCCCGGCCTGGCCGCGCCCCCGGCCCCGCCGGCACCAACCAGGCGCGGAGCGGAGCCGGCGCTGGGCAGGGCCGCGGCCCCGGGAGCCGCCCCCGCCGTCCCTCGGGCCGTCCCCTCGGGCTGTCCCCTCGGGCCCTCAGGCCGTCGTCTCGGCGCTGCTGCCGCTGGTCGCCAGCCCCGGGATGCGGCGGGTGGAGGGTCCGGGGTGCCCTCAGCACCACGGTCCCTGCCCGGGACGGGCCCACAGCCCAGCCCCGCGCCGCTCTCCGTGCCCGGGATGCGCCCACAGCCCGGCCCCGCGCCGCTCTCCCTGCCCGGGACGGGCCCACAGCCCAGCCCCGCGCCGCTCTCCGTGCCCGGGATGCGCCCACAGCCCGGCCCCGCGCCGCTCTCCCTGCCCGGGACGGGCCCACAGCCCAGCCCCGCGCCGCTCTCCGTGCCCGGGATGCGCCCACAGCCCGGCCCCGCGCCGCTCTCCCTGCCCGGGATGCGCCCACAGCCCTGCCCCGTGCCGCTTTCCCTGCCCGGGACAGGCCCACAGCCCGGCCCCGTGCCTCTTTCCCTGCCCGGGATGTGCCCACAGCCCGGCCCTGTGCCTCTTTCCCTGCCCGGGACGGGCCCACAGCCCGGCCCCGCGCCGCTCTCCCTGCCCGGGATGCGCCCACAGCCCTGCCCCGTGCCGCTTTCCCTGCCCGGGACAGGCCCACAGCCCGGCCCCGTGCCTCTTTCCCTGCCCTGGATGGGCCCACAGCCCTGCCCCGCGCCGCTCTCCCTGCCCGGGAGATGCCCTTTTCCCAGGGAACGGGAGCTGCTCCCTGAGGAATTCGGCAGAAGCGGGGACAGCCGGCATTCTGCGTTCGGAGAAGCCCGTGTCCCCGATATCCGCGGCCAAGTGACATCAGCAGGGGCCGGGAAGCAGTCGCTGCAGCGGCTGCATGACCCCACAGCCCTCTGCAGAGAGGGCAGCGATTTCTGCTCTCCATCCCTCCTTGAGCACAGACAGCACATCTGTAAATTACAGGCAGCGGTTTTAATTAGCAGGCTTCTCTGCTGCTAGTATTTTGCTGGCCACACTGCAGAAAGATTCACCTAAATGGCAAACTGACAGGCTGCCTGTCACAAAATGCAGTAAAAATAGACACAAGGAAGACAAAGAAGGCCTGGAGAAAAGGAAATGAAAATGTTTTGGCAGCGAAACAAGATTATTAATGGACTGAGGGGGCAGATTGTTTTTTTGCTGAAATCACAGTCATATTTTGTATATAAATATTGGTTCTGTGCATGGTGTTGGGACAAGTAAAGAGCAAAGATAGGGAGCCATGGGGGGTTGCCATGCAGGTACCCAGTGGTTTCAGGTGCTTTTTTTGGCCTTCTGACACCCCTGCCAGCCGAGCCCCTGGGGATACACCAGCCTCAGTGAGCACTTTGGAGCCAGATGCCTTCATGTGGTCACAAGCCACGCAGGTCCCACTGTCAGGCTGCACCCCTAGGACAGGAGCCAGGTGCAGGCAGGGCTAAAGGTGTGTCTGAAGCACATTCAGCTGGTCAGATGGGAATTCAGGTCCCACCTCATCATCACATACCAGAGAAGACCTGAAAGGTGAAGGGATGAGGAGGTCCAAGGAGACAGTCCCTGGAATCCCTGTGGCTCCTGTCCTCAACTGATCTGATTCCTGCATTGTGTGGGCCAGGAGCTGGCTCAGTCAGTTCTTTGTTCTGCAGCTTTGCTGTGGGTTTTGCTGCAGCATCCCTGGGCCTCCCAGCTTCATCTTAAGCAAAATGATGAGTGACTGTCTCATGCTCGTTTCCTCCAACCCTCCCTGGGGAAAGGAGCCTGTGCAGCACTGACAGGTTTTATAAGGCCTGTAGTGATTTTTTGCCTTCTTATATTTGCGCATGACGCTCCATTTTTATGCAGAAGAATGGAAAGGAAAGTTCATTGGCTTGTGACTGCAGGTAAAGGAGTGCAGGGCATTCATCAGTGTCACCTGGAGCAGGGTTTTCCCCTTTCTGACAGCACTTCACCATGTTTCTCAGTAAGAATTTGGTTTTTGCTCCCCACCATCAGATTGTTGAAAGCTTCAGTGGAGGCAGGACGCTCTCTGCAGGGAGTACTCAGAGCTCTGCAAACCCAACAGCCACATTTTCCTTCAGGAGAGGGAGAGGCAGCAAGCTGCCCCTCCTGCTCAGAGCTGCTGGGCACCACCATGGCTGAGCCTCGCATCCCCTTCAGTGCAGAGCACTTGCAGAATAAATTCAACAAGCCTTCATCATGGTGTGAATTCTCTGAGTAGGCTGCAGAGACGTGCTGTGGCTGTCGCTGTGTGTGGAGAGGCGACAGATGGCTCTCACACATTTGCTCCTGGAAGTGCTTCCCCAGTGGCTGGATCCTCCCTTGCTGATCCACCCTCTCGGGGTCTTAATTGCTATTATGAATTAAATTTATTGTGTTATATTGATGCCATTTTCTGTACAAAGAAACGGGAAGACATTCTGCACTGGGAAAATACACTGTGAGAAGCCAATTTTCACTGAAGGAACCACAGCCTGAAACCTGGAGCCTGTGACATCTTATTCTAGTCTGCAGAGCCCCAGAGTTTGGTCCTGTACAGCCAGTCAGAGGCTCTGGGCTGAATTTCAAACATGATGGGCAAGTGAATTACTGAGTGAGCAATGTCCTGTGGTCTGCCACATGGCCATGGTCCCTGCAAGAAACACAGACACACCTGGTGAGAGGAGCCCTGGTGTCACCCTGGGATCAGGGATGGAGCTCCTGCTCTTCACACCATGCAGTGACAGTTTCCTACATTTTTATGATGATTGTTCACTTTTTTATCCATCTTCTCTTTGGCATTCGTCTCAGCGTGCAATGTCTTATTTCCCAGCCTGGGACAGAAATAAGGGACACACTTTAGTGTCTCACCAGATCTAGTCTTAAATATCTTTTTGGACTTGTCAAATATAGGAAAGAGCTAGAAACCATCCAGGCCAAGCTGTAGAGTAACTAACTATGAGTTGCTAGAGTTGCTAACTATGGACATGTGGAGTTACATAATTCAGCCCAGAGGTGTTATTTGATGCTTTCCCCTAGAAGATACAGAGGTAGAAAAGCAGTGGAGTGTCATAGACAGGAAGAAGAATTATAAAAGAAAGGCCTTATGAAATCAGGCCTTGCTCTGCTAAAATTGCCAAAGCTGGCAATTTTAGCAGAGCAAGCTAACAAGCAAAGTGCAGCTAACAAGGAATTTGCAAGTTCCCATGAACATATATGCCCAGGTTGTTGAATAGATCCTGCAAATGAGAAGTTCATTTAACACAACAATCTATTCTGAGGGTGAAAAACAAATACATCTGTGTAAACAATGAGATTTGTCCCATGAGAGCCCACAAAGGAAGAATGTAAACATATCTAGAGAGAGAAAATTTGATAGTCATGTACATTAACCCTTACCATCCAATGAACCGAGTTTTGCTGTATTGCTGACCAATTAGGTTTAACACAGTGCCTTCTGATATTTCCTACAAATATGAGCTTGGTGAATAAAGAATTGGTTTTCTGAATGAAGAAAATGGAGTCTGGGCTGATTTATTCCAGCACAAGGTGTCCCCGAAGACGCGATCGACAGGAGACACAAAAGAAGGAGGTGAAACGAGCCAAGCCAGCCGCGGGACAGGATTTAGAGATGGAATATCCAAAGATGTGAAAGGAAGATTGCAGCGAGAGCAGGCACAGCACACGAACGCAGCACTGGCCGCAGGATCAGAATTTCAAGCAGCGAATATGCAAAGCAGCAAAAGGAATATGCAAAGCAGCAAAAGGAATATGCAGAGCAGCAAAAGGCTGCGGCTACGGTCAGCCGCGGGATCGCTGTGCAACAAGCAAAGACAAGAGCCGGTGAAGCGGAGCCGGGGAGTGCACGGGGCTGCAGACGGCGTGGAACGCACAGAAACGAGCACAACACCTGGGAGAAAGGGAGCAGCCGGTGAGAACAGAACTGCGAGCTGCAAACGCCGTCCTGGACCGCGGGAGATGCGCGGTCCTGAACCGCGGAGGATGCGCAGCCGAAAAAGAGCCGTGGAAGGTGAGGAAGCTGCAGAGGAGGGAAGTGCTCAGCGAGTCGTGGGGAAAACTGTTGTTAAAAACGACAGCGGGCTCCCGGTACTAAAGTGATTTCAGCATTTATTATAAGAAAAAGACTTAAAGGCCCGAGCAGAGCGATCCCGTCGAGGATGCTGCAGCGCCGGCGCTGGGGCTGCTTCAGCAGCGATGTCACTGGTGTCCTGGGTGGAGCGGCACAAGTTCAGTGGGTCCGAAGTCCCCTTTTTATCCTGTTTTTATGTCCGTTTAGATTGATTTCTTTTTGGGTCCTTCATTTGCATGAAGGTTTTATGCGCTTGATTGTCCCATTACAGCTCTGTCCAGGCTGGCTCGTGGTGCACTTTATTTAGATGTATTATGGTACGTTGAGTGCCATATTTCTTACAACAACCCTTTTAAACCCCTTTTACCATAACCAAACTAACAGTACATGCTTAACAATTATCAACTATTTTACAACAGTTTCTAACCTACTTTTAACTGTGTCAAGAACAGTGGTGAGTGAACTTTCACCTGCAAAGGTGTGGGGAAACAAACGGCAGGATAGAAGCGTGACGTGGAAATGAATTCCGTACCCGTCACGGAAAGAAAGCCAAACAAAGTTAGAACAAAATATTTTTGGGAAAAGGAGAGATACAGCACCATAAGTATGTGCTGATACCTTTGCTACTGTGTTGTGTGGTCCAGGGGCTGGTCACTGATTCGGCAAATGTATTTAGTGGAGCCTGAGGCTACACTCCGGTTCTGGGACAGTGCCTGTGTGTCTGTGTACGTGTGTCTGAGTGTGTGTGTGTCTGTGTGTCTCTGTGTGTCTGTGTGTCTGTCCCTGCTGCGGATGCTCGGGAGCGCACGGCCCCGTGTCGCTCATTTTCCCTCCTACCCCAGGGGCGGCCAGACTCAAACCGCGTGAAGAAACAAACAGCCACGAGCTCGGAACCAGAACTTAGTTGTGTGCCCATGCAAAATTTCCTCCGGCAAGATTAAATTACCCTCCCACCGACGGCGCGGGGCCGGCCGGCTGCCGCTCCATGGGGAGCCGTGGCGACTGCGGGGGCTGGCGTGGCGAGCGGCTGAGCGGGTCTGGTCCTGCAGCAGAGCTCCTAAACTGCAGCAGAGCTCGTAAACTGCAGGACCAGCGGGGCCCGACAGTATTTTTGGAGCCAAGCTTCATTCCGGACCCAGCGGCTCCCCCGGGGCTGGCTCCTCTGTCTGCGGTCCCCTCAGGCTCCAGACCGGGAGAGCCGCGGGCGCTTTGTGCCTTTCTTATATATATATATATATATTAGTTGGCCAAATAAATGTAGGATTTCAGTCAGAGCTCCTTCAAGGACTTAAAGAGTATGTGTTTTATCTATGCATATGTTACATATGTGTGTATATATGTGCCTGTATTTGTACACATACACACACATTTACAAAACTCCAGTAACTGCTAGACTGCTCATGTCTGCTCAAAGAAGTTTTCACAAATTTCTTCAGAGCACAAAAAGGTTTCTGCTATTTCAGACGTGCAAAAATAAGAGTCTAGAGAGTCGTTAACAACTGTGAGAAAAGCCTTGTGTACTGGAGTGATGCCTCCTGTGATTACTGCCCAAGGAAAGAGGCCATGGGGTCATCAGGTCTCTGTCTCTTCATTCTGTAGGCCTCCATCTCCTCTTCTGTTGGCTCCCTGGTTTCATACTGGCTGTTGTATGGTCTCTTCCTCTCATCTAACTGCATGATTTTTTTGATGTGGAGAAGTCGAGCCTCTTCAGCGTTCAGAGCCTTTTTTAGTTTTTCTTGCTTCTTTTTCTCTTCACCCTCACTGTCAGAATTCGAGCTCTTCTTGTGCTTCTTCTTTTTCTTCCCTTTCTGTTTCTCTTGGTGGATCTCCATCAGTGTTTTGGGTTTTGTCGTGTGTTCTTCCTCCTCAGGCTGCTCTTCCATAAACTTGCCTCTGTATCAGCAATTTCTTTCCCAGTTTCCCCTGTACAGTAGGAGTACTTGACAAAGGAGTGACAGCACTTGTAACCCCACTTACCTTTCCAGTAGGAACCCCAAGTGCATGTATGGTTGTTGATCTTCACATCCTCTTCATACTTAGAACAAGCAATACCTTTCTCCTGTCCTTTGATGACTGTTCCACACCTAGAATACTCCACATAATCTTCTGTTTGAGCTAACAGCAGTTCAGCTGGGGGGGCATCTAAATGTTCCTGTCCTCCATACTTCTCTAGGATGCTTTCTTTCTGCTGGGCCTTGAAATCTTCTTTTTTCTCCTTGAAAGATTTATAAAGGAGCTCTAATTTTGTAGGCTCTGCTTGAAGATGAACTTCAGAGCCTTTGTCATAAGCCTCCCAGGCAAAGAGCTGAGTCTGTGCCATTGAAATGGCATCGCCTGTGTAGCGAGCAAAGTTGTCACCTGCATAACCAACTTCATCTGGATTCTTGCCTGTGTTGGCATAAGGGTTCTCCCTCATTGCTCTTGTTTTGGGATCATAATAAGCAGAGTTTGGATCTAGGTTCCTCAAGTATTTAGCAATATCTTCCCGAATACGTAAATTTCGGGCTGTGATGCGTCTTTTGGAGTCAAAGTTCTGCCCAGGCATATCAATGTCTTCTGCGTATTTGTCTTCATCTTCACTGCTATAATCTCTTTCTGTCTGTGAATTTGATTCCTCTTCTCCCCTCTGGTGTCTTGGGGAGTTCACTTGCTCCAGCTTCCCTGATGCCAACTCCTCCTGAAGCTTCTGTGCTTTCAGTGCACATTTGGCCAAATCAGCCTTGGAATATTCCTCAACAATTTTCATGTGCTCCTCTGGGTCATAACCATTCCACCGGTCTCGCTTCCCATCATAACCAAACATCAGCTGAGGCTGCACGTGTTCATCTGGAGCAATATTCATGCCTGTGTGTTTGGCTCCAGCTTTCCTGGGTCTCTCCATGCAGTCTCTCTTTCCGTGTGTCAGTGCCCCGCAGTTCTCACAGGCTCCTTTGCGGTACCTCGTGGCCACAGGGTGCTCCTGAACTCCTCGTTTGTACCAATCCCCAGAGGAGCTGTACTGCTTCTGCTTCTCTGGCTGAGGTCTCTGATGCTGCAGTGTGGGTCTCTTAGAAGGATCTATGTACCATGGTACTGAGGAGATGTACTGAGGAATGTGAGGGTTGATATCTTTTCCTTCTTCATCCACTTCAGCAGGTGCATTTCCAAGTTTTCTCTGCTCTTCTAATTCTTTCTTTTTCCTCCAGTCTTCCCTTGTCATCTTCTTTGGTTCCTCCAGGCTCACATTATTTGCCACTCCTGAACCTGAGAACATTTTGGATTTCTTCCTGCCAGGCCACAGCACCACCCCACAACACCCCTCTCCCCTGTGAGCCTGTGGCTCTCCTCTTCTCCCAAGATTATTTACAGCAATTAATTTTAAGTTCTTAACTATGTCCTATAACCTTGAATTTTATCAGCAGCAGTTCTTTAGATTATAAATAATTAGATCACAGCAAAAAAACTTTACAGCTGAAGCAGACAAAGTCAGAACAGGCCCTGACAGCCCATGGGTCAGGGTGGTGACACAGTCCCATTCACTGGTGGCTGCAGCCCTCCTGCAGTGCCAGCTGTGGTTCTGGTAGAACAGGGATCCTGGACAAGGCTGGAGTGTTCCTCTGAAGGTCCAGTGAAGGCCTGGAAGTGTCTGATCTTCCTCTGGGAATGCAGTGGGAAAAGGCAGCTGTAGTGTTCCAAGGCTCAGATTATACCCAGGTAGGAATGCTTGGCTCCTCCCCCTGGGCAGAGCTTCTCACAATGGGATGAGGGAATTTTATCAGCCATGCAGTGACACTCAATGGCCCATTAACAGAAGATAATTCATCATTAATGGCCCATTAGCAGAAGAGATCTCCTGGAGGGAGGATGAGTCCTGGAAGAGATAAAGAAAACTGCCCCACCTGGTGCTAACAGCTGGTGATAGAATATGTACTCCTGGTTACATCTTGCACTGCAATCTAAGACAGTTAAATATCACTTTTCTGCATTGTAAGATGTATAGTTGCTTTCTTTTAAGAAATGACTCTGACTAAAACAGCTGTGATGAAACACTGGTAAACACCTGTTTCTGGATAAAGAAGGTACAGGGTATTCACCCTTGGTTTTATCAAAAATTCTGTTGCTTGTTACAATCTCTGCTGTTTTATCTTCCACAGAAGAGTCAGTTATGATTCTACATTATGGCTGTTATTGATTCTGAGCTGTTTCGGTGTTTGTTTCATTTTGCTGTCATAGTTACATGACTATTTAGAAAGGTGTTATCTCAACTTCCTAACAACATGGTTACATGGTGTATTGATTACATGATGTGAATTTACTGATTTTCTAACAGGCATCATTCATAAGATGTTATTACTGTAGTTATAGCCAGCTTCATATATGCTTTAACATCTCTTTGTGTAATTATCTAAAATACACATGTCATTTCAGGATCCTTTCTTCTTCTCTAGCCACTTATGCATCTCTTAGACCAGCTGAGCTCTCTGGCTGGTCCCTGCACTGGCGCTATGGTTTGACCCCATGCTGTCTCATAATTTTAAGTATTTTTCAGAGTTCCAAGAAAAGCTACCTGAGCTTCATTGAAAGCTTTTTCCAAACTGCTAGTCTAGTGGTTTTTCCCAGTTATAACAGAAGCACTCCAGCAGTTTGCTGTGTTTGAAGCATCTCTATCCTGAAGGAAACTTCAGAGGGATCCAGCTGCTGGATGATGTGATTAGTCCTTAACCCCAAGGCCTTTACTCATAACTGCTATTTTTAGGAGCCTTGTTTTAAAATGTGTTTAGGGAATTCTCTCCCAATTGGAGCCTAGGTGGTGGCCTGGCCTTGGGTCTATCTGGATGAAGAATTTGCCAACAAACCCAGATGTTTTCTGCATCAAAACTAAATTCAGGTTACTTTGACGTGACAATTTGACCCTTTATATATGACAGCTGAACCTATTTTTAGAGTAAGCTTGGGAATTATTAGCTGGAAATAATTATCCAAGCCCTCACTAAATTGAGGTTTGTCAGCTGTTTGCAGACTCTGGGATGATGGTACAGTATTTCAGAGATTCCTAATTACCTAATTTCACAATTATTATTAATTATGTGTATTATCTGAAATATTCTTAATTGTTGCATCTGACTTATTCCTGATTGCTGTCAGTTTCTTGTTCACTACGTGTATTGTTTTGCCTTGATGTTTATTCATGCTCATAACCAATGACATGCATCTCATTAAAAAAAAAAAAAAAACAGGAAGAAGGGAAATTTAGTGCCTTAAGAATATCCAAATATGTTGTGTGTACATTAGAAGTTTAGACAACAAATAATTTTGAATAGTGCAATATTTGCATTAGAAATTTGGAAAAAATATCATCAAATTTAAATCCCAATTGAGTGTGCCAGCAAAGCCTAATTGATTAATTGGCTTCAAGAGAAGCTCTGCTTGTGTTTTATCAGCAGCAGGTTCAGAGCAGTCACCTGTTCATTCCCTCAGACACCAACTGCCTCTGAGAAAATGAGGCCAAGTGGAAAGAGAAACAACCTAATCACCCTGCAGCCTTCATGGCCAGAACAGGAACAGAACTGGGACTGCCAAGACACAGCTGTGTCTGCAAACCACAGAGGCAATTTGTAAAGAAAATTTGTAAAAAAAGCCTGATCTCATCATCATGGTACAGTGTTCCTGCTACCCTTCTTCAGCTATTCCCTGTTCCAGGATCCAGGAGGACAATCAGTGATGTCAAAGATCAACATTTCCAGCTAATGGACTTTAAAACAATGGCCATTTATTTCCTTTTCCCTAAGAGATATTGGGCATTACTCTTTTGTTTGCTCATGCTGGGAAGGCCTGTGTCAATGACTTGATAGAATTTGGTTAATTTAGATGATTGTAAATGGTCTTTTATGTATCTTATCCCATATCTAATAGATAACCAGTGATAACCTTAATGATACAATACCCTCTGATGTTTTAACATCAGAACAGAGCCTTTTTTAAATTAACAAAAAGGGTGAGATGTCACGGACAGGAAGAACTATAAAATAAAGGCCCTATGAAATCAGGCCTCCCTCTGCTAAAACTGCCAAAGCTGGCCTGTCATTTCGTCTAAGTGCAGCTAACAAGCACTTTGCAAGTTCCCATGTGAAGTTAATTTGCAAATGAGGAGTTTATTTAACACAAAAATCTATTCTGCGGGCGAAAAAAACAAATGCACCTGTGTAAACAAATTAAATTTGTCCCATGAGAATACACAAAGGAAAAATGTAAACATATCTAGAGAGAGAAAATTTGATAGCTGTATACAATGTGAATGTACTGAGTTTCACTGTATTGCTGGCCAATTAGGTTTAACACAGTGCCTTCTGATATTTCCTACAAATATGAGCTTGGTGAATAAAGAATTGGTTTTCTGAATGAAGAAAATGGAGTCTGGGCTGATTTATTCCTCAGTAGAGATGCAGCAAAAGAATACAAGTCAGCAGCAATTAGGAAGGTTAAAAAAAGAAAGAGAAAAAAGAAATCCCAGCCAAATCCCCTTTCATGTGTCCAGCCTGTTTGCATTCTGGGCTAGAATAATGCTGATCTGACTCACTGCTGGCATTAATGAAGTTTGCACCTCTGGGTGAGCAATTTAATTTATCTCAGCAAGCCAAAGCTCATTATAACTGTCCATAAATGCTATCAGATGAAAGCAGCATCCTTCAGCACTCTCAGGGATTAAAGCAAGGAGGCATTCACGTGCCAAGGCTTCTGCTGGAAAGGCTGCAGTCAGAGCATGTGTGCTGGAGGCTGAGGAAGCACAGTGCCTCAGTTACTGCTGCAGATTTCCCTGTGTGGAGGCAGGATCTGAGCCTCTGAAGCACTCCTCTGGAGGGGAGCAGCTCCCTTTCCTCCCCTCTGTCTCTCCAGACATCTCTCCTCAGGGTTCATCAGGCCCAGTGGCAGCTGGAGAGAAATGGGGGCTCCATAGGTTGGTCACAGCTGGTTTCTCTCCTCCAGGGAGCAGGAGGCTCCTTGGAGAGGCACTGCAGCACGGAGGCATAAAAAGAGACAGGATGTGAGGAGGAAAACAGCTGATTGTGTCCTGCTGGATGTGGGAACCTCCTTGGCACGCACATCCTGTCCTGGGCTGGACGCAGCTCCCAGAGCTGTGCTGGCCTTGTCCTTGTCCTTGCGCTCACCTCGCTCTGGTGGAGCAGTGCAGCTCCCACGCACGGTTCCACCACTCCCCTTGTGCCAGGGCTGAGCTCCAGCACACAGCTCCAGCTGAGGGTACAGGGCAAGCCCAGCTGAGCCTTCCTGGCAGAGGTGCTCAGAGGAAACGGCTTCTTCAGCACAGGAGTGATCCCCACTGCCTTCACATTGGAAATCCTGCAGTTTTGCAATTCTGTTTCATGTGGAGGTGAGGTGGACAAGGGATAAACAGAAATAAACCCTCAAACTTTTTGTTCCTTTACCATTTAATTAAAAAATTAATTGCGTATCCTGTCACTATAAGACACAAAAAACCACGACACGATCACACTGCTGTTCTTGAGGAAACAAGGGCAGTTTATTTTCTGACTCCAACATTTATAGATTTCCAAAAGTGACAGTGGATTGGAGGGTGACAGTGCCACCTCTCCAATGACACTGGACAAACCAACAGTCCATCAAATTTCTCCTCCTCCATAAAAGAATGCAAAACAATAAGTTATTTACAGAAAGCGTGCGAGAAATTTCGTTACAAGAATGCAAACACCACAAGGCTTAGAAAAACTTAAAAAATCAGGGCAGCAATATCCCAAACACAAATTGGAGAAAAAGCAGATTTTAAAGTCTCCCTTTCTGCAGGCCCAGCACAGAGAGGAGCATCCACAGGCTGTGTGTGCCCGTGGGGCTGCAGGGAGCAGGGAAGGTCCCTGAGGGATGGGCTGGGCTCAGGGAGGGCTTTGCCTCTGCAGCCCCATGCTGTGCCATGGTGGGCTCCAGCCCCTCCTCTGCTTTTCTCTGCTCCTGTTCCTGGGCTGAGCCAGGGAAGCACCGAAGCACAGCAGTGCCAGAAGCTGCCAGGGCCCTCAGACAGCAGCAGAGGTGGTGGTGCTGCAGAGAAAGCCAGGTGTGAAAAACACCAATCACTCGGGTTTAGAATTTTAAAAGTTTAATAGTAATAAAATGGTTATAAAAATAGTAATATAGTTAGAGTAATAAAAATTTAGACAATTAGGATTTAGGACAATATGACACAATAAAAACAAAGAGTTAGGGACAGTCTGGGTACCTCTTTCTGGGCAAAATAAGCCCAAAAAAGGACCCACGTTAACAGAGGATTAACCCTTAAAAGCAACAGCCTGTTGGATATTCATGTACCTCATACATGATGAATAAATTCCATTCAAACAAAGGATTCTGTCTGGTCAGTGTCAACTTCTTCCTCTGAATCCTGGCAGTTCTTCAGGGCTGAGGAAGCAGGAAGAAGTTAGTTTATTCTGATAACGGAGCAATAAATTCTCTTTCTATTAAAGATTTAGGTGTCCTGTGGCTGTTATCTCAGTGCAAGTACCTCATTCCTCTCTTTAAAAAAAAAAGTATCATACATAGCACAGTTTCTATTTTAACATTATGTTATAACCTAAAACTATATTTAACACACTGCTTAAGAACATTAATACAGCATCACTTTCAAACATAACACATATAATATTCATTTGAATATCTGGGAAAAACCAGTCATAAAATATTTATTTTTCACACCAGGCCTTGATCCAAGGCACAACCACACTGCCTAGTCCTGCCTGCTCAGCACACAGAGGCAAGTGTGTGCACTTTCAGTGTGGTAAAACCCAGTGACCAGATAATGGGGTTCTCACAGATGCACAGCAGGTGGATGTGCTAAGCCTGTGATTTTGGGACCATAATTGTCAGTAAATTATTGATGCTGTGGCAGAAGGTTGAAGCTAAGGAGACTGATTCTCATTTCACATGATTTCTCCAAGGACTGCAGTGGAGAAAGTGCCTCCTTCCAGAGGAGGGCATGGTGGGATGCTGTTCTCTTGCCACCATCATATTTTCTGAAAAATCTCTTTGCCCAGGATTTTCTCCTGCGAATCTGAGAAGCCTCAGAGAAAAATGAAAACAATAATTATCTGATTTGCTTCTCCTGTGTTTTGCTGCTTTGGAATAGGTTTGGACATTGTTTACCAGCAGGTGATTGTTTCATTGCTGCTGTGAATTGTTTTGACTTAATGGCCAGTTGGGGCCAAGCTCTGTCAGACTCTGGAGAGAGTCACAAAATTCATTATTATCTTTTTAGCCTTCTGTAAGTATCCTTTCTGTATTCTTTAGTATAGTATATTTTAGTATTGTTTAATATAATTTAGCATCATAAAACAATAAATTAGCCTTCTGAGAACACGGAGTCAGGTTCATCATTCCTTCCAACGACAGGGGTCGCAGAAAATACAACATTCTGTGCACAGCTGGAATCTGGCCCCATGCCATTCACTCGTGCTGCATCCTCAGCCTCTGCTGCTGGGGCTGTGCAGGGGAAGAGGCTGGAGAATTCCCTCAGCCTTTGTGGGAGTGATGCTCTGTGCTGGGAGGGTTTCTTCAGTCTGCTGCCAGTGCGAGGAGCGAGCTGCCATCCACCGAGCTTCAGTCAGCGCTTGACAACTGCCTCAGCTTGTCTGTGATCAAAACAGCAGGCAGGGAGCTGCAGCTGGGAGTGGCAGCTGTGTCTGAGGGGTTCTGTCAGATCTCCTCCACCTGCTGCTCTAGCTGTCAAATCTAAATGTCATTTTCTGTGATACAGGCTCAGTAAGTGTCACAGGAGGCACAGCACTCCTGGCACATGTGATGCAGGTGGGACACCTTGTCTGTGTGTCCCTCTCTGTGCATCCTGACACGCTGCATGCAAGGGTGAAGAAAAGGCAGAGCAGAGGCAGGAAGAATCTTTCTCTGGGGTTTCCAACAAATCCAGGCAGATGGATCAAGGTCAACACTTGCTGTAGAGCTAGGGTACCAAACTGCAGAGCCCTGAAAGGGGCTGTGTGGGTCCCAGCACCCCATGGGGGCTGACTGCAGCCCCACAGCTGCTCCCTTGCCCTGGCCTGCAGCTGGGGGAGCAGGGGGGCTCGAGGAGTGTGGGCAGCTCCAGCAGAGCAGGAGAGGGGGATGGTGGCACCAGGTCAGGCCAGAGCTGGAATGGGGAGCCCCAGGTGTGAGCACCTCACCAGCAGCCAGCCCCTGGCCACCAGTGGGGTCTCAGGGAGCCCTGCTCTGCAAGGGGAAGCTTTTGTTGCCCTGAGCCTCTGGGGTTCTGTCCTAAGATAGCCCTGGGAGCTGGCACAGGCAGCTCCCAAGACAAGAAAACTGCTGCCAGTTGGCATTTTTTATCTTTTGTCTGGTCATTGTTCAAATGTCCTTGAGAGCAGAGAGGGAGTGCTAGAGCCCTTCGTAGAAATAAAGGACAAGGAACAAAGGCCCAGGCAGGGGAGCTGGCACTGCTCCTACTGTGGCACATCCTCCTCAGCCCCTTTCAGGAGATCAGAGGGGACTGCAGGAGGCTGGAAAAAGCAGGACAGCAGCTTACAGGGAAGTGCAGGGCTGTTGGAAAGCTGTGTCTGGCAGAGAGAGAATGACAACAGCTACCTCGGTGGCCTGTGCCCAACTCTGGCTGTAAATCACAAGTCAGCACCATTCAGAATGGCAGCAAAACTCACATTTGGAGGGCTTGCTGGTAAATGGGCTATTCCAGCAAGCAGCAATTCCACTGGGAAAAATAGTTTTGTCTAGCTAATGCTCCCTTGCTGTTGTGCACCAGCATCCTGCCCCAGTGGGCAGTGCCCACTGTGCTGGGAGTGCCAGCTCAGGGTGTGCCAGCTGCCCATGCCCACACACCAGCACCTCCCTGCCTGCTCCCCAAAACAGCCCAACTCACAGCAATTCCAGAGCAGCAGGCAGCCAGGACTGACCTTAACCCTGCTGCTCCAATGCAGTGAGAAAACGACCCCAGCAGGACACAGAGTGACCTGGGTGAGGATTTACAGGGACAATGTTACTGGCTGAGCTGATAAGGAAAAGTCAGAAATAGGAAAGAGACCAAGGCGGAAAGAGCAGCCTGCCCTACCACAGGGACCTGCCACATGCAGTAATGTCCCTGTCCTGTCCAATCTGCTCCAGGGCTTCACACAGCTGGAGAGTCTCGCAGAAGAGGAACCTGACTTCCCAATTCCACTGCCTTCAGTGACCACTCAGTCTCTGAGGGTCCTCCCTGAACTCTGGGGTTCACAGAGGCTCCCTTTGGACCAGCATCCACCTTTGGTTTCATCCACCACAAGAGCCCTGATGGCTGTGAACACAAATCACTGAAAGAAGGAAGGCTAGGAAAGCTCCTAGGAAGAGCAGTAGAAGACAGAGGATTGTTTTGACTGCTTCTTTCTGATCTGGGGTGTGGGACATACCCACGCATCAGGAAGGCACATCTGTATTTCTCAGAGCTGACCAACAGCAAACAAAGGGTGAAGCTGTACCGTGATCTTGCCGTGCAACTGGACATGATTTCCTCCTTGTTCCCGCTGCAGCCACCCCAACACCCATAAATCTGCCACACACCATGTGCAGTCTGCCCCAGGCTCTGTCCTCCTGCCTCCTTTCCTGTCTTTGTGCTCCTCTTCCTGAGCGGCCCCAGGCACTGCCAGGGTCAGGGCAGCCCAGCCTGGAGCGTGGTCCTGCAGGACACAGCCATGCAGAGCTCCTGCAGCCCAGCTCAGCAGCTCACACTGGGTTTCCTGCAGCCTGCAAAGGCCCTGGAGATGCCTGGGTTTGCTGATCCATGGGCCAGCCAGAGCTGTCACAGGGCTGGCAGTGCCCTGTGCAGGGTTTTGCTTGGCTTGGGAATGACACAGAGATTTCCCAGCACACTGATTATCCTCCAGGTGGTTTGTGTTTTCTTTTTGGGCACGGATATTTTTCTGTTTTGGAGCCTCTCTGATTTGCTCGCTTGAGCAGCCACGCTGCAGTGGCTGCGGGTTGTTAGGGATGGGCTCACCAAGACCAGACAAGCGAGGTGTGGATTCTGTTGTGCTCTGCACTCACAAAATGGCACCGAATCGGCATTCCCGATGGAAATGGAAGTGTTCACACATTCCCAGTGCGATATCTGGGAGCTGACTGGGACCCGAGCAGTGAGCTCCTAGAGGAAGCTGATGTCTGCTGGTAGAAAGAGGCTGGATCCAGCCATGTCTGCACACACTGCCTAATTTATTTGTCTTTAGCTGCAGGATTAGAATTCAGTTCCTCCCTCCGACCTCTGCGCAGCCCGTGCCTCCTCCCTGTGGCTGAGCCGCGGCCACTGAACTTCCCGCAAGCCTCAGGATTTCCGCACTATAAATCCTAGAAGGAGCTCAGGGAAATGATGCTCCAGCAAAACTGCCATTTCAACCATGTCCCAGGAAGGACGCAAGCAGCGTGTTTGCTCGAAAAGAGAAAAAAGGGGGGGAAAAAAAAAAAAAAAAAAAAAAAAAAAAAAAAAAAAAAGGAATATAAAAGACAAAAAAAGCGGGGTGGTGGAGAAGATGCGAGGATGCTCCGTGGCGGCGGCGAGCCCGCCCCGGCCTCCGCCGCCCCCGAGCCGGCCCCCGGCCCCGAGCCGCCGGCGGGCGGCGGGGAGGCGGCGGAGCACCGGGCGCTGGTGCTGACGGGCTTCGGCGGCTACGACAAGCTGAAGGTGCAGGCGCGGCGCGGCGCGGAGCCGCGGCCCGGAGAGGTCTCGGTGAGCGTCCGCGCCTGCGGGCTCAACTTCGCCGACCTGATGGCGCGGCAGGGCCTGTACGACCGCCTGCCGCCGCCGCCCGTCTGCCCCGGCATGGAGTGCGCCGGCACCGTCCGCGCCCTCGGCGACGGCGTCCGCGACCGACAGGTGAGGGCGGCCCGGCCCGGTGCCCCGAGCCGCCCGCAGGTGCGGCCCCGGCCGACCCCGCCCGCTGCCGTAGCCCCGGCCGCTCCCCCGGCGCGCTGGCCCCGGGGTCCCGGTGAGCCCCCCGGGACCCGACCGATCCCACCCGCCGAGGTTTCGGCGGCGACCGGGCGGCGGACAAAGGCCAGGGACAAAGGGGCAGGGCGGGCAAGCATCCCCGGTGCTGCTCCGGGAGAACGGGAGCGCTGCTGCCCGACGGGCCGGAGCCGCGGGGGGAGCTGGGGAAGCCGAGTGCCTTAGATTGGGGAGGTTTTCCTGAGTTTGGACGTGCATTTTCCATGATTGATGCTACTAAACGTTTCCCAAAGGCTCCTGCCTCCTGCTCTCCTTACAGGGACCAGCAGTAATATTTTTTGGTGTTTAAACTTCTGCTCCCAGCTTGGGCAAGGAGGGCAGGACGTGATCCTCATCCATCTTGTGTTGTTGAGGATCCGGCATGAATCCAGTGGTTGGTTTGGGCTACCACAGTTTGGGTTTGGGTAGCGCTACAAAGCCAGAGCCTGGAGTGCCTGTGGTCTCTGGGGTTCCTGGTGGGTGCTGTGGTGAGAGGTGCTGTGCTGCAGCCTCCCCATGAGGAGGGAGTTCAACCAGCTGTGGTCTCTGTGGGTCCGGGGGTGCTGCAGCCCCTGCAGCCCTCTGCACAGAGAACAGTGGATGCACTAGCTCTGATGGCTCCTGCTAGCCTTGGGGGCTTGTTTCACACCACCTTGTCCTCTGATTTTAGGTTGGTGATAAGGTAATGGTCCTGGCCAGGTCAGGGCTCTGGCAAGAAGTGGTGAATGTGCCGGCCAGTCACACCTTCCCAATGCCTGAGGGGATGAGCTTCGAGGAAGCTGCTGCTCTTCTTGTTAACTACATCACTGCCTACATGATTCTGTTCGACTTTGGAAACCTGAGACCCAACCAGAGTGTCCTCATCCACATGGCTGCAGGTAAATAGCTCTTGCCAGACCGTGCTGAGACTCTTGGTTTCACCGTGCAGCTTTTGAAGAAGTGACATGGGTGGGGAAATGATCAGAATGGAGCTGGGCTGATGAAGTGTCACCTGGCAGAGATGCAGGCTTTGTGCATTTCCCCATTTCCCAGCAGCTGGGGTCAGTCTCTCCCAGTGTGTCCCAGGCACCAACCTCACCAGACAGAGCCTCTATTCCCCAGGCTGCTGTGCTGTGTGATTGGTACAGGCAGGGATAATTCACTGAGATAATTCACATGAGGTTTTTTAATTTACATGAGGTTTTTCTGACTGCTGGGGCTGTTTGCTTCTAAATCTTTCTTACTGCTGATTTTCAGGTGGTGTGGGAACTGCTGCCATCCAGCTGTGCAAGACTGTAGAAAATGTCACCATTTTTGGCACAGCATCTGCCTCCAAGCACGAGTCACTCAAGGAGAGTGGAGTTGCTCACCCCATTGACTACAGAAGCATGGATTATGCAGAGGAGGTCCGGAAAATCTCTCCCAAAGGTATGATGTGGTGGAGGACTTGTGCAGCTATCTTGCATTTCTTTCAATTGCAAAGAAGATTCTATTTATTTCCAATTCCCTCTCTAGGTGTTGACATTGTCCTGGACCCTCTGGGAGGATCTGATACGTCCAAAGCTTTTAACCTCTTGAAGCCGATGGGCAAACTCATCACTTATGGTGAGTGTGAGCAAGGTGCCCAAAAAACCCAGGGACTGTGTGATGGTGGAATGGGATCCACGCAGGAATGCTCCATGTCTGGTTGCATGGCTGTCAGGGACACTATTCCTCACTGCACCCTGTGTTGTAGTTCTTTTATTTCATTAAGGTCTTCAGGGTGCTTTGGCTTGGTGAGACACTGAAGGGAGTCAGATCTGTGCCTTGTCCCAGAGCTGTGTTCACAGGCTGCAAGGCTCTTCCCTCCCATGGTGAAATCTCTCGTGGAGTAAAAGCTGATGCCTGCAGGGGAAGCTGGAATGTCCTCAGGGAGGAATACTGGCATAGCTGCTTTGTCTAGGCTGAGTTAATGCACAGCCTTGCTTTTCTTTTAGAGGATGTGTGGGAGATGAGGTTTGAGGCTACTGAATACTTATCTCTCCATTCCCCAGCCCTGGAACACTGTGATTTTGTCCCACAGACAAAGCCCTCACACAACCCCCAGTGGGATTCCAGACACTTGCAGCAGTGTGCTGCTTTGGTTGTCCCAGCCACTGCAGCGTGTGATTCCCCTGGAGAAGGGGAAAGCTGTCCTGCCAGCCTGGCTGGATGTCACTTGTAACCCTTTCTTACCTCTGCCAGCCCTCCAGTCTAGCTGCACTGCTGCTGCCTTAGGAGGGCCAGAGGGAGTAGTTGTTCTGCATTTTTGCCACATGAGTGCTGATAATCCAAATTCTGCTTATCCTGAGGCAGGTGCCTGTTTCCATTGCAGGTCGACTGGGCAGGTTCTGCTGTGTCAGTTCTCAGCTCTGTCCCTCACTGTGCCTGGTCTGAGCTGTTCCATGGGATGCCCATTGCCTCTTGTGTTGTGTTCCAGCTTACCTGTGGCTTGCCTTCTTTTCAGGTGTAGCAAACCTGCTCACTGGGCAGAAGAAGAACCTCATGGCTATGGCTAAAACCTGGTGGAACCAGTTCAGCATCACTGCCTTGCAGCTCCTGCACCAGAACAAGGCTGTGTGTGGCTACCATCTTGGATACATGGATGAAGAAGTTGAGCTTCTCAGAAGTGTGGTAGCCAAGCTGGTTAACCTGTACAGTCAGGGCAAAATCAAGCCCAAAATAGATTCTGTATGGCCCTTTGATCAGGTGAGTCTGAGCTGACATACAGGCAGTGTACAGAGTGAGCATCTTGTCCATGGGGCCTGGACTGTGGAAAATGTCTAATAACCATCTGTTCTCAGACATTCAGTGCCTTATTCCTTTTAAAATATTAAGGCTGAGTGAAGTAGCTGGGCTGTTCTGCTCCAGTGCACGGGGCTGGGCAATGCCAGACAGTGTCCCTGTGGAGCAGGGCAGGAGCTCAGCTGTGCTCCGTGGGCAGCAGCAGCCAGGAGGGGGCTGGCTTGTACATCAGACTGCAGCATGCCCTGATAGTCTGTACCCTGTAATTAAGCAGACAGATGGGAAGGTTGTTGCTGCCCTTCCAAGAGTGCAAAAGAGCCCAGGCAGTGAAGCAGAATGAAGATATTAGAAGGGAGCAGCAGTTCTGCTCTGCTCAGGGTTATTGCATTGATGTGTTCAGGCAGAGTCAGGCTCTTCCCTTGGGAATCCTGGGCTGGGCAGGACCTGCTGCAAGGGAGCAAAGAACTTAGTGATGATAGTCAGTGTCCATACCTGAGAATTAGTCTGATGCAAAGGCTTAAGGAAAGCTTTGATTCCAGGCCTGGCCCAGGTGCTTGAAAATAATGATAATAATGATACAATTCTGTGCATATATTGTTTTGTGTAGCTGGTGAGGCTTTGTCCTGCTGGCAGGTGGCTGGATTCCTCCCTTTGGAGAGGAAGCTGTGGTGACACACACTGCACTCCCACATTTGTGTGAGCAGAGCCTCCTTGTGTGTGTTAAGGTGGGGCTGTGTGAATTCTTGAGAATAGTTTCCTCTAGGTCTTCTGGGGTAGTTGGCTAGCTCTGTCCAAAACACACCTGTGCAAAGGCACCTGAATGCTTGGGACATGCTTGAACTACCAGGAAAGCTGCCTCCCAGCTGCCTCAGACTGCTCTGTGGTGCTGAGGGGCCAGGAAGGGCATGGATGCTCTCTGCAGTGGGTGGGGGGTCTTACCAGACTCCTTTTGCCTCCAGGTGGCAGATGCTATGAAGCAGATGCAAGAAAAGAAGAATGTTGGAAAAGTCATCCTGGTTCCTGAAGCACCCAAGGAAGAATCTAAAAAAGCAGAGAACTAAGGAGAAGAGATGAATGCAGATTATGAATTCATGGTTTAACTCCCTGATCTCTTTGGGACCTGGAAATGGACAGATCAGTATCTTCCATCTTTCACCAGTACAAGAACATCATGGTTATCATTCAGACGAGGTTTGCATGCTCTTGTTGTGACTGACCCTTTGCCAGATATGCCTCCTGCTCTCTCTTTTGAAGCCTGTTTATTTCATACTGCTTTCTAACCACTTGCTTCTCCACTGAATTTCCAGACTAACCTTCTTTTTCTCTGGCAGTGAGGCTGAAGCTTCCAAGCAGTTGGTGACTGACAACTGCACAGCCTGTCACTGTAAAGTCAAGGCACAATGTACTGTAACAACTGCCAAGTGTCTCTGCAGAAACTGAGCCCTGCTGAAGCATTTGCACTGTCAGCTTTGGGAAGCCTGTTCAGCAGAGGATTGGCCAAATGTAGGATGTTTCCTCCACAGCCAAAGGAAAACCACAGCTGGCCTAGTTTAATTCAAGCATGGGTTTCTCTTCTGTTCACACTAACCTGGCTCTATTCCTTCTGCTTTTTGTAGGCCACTAACACAGCCAGATAGTAACAGCTCATGTTGTTTTTCCCTTGACCATCCTGGCAATTTGGAGTCTATGGCAGATCATACTCCATTTGCAGTCACTTCTCTGTGCACTCTGTAAATACCCTGACAGGCTGGGCTGGGCTGTGTCTGACTACAGAAGAAAAGTTTCAATTAGATAACCTGATCCTGTCCATTTTCTATTTCCAAATTGTATAGAGAGATCTGAGCAGTGTCTGATTCTTAGAGACCATAAGGACTCAACTGTGTCTCAAACGACTGGAACAATTGATGTTGGCTCTGTTCTTTATTATGTTGGGCTCCAAGTTGGTGTTGTTAGGGCTTCACCCTTGTCTTTGTATTTCCAAGAGCTGCAGTATTGAATTGGACTTCGCTGAGATGGAAACAAAATAATCCCCTATTAATGCTTTGTGCAGTGCCCTGTGCACTGAGGAGGTGTTGCAGTTTGGGAAGCAACTTTCCAGAGCCACTCCTGTGGGCTGGCTGCCCAGCAGCCTGGGCTGGCTCTCCCTGTGGCACTCTGGTTGGTAAAGCTGTTGCCAGGGTAGCAGTTAGATGACAAACAGCCCAGCTGTGTGTCAAGCCTCTTCACCTGCACATTCTGAGCAGTTTTCCATTTCTAGCTCATTTGCTGCAGCAAGGCTTGACTCTTCTCCCCCTGAATCTGTGTCTTGGGGCTCCAGCACTGAGGGTTTAGGAGCTGCTCCTCCCTATACCAGAACTGTTTCCTCTTCTACTTTTCTTTCCTTGTGTGCATTTGGGAACAGAGCTGTGTAGAGACCCAAGCCCAGCTCTGTGAGCAACTTGAGTCCTGGTGATGCTGTCCTAGACCCAGCTTGCAGCTCTGGGCAACTCTGGTGCTTACCTGGCATGGATTGTGGATGTGGTGGGCTTTTGGGGCTTTCATTTTGGATTTGAAATGGTAAACCCAAGGGCTCTAAGAAGAGCTGCCCATCATGGAAGAACTTGTGCTCCAGAAGCAGAACCTTGAGACTAGAATCCTGCTTAACTAGCCCCAGGGAGGGCCCAGGGCCCAAGGAGGGCAGGTACCTGCTGGGCACAGGGCTGGGCACGCAGCCCCACCACCACCCAAGAGAGCCCAGGGCACACAGGGCTGGGGCTCCTCTCTGAATTCTCCCTCAGCTCCTCCGGTGGGACTCCTGACTGCCAGTGCAGCCTGGGGTTCAGGTGCTTGGGCTCAGTCCAGAGTTCTTTAGAAATGCACAGGCACAGCTTCCAGGGGTCGTGCCCTGGCTGACTTTAAATATTGCAACAATCCTGTTCCCTACAACATCAGAGGAGTGCTGGAGTCCTCTCACAGATCCTTGTCAGTTCATCTCTTGAACTTCATAAACACAGGCTGATGGAACTCTCAAGCACAACTTTTTACCTTTCTGAATCCAAAATCTTGCTGCTTCTTTCAACCTGCCCTGTTGTGCTAATTCAGATTGAATCCAACAGTGTCTAATGCTGCTTTACCAGGTGTGAAAACAGAAGGACTGTCTAAATTGCTGCAATGGAAAGTCTGGACCTGTTCCTCTGAGAAACTGGACTTCACCTTGATGCCAGGGCAGCATGCTCAAAGGGCACACAACCCTGCACATCTGATTGTAAAAGGGAAAGCTGTTAAGGTGTGTTTCACAGTAACATCCTCTCTCTCCCTGCTTTATCCTGAGCCAATCTCGTGCTCAGTGCCTTACGTGGATGGCCTTGGGTCAGGCAGTGTGGCAGGGCTCTCACAGCTCCCATCAGAGCCCTCTGCCTCCTGTGTGCCACAGGAAACAGCATCTCAGTGCCTTCTGCTACAGGACTAGGAAGTCACTGGGGCCTTTTCCATTCTGGCCTTTCAAAGTATTGCCAAAACACTGTTTTGACTCTTATTAGCTCTGTTTTGTGAACACTGGTGATGTTGTTGGACTTTTCACGAGTTAGCTGTTCTCCCCCCAGGTGTTCCAGCCTTTCTGGAGCTGACCTGGTGGTTCTGTTCCCCCCAGTCCATAAGACCTGTTGTAAAGCCCTTGTCTTTCCCAGGGCAGCTGTTTGGCTCCAGGGCGAGGCTTTATCAGCTGCTCCAGCCTTGGCTCTTTAGAAACAATCCTAGCTCCTGGCTCTTTTTGGGCTCACATGTCTTCTACGTAGAAATTCCTGAAGCCCTTATCAAGGCAGGAACGCCGCCGAGCAGTTTCTGCCTCTTCGAGGTCAGCACTGACTGTTTTGTGTCTCTTGGTAGCAACAGTGTTTTCTACAGGAAAACCAAGATTAAATGTAACCTTGCAATCATCTGCCCCTGCTCAAAGTTCTGCTCTAGGTGGGTGTGGTTGGTTGTGTTTTGGTTTTTTACTTTTCTTTCTCATGGGCCAGTAAGTATAGAACCTATGTAAAACAACTTCAAGTGTCTTAATGCAGTTAACCAGCCAGTTTGTATACTAAGGACCAAAGCAAAAAAACCAAAACGAAACCCTAGGATAAAAATCATTCCATTCAATGTTGCTTGTTTAGGGCAAAGTTGTGCTACTGAGGAACTGGGAGATTCCTGTACTTAAATCACGTGTGCCATTCCAGAAGTGCAATTTAATGTTTATTTTACTGATTGTCTTGACTCAAAGGTTGTGCCATGAGGAGTCCAAGTGGAAGTGTAAGGAGTTGATGAGTGGAGGAGGCACCCACGGCCCTGCCTGCTGCAGGGGGCTCGGTGCCAGTGCCTCTCCTGTCAGTGCTGTAGTGGCCTCCCAGCCTGGTGCTGCTGGTCTTGGACAAAATGCAACTCCTTTGCTATCACCAGGCAGCAGTTGCCACATTTTTGACTCTCTGAAGCTCACTTGTGTTGCAAGCTGACTGCAGGAGGGGAAGGGAGCAGAGGTGGCCTCTGCTTGCACAGAGGAGTGTGGCCCCTGCCACGTGCTCTGGGAAGGAGTTCAGCTCTAGGTTTTGTTTCAGACACCTGTATTAAACTAGAATTGATTGGCCAGGGAGAAGGAAGAAGCACTGTGTGTGTGTGAGGCTTCAGCTGGTGCAGGATCCTGGCCTGCTGACAGCTGCTATCATAGGTGTTAAACCACTCGGGTTGCCTGAAGTCTCTGGTGTGCTGAGCTCTTGTGAGGCAAAGTGTTATTGGCAAGTAGTACATGAGCATGATGTGAAATGTGTTAGACTCTGAGTGAGCCTCTTGCAGCATATGGTCTGGTCTGTACTGTCTGAACTGTGTTGATTTGCAGATTTGTGATACAAGTGATGCTCATCCTACAGACACATAGCAAATCTTTTGTTTAAAAAATATATTTCGCTTTGTGCGTGTAACCAAGTTGGACAGAAGACAACTGTGCCACTGCTGTTTACATGACTACAATGTGTACTGCTCCTCTGTCAAATGTTACCATATGCCTTATGTGTTTCAAATGTTAATTAAAAGCATAACAAAACCTTCCACAGTATGCTGCTCAGGTTTCTGTTGTTGTGAACGCTGTGCCCACAGCTCAGGGCAGGTTCAGCTGACAAAGGAGGAGATGCCTCTGCTCTCAGTGACAGCTGTTCATTGTTGGCTTGAGTGTTGTTCCTGACACTAATCCTGGAGGGCAGCCATGGTGATTTTTTGTTTGTGAAGCCTTTACCTGGGCTCTGCACTTCATATCTGGGTGTCTCAGTAGCCAGGTGGGACTGAAGTGGGTGCCTGAGCTGAGGGTAAGACAAGGCATGAACAGCCACTACCAAACATGAGAATAAATCCTATTTATTTGTCAGCATAGAGACTGTCCCAGGCAGGCAGCTGCTGTGGCTGCTGAAAGCTGTTCATGTTCTCCTCAAGAGAGCACCAGGTCACCTGCTGGCCTCAGAGCAGGGGCTGGGGAGGGGCTGGAGCATGGGGCTGGGGGCCTGAGAGCTGACACTAAGGACAGCTCATCTCCAACCCCAGCTCTGGCAGCAGCTGAGCTGGAACCTCTCTGTTGTGGCAGGAGGTGGAAGAGACTTCCAGAAGCTGGGGCTGGATGAGGTGCAGACTCTTGCCCAGGTTTGTGTCTGCTACTGAAAGCCAAACAGGGCTCAGGCTGCAATCAGCTCTGTGATTTCAGGACATGCATCCAAGAGGAGCTGGAGTTTCAGTGAAGTTTCAGCTCCATGCTGGGGCCTCCATGGGGCAGGGACAGAGGTGCTGCTCTTTGCTAATGTGCAATGGTCTGGCTACATGTGGGGAAAGCAGAAGCTCCTTCAATAAACACCTGCTTTTTCCTGAGCTGTCTCTGTTAAGCTGCAGTTTTCTCAGCAAGAAGGGAAGGTGAAGGGAAGCCACAGGCTGTGGCTGTGGGAGAATCACATGAGGCCCAGTTTATTGAGAACTGTGCCAACCTCATGGAGGTACTGAGCATCTGGGTAGCCATTCCTGTGGGGCAGAGAAGAAGCACTGTAAATCCTGCTGAAGTGCCAAAACCACAGTGGGAAGCAGCCCTTTATTTTTGCCCCACCCTTTCAGAGGGGCTGAGAGGGGAAGTCCTGCTCCTGGGATGTCCTGCTGCCTGCAGGCACAGCTTGTACCCAGCACAGGCATGGGAAAAGCTGTAAGTGAACAGGGCCCACAATTCTTGTCCATGGGGAATTACAGGTTTCCACACCACTTATGGATGTGGGATGGGCAATGGCTTTTGCTCCAGCTGGAGAGTGCCAGGTCTGCCATGCCATAGCTGCCCTGCAAGCTGAAGCAAAGGGAAGCACCAACTCTGCCACTGTGGGAGGGTGGAAGAGCCATCCCTGCCAGAATTTGTTGAGCTGAAGCCCATGGTTCTCCTCCTCCCATTGCTAAAAAAAACCACAACCATACCCAGAAGCTTAGGATGAGCTGGGCCATACCTGGCTTTGCCTCCCTCCCAGGAGGTTTTGTGGGGGATAGGGCCCCATGTTACTCTTTCCTCTCCATTGCAGGACTTGATCTGGAATGTCAGTCCACATTCAAATGCTTTCTTCAGCAGCCTTGCTATCTTCAGCCCTTCCTTGTTATCAGGCAGGAAGGCACAAAAATTCCCCCCTTTGTAAGGGTGTCCTGGGCGAGGGTCCCCAGCCTTAGAACAGGAATAAGACATTTCAAACAACAGCTGGAGTGTTTTGCCTCTGAAGGGATTTCTAAGGTTTGCCTAGCTTGAAAACCACACTCATGACCATGAACCCCATGGGCTGATAGTCACTGTTGATAAAACCAGAGGTCACATGCTCTTGAGAAGCAGCAAGCTGCTCCAAAACCTGCTGTGGAGCTTTTTGCCTTTCATAGGTTAATATCTCTGCTGCTTTGCATGTGGGACAGGGAGCTGTGGCTGCTCTTTCCCCCACCCAACCACCCTGACAGCCCCCCCAGTGTGGGCTGCAGTGGGATGGGGAAGCTCTGTGGTGGTACCTACCTTCTGCACGCCATCAGGCATGCTGTAAGCAAGCTGAAGTGTTGTGTCCCCATAGTATCCAGGCAGGCTCTGAGACAAGGAGGAGATCTTCAGTGTCCCTGGGATACTGTAGCTTGGGACAGCTGAGAAGGATTCACAGCCAGCTGGCTGCATACTGTCTACTGCAAAACATGTCCTGCACAAGGTGTGACCACAGGAGCCCTGGCAGGTCACACCTGAGCCCTTGCAAGTATAACACTGGTCCAGAGGGATGGTGCTGCTTTCCTGTCCAAGGCTGGGGTCTCTTCTCTGCTGTGATGGGAGGTCAGGCTCCTCTTGCTCATTGCTCCTGCCCCCTGGGAGCTGGGCCCTTCCCCAGTCTGTGGGCTCTGCTGTAGGTGCCTCTTGGGCCACAGCTGGTGGTGGCTCAGCAGCCATGGCCCTGGGTGGCCAGGTGTGCAGAGAGTGAGGAGCTTCATGAGCTACAGGGACTGGACAGTGCTGCTGTCCCATTGCTTCATTGTGGCCTCCTCTGCTCTTGTCTCTTGTAAACTGGAATCTGTCTGGCAAGACTTGTTTTAGCTGGGTGATGTCAGGTTCCCCCAGAGCCAGTTTTGTCTTCATCTGTTCCTGGAACTCCCTCAGGCTAGGAGGGCTTGGCTTATCCCCTGTACTAATGTTCAGAAGGCTGCTTCCTCTTCTTCCAGACCCAGAATCAATATAGCCCGTGGCCTCTTCCTGCCCCCAAGCCTGCTGGTACCTCCAAGGACTGGGGGACCTTTCCTTAGTCTCTGGCAACCAGGAAGCCCTGAGCACATCTGTAGAGTTTATTTTATCGATGATGTTCAGGTGCTGTAGGGCATTCAGGCTGCCAGGAAGGGCTACATCCAGCACTGAGTCCTGGCTTCTGCTTGGCTGGATGACACTTGATCTCTCTGGTCCAGGAGACATGGATGGAGACTTCATGGCACAGAGCCTCCTGGAAGAAAACATGTGGAAGGCCTCAGTCACTCCTGGCAGCATCTCCTTGGGGCAGGCAAGATAGAGCTTGTACTTGTCTTTGCTGAGTCCAACCTGGAAGGATTTTCCTCGCAAGAGGCTGCACAGTTCACTCAGGTCACTGTCATCTGGACCACTGACAGCAAGCTCTGAGTAGCTCACACTCTGACACACCAAGTCAGGGCACTTCTGCACAAGATCTTCCACCTTCCATTTGGCCTGGAGCAGCCTTTTCCTGTCTTCTGCCTGCAGCACCAGCACTGTGCAGTCCCCAGCGTGGCGCTCCAAGATGTGCACCCCTCCAGCCCTGCACAGCTCATCAATAGTGGCATGGCAGACATCTTTCAGGTAAAACCACTGCAGAGTGTCCAGGCTTATCTCCTCACTCACCATGCTGATCTCTCCACAGTTACTGCTTTCCTTTAACCTTGTCAGGGAGAAGCTGTTGGAGCGTCGCAGCACAGGCCTGGATGCAGAGGGTTTGCAGCCTGAAGCAAAAGAGGTCCATGTCACATCACAGTTGCTGGAGGGGCGACAGTAGCCAATTGGACCTGAGCCTTTAGAGACCTCAGGATGCTGAGAAGTGCTGTTTTCTTTGCCTGTAAAGGGCAACAGCATCTTTTCTCCTCTGAGTCTGGCACCTCCTTCCACATGGCCCCTTTCTGTGGGGTCATTCTGCTGAGGCTCTGCTGCTGACCCCACAGCTTTATTTGTCATAGGGGTGGGAGGCTGATACTGCTGGGTCAGTGCCCTTGGGTCACTCTGACCAGGAGCATCTATCTCTGATGAATGTTTCCCAGAAAGCTGTTCCTGTCCCATTATTGGAGAGTCCTGATTCACCAAGAAGCCCTGGGCAGCCTGAGATTTGTCAGCTTTTGGGGTGCTGAAGTTGGCAGCTAGCTTGTGCTCACCTTTCAGCTCTGACTTGCTTGGGCTAAGTCTTGTGGTTGAAGTATTCACAGGAGATTTGGCCAGGTGTAATGCAGCCTCTGTGGTGCCAGAGGGCTGGGAACTGCTCAGCATGTCAACCGTGTGTGCAGCACCTCTCCCGGTGACCGAATCCTCGAGGAACTGCTTGGCCTTAGACACATCAACAAGGTTTCCAACAAGATAAAGCTGCTTCACATCCTCATGGCAGAGCAGCTGGGGATACAGCTCCTTCAGCTCACGTGTCACGGCCCTGACTGCCTGGCTGTCCATTCCCAGCCCTTCCTTAGCAATCTTCTCCTTGTGCAGGCTCACCTCCAGCTGCTGGTAGAGCTGCTGCAGGGCCAGGCGGGCCTGTCTCAAGGCATCTGTGTCCCCAGACACACCTCCAGATGGCTGCAGGTACACTACAGCAATGCCATCAGCACTGACATCCACCACATCCACGTGATGTTGGTGCAGCACACCCTGGAACTCAGCAGCACAGAACCTCTGCATGTACAAGTAAATGTCCAAGTCCATTGTGAGGGAAAAGTCCTCCAGCTTCCCCAAAAGTCCCGCAGCTTCCTCACCCACTGGGCTCTGAGGTGATGGGACTTTAGCTGCCATTTCTTGCACCTGGTCCAAATCTGGCTGCTTTGCTGTCTCCTGTGCTGATTCAGTGGAGTCAGGCACTTGCTGGTGATCAGGCGTTCCCATCTCTTTGGCCCCACAGCTGGAAGCTGGTGTGACCATCTGGCCAGTGGCTTCTCTCTTGAGGTTCAGTCTGCCCAGCAGCTCTCTGCTGAAGGTCTGCAGCTCAGTGAACGGCCCCTGGACTATGCACTGCATATTCTTTGAGTCAAAGCTGAAGTGTATATTTTTGTACTCTTTGTGCAAGTCCTTCAGGAGGGTTTTGCCCGTGGGCAGCTTGCTGTAGTCAATTGTCATGCTCATGTGTATGAAGATCTGCAAGTAGACAGCAAGGGAGTGAGAGAGCAAGGACCAAAACCAACCCCTTTCAAAGGCACAGAAGACAAGTGGCCCCTGCATTACTGTGACACACTCTTCCACCTCTCTCCCTCAGCATCCTACTTTCAAGAGAGATGGACCCTGACACAGACAGCACCAAAAGACCCAGACTAAGCAACTCCTTGACCTTGCACACTTGTCAAAAGCCTTCTGCAAACAAGGAATCAGAGGGGGAAATTGCACAGATAGGGTCATATTTCTACACACTGGGAGCTCTTCAAAAAGCCCAAACCGAAGAAATCCACTATTGCTTCTGCATCTAAAATGCAGTTGCTCTCTTGCCTTTGCAGAGCTTCAGCTCCAGATCTTCAAGCACTTTTGGTACCACAGGCTTGCAAAAAGGTCTGCAAGGCCAGGCTAATGCCCATGCCCTTGGTTTTGGGGCTCAGACATGAAAACAGAAGACATGGCTACAGCCACGGTCTCAAGACTGGAGGAAGAGGTAAGAACTCTGCAGTGCTCCATAGACACCAGCATGTCTGTATGCTAAGCTTTCCTGAGAATGAAAGAGGAACAATAAATTGTAAGTCCAGCTGATGACACAGCAGAGGCATTAACAGGATCCCCTGTGTGGCTCCAGATGGACTGGGGAAAAGTGTCTGTTCTCTTCCAGCCTGACTACCCTTCATTTGACAGGCACAAATGCCAGATGACTGAGAGACAGCCTGCCTGCCTGTCCCTGTGCTATTAGCACAGGAAAAAAAAAATCTTAATTTGAATAAGAATGAGAATGGATTTAAGTGTAATTAAGATGAAAGGAGAGAGTGAGGTCTCCCTTCTCAAGCTGCTTGCCAGGCACAGAGTCTGTGTGGGAGCAGCTGGGGCTGCCAATCCCCTCAGTACCTCATTGGGGCTCAGCTCTGCAGCGTGGGGCGTCACCTCCAGCGGGTACTGTGTCTTTCCAATCGCCAGCACATGGTTTTTCACCTTCAAGATCCTCTGGGCCACTGGTGGGAAAAGCCACCCAGACCTGCGTCAGCCCAGCCAAGGGACAGCAGTGGGGTGGGGGAGAGGGGATGGTGGGGTTGGGGACAGCAGGACAGGGGAGGGTGGGCAAGGCAATGTCAGGGCTGGGGATGGTGGTACAGGGGGTAGCAGGACAGGGACAAGTGAGGCTTGGGGTTGGTGGGACAGGGCAGAGGGGGCTGGGGATGGTGGGACAGGGAAGAAGGGGGCTGGGGAAGGTGGGACAGGGCAGAGGGGGGCTGGGGAAGGTGGGACAGGGCAGAGGGGGGCTGGGGATGGTCGGACAGGGCAGGCCCCCGAGGGTCCCGCGGGCGTTACCTTCCGGCGCCTCGAAGGTGATGAGGGCGCAGGGCAGGGAGCCGGGCAGCACCCGGACGTTGGCAATGTCGCCGCCGCCGTTGCGGGAGCGCAGGAAGTGAATGGTCAGCTTGTCAGCCGCCCTGTCGGGAGGCAGCTCGGCCGGGAAGCCCTGCACCCGCACCGTGCGGCCCGCCATGCCCGCGGGGGCGGCTGCCCGAGCCCCGCCACACCGGCAGGGCCTCCCGGGAGCCCCGGCGACGGCTGCCGCGCTTCACCACACCGGGCCCTCGCCGCCCGGTCCCGCCGCTCCGGCCTCCGCCCCGGCCCCGCCGCCGCGGGCAAACGAAAGCGAAAGCGGAGCCGCCCCGCCCTGGGCCCGCGGGAGAGCACGGCCCGGCCCCTCAGAGAGCGGCGGGGAAGGGCCCAGCCTCGCCCCGGTCCCTCAGAGCGCTGCCTAGAAGGGCCCAGCCTGCCCCCAGCCCGGCTCGGCCCCAACACAACAGACACGGTGGCTGCTCCCAACAGACACTTTAATTCCCCTCGTGCCCGCGGGTCAACGGATGCACGGAGCGCCTCAGCTGACGGGGCTGGCCAGGACTAGCCCGTAGCTAGGCAGGACTAGCCCGTGTCCTCCACGAACACGGCCACCCCTGTCCGCCCCGCTGGGACGTAGGCGAGGGCGTCCACCTCCCCGCCGCCGCGGCTGGCCTTCTGGAAGTGGATCTCCAGGGCGTCTCTCATGGACTCCACACTCAGCACATCGGGGATGCCCAGGAGCAGGACGGTCCTGGGGCAGCGGGAGGGCTGGAGCTGGGCAGAGCAGGGGGTGAGCAGCACAGCAGCGCTGGGAGAGGGGCTTCAGGAGCCCCCCAACCTGTGCTGCCTCTACCTAGGCTGGTAGGTGCTGCTTGCACAGGGTTCCTGCCCTTACCTGCACGTTAGAGATGTCTCCACTCATGCATGGTGATATTTTGATTTTGTATTTCGCTTTCCCAATGGGCACCTGGGTATGTCCTCTTTCAACTAGCGGCTCTGCCACTGCATATGGAGAGAAAAGCCCTGAGCTGCCCAGGTAAGCCCCAGGAGAGGTTCTGTCCCTGGCATAGGCACCAAGGCTGACACTGCCCAGCTCACCCACACCAGCACAGTTTTGGGGGAGGCAGGACAGCCTGGGGCTCACTGTATCTTCGCTGTTCCCCAAACACAGCTTCATCTGCTCTCAGGAGATTTGCCCCCAGAGCAGGCTGGGCTGTTCCACCCTTGCCAGCCACCCAGGCTCAGCACACCTCACACACCTCCATCCTGTGTGAAGGTCAGCACCACCTGGTGAGAGTCCTCCAGGAACTCCCTGCTCTCCACCTCGCTGCCCCCATTCTTTGTCTTGCTGAAGAAGAGCTCCAGCTTGTCCAGCAGTGCCTCCTTGGAGATGTCCAGGCTGGGCAAGTCAGACACAAGGATGCTCCTGCTGTTCTGAGACAGCCTGATCTGTGGGTGGCACCAGCCAGTCAGTGCCAGGGCAGGACTGGCCCCAGAGCTCAGGGGAGCAGTGCTGTGTGTGGCTGGTAGCAGAGCCCTGGTCGAGGCAGGCTCAGACAGGGGAAGCAGCGTGCCCAGGACACCCCCATGGCATGGGGACCCAGGGGCCCTACCTCCAGGGCAGATGGCAGCAGGATGTCCATTGGCACTGCCCGCACTCGCACTCTGCACTGGTCGAGCTCCTCCAGCTCCCCACAGCTCAGCTCCACCGTGTGCTCCCTCATCTCTATGATCCTCTGGGCCACTGCAGGCAGGGAGAGCCCCCGGCACAGGGGAGTGACTGCCCACTCCCAGAGCTTTCCAGGACAGGACACGGCACAGCAAAGGTGTTGGGGAGGGGGCACAGCCCCACACAAGGCAGGGAGAGGGGCAGTGCCAAACTCTGGCACAGGGAGGGGACACAGGGCAGGCCCAAAAATGATCGAGGACACCTGGCCTGAAGAGCAGTGCTCTTCTCACACTTACCCTCTGCCTCCTCAAAGGTGATGAGAGCTGAGCCCCCTGGCAGAGGGCAGTGGATCAGTGGGGTGAGCATCAGCTTGTTCATGTCCTCCTTGTTTGCTGTGAGTCCCTTAAAGATCATTTTCTTTTCTGGCAAGGCAGACAGTATCTAGGTACAAGTACAGACAGCACCTGGAGGAGACTGGACCCCGCACAGGGCATGTCCCTGCCAATCCATTGACTAGAAATAAACTCATAGCTCAAATAAACTGCTGGAGAACCTCAGCAGAGTTTCTCCCAGTGTCTGGCTGTGCCTGGAATCCCAAAGCCATGACCAGAGCTCCTGACCCTGGCAGAGGAGCTGTTCCAGTCATCACACAGTGCCCAGCTGCATTCACCTGCAGCTTCTCCAGCCAGACTTGTGCCTTTGCCAGCAGACCCACAAGTGCCCACACACACTCTGTTACCATCACAGGATCATTCCAGAGGACCTTCTTCTTCAACTCTTCCAGTTTATTTTTCAGAGCATGCTTCTCCTGCCTCAGTCTGTTGTTCTCTTCCTTTATTGCAGAAATCTGGAAGGAAAGAAGGAAAGAAAGAGTGGGAAGTAGGGAACACCAGGACACAAGGGGCTGCAGTACACTTCTGTTTTGAGCACAGAGCTCCAGCCCATTCTCCTGCTCTTGACTGCCTGCAGCTCTGCCCTGGTTCCTCTCCTTTGAGGACAGCCCTGCCATTGCTGCAGCACTGCCTCACTTCTTGGCACAGGCCTTGTATTTCCCATAAAACCTCCACTAGATCCTAAGCAAGTGATCTCAGAGCAGTGACCTGCATCACGCAGCCCCTGCCACCCTTCCAAACCAAAGACACGTCCACTGAACACTGACCTGGTGGGCTCTTTCTTCATCTCCATTTAAAGGCAGTTGTTGCTCTAAAATTTTATGAAGTTCTCCTTCTTTCTTCAGCCCTTGTGTCCTTTGCTGTGCAGCTTCCTTGGCCATTTGTAGCTTCGCACAGTCTTTCTCCAGAACACTGTAAAGCTCCTGCGAGAAGCACCATCAGACAGCAAGACCCTGATGACACTGAGTCACCCCCACCAGCCACCCAGCCCCGGCACAGGCTGTGCCCGTGGGAATGAGCCTGGGCTCTAGAACAGGCTCTCCTCTCCATGGGATTGCTCCTCTCTGCCGCCTCTGACTCGTAGTCCTACAGAAGAGACTGGGGCCAGGGCCGAGCGGGCGGAACCCGGACAGCCAGGACGCGGCCGGCCAACCCCCTCGGGAGCAGCCGGACCCACCTTGCACCGCTCGATCTCCTGCCGGAGCTGCTCGGGGCTCTTCAGGCTGTCGTCCTGCAGCCGGACGGATTCCTAAAGACAGGAGAGGTCTCAGCCGCGCTGCGCCGCCCCCCGCCCGCCGGTCCCTGGCTCTTCCTCACCTCCTCCGAGCCCATCCCCGCGGCGCTGGCGGCAGCACGGCCCGGAGCCCCGGTCCCGCGGGGAGCCCTGCCTACCGGGACCGCTCTCCCTGCTCCGTCCGCGCTACCGGGGACCCCGTGTCTGCTCTCGTCTTTCGGTTTCGTTTTCGCAAACTCGCCCCGCCCCGGCCCGTCCGAGCGCAGCCCCGACCGCGGCCCGAGGGCGGTGGAAGGCCGGGCCCGCCCAGCCCTGCCCGGTACCTCACGATTCCCCATCCCCGCCCCGCCTGCCTCGCCTTCCCTGAGCACCCACCTGGCCTGCCAGGAATGCACCAGCTACTAAATATAGGAATAAACTCTTCCGAACGAACCAGATACTAAATACAAAAACAAACTCTTCCTGCCTCAGTCTTGGATTTACAAGCAGACCCAGCCCCCGCTCCCCCCGTGGCCAGCAGCCAGCACCGCCCCGTTTGGGAAGCTGAAATCCAACACCCACAGGCCAGCCAACACTCAGCCCTAACCTGGAATCACTCATTTGCCTTCCCTCTCTCACCCTTTTTTTTTTTCCAGAGGGATCACCCAAGTTTTGGGAATAAGAGATTTCCCCTATGGCAAGATCCAGTAGCCTGCAGCTGCAGAAGGAAGCGCAGCCCTGGCCACACCTGGAGCAGCGCCAGAGGTGACACCTGCACAAGGCTCCACAAACGTACTGATGCTCACCTGGACTGCAATGGCTCCCTCCCCAGCTCTTAGAGACACAGAGCAAGCATGACCACACCACAAAGGCCACTGTTTGTTTGTTAAATAACAAAAAATACATGGTTTTTAATAAACATTTATTGATGCAACCTTGTTACACCTTTAGAATCGCAGCTTCTGGAAGAACCACTTATTCTTGCCAGTTTTGTACCTGAAAGAGAACACACAGATTAAAGGATGGGTATTAGCAGGTAACAGCAACAAACCTGTAGCTGAGCTGTCCCAGACAGACAGAATGTAGCACCTAATTCACCCAGAGATAATTCACCTGTTCTCTATGGTCTGAGCTACAACTAAACCCACTTTAAATATTGAAACTGCAAGGGAAGCAAGAGCCAGGGTCCAAATTTCTCATGAAAGACACCAGCACTGTGGCAGTTTCCACCCCAACGGATACAAGCACAGGACACAGCCATCCTGCTGGACACCTCATGTGGCAGGGGGAGATGCCCTTGGAGAACAGCTCAGGGGCTGCCTGAGACACTGTGTCCCACTGAGGCCACACAGCTCCTTACTCTGAAGGAGCTTCTGAACAGAAAACCATAAAGAAAGAGCAGAAACCCAAGCACTCCCACACAAAGGTCAGCACAGCCCTGGCCCACCCAGCCCAGTGATAAGAGAGAGGATGAATGGGCAATGATCTTGTCAGATCATCCTGTGGCACCTGAAAGCCCCACAGGTGCTGGCATGATGGTGCACACACACACCCTGGTGAAAGGAACACACTCAACAAACATGCATGCAAAGAAGCTGGGGTGGAAGTGCCAACTTAGAAACACACAGACTGCAGCACAGTGACACCGACCCCTCACACCAGTAACAGCACAAACACCACTGAAGAGACGAACTCCCAACTCACCTCTCCTCAAATTTCACCTTGGCTTCACGTCTTGCTTTGCGTTTCAGAGCGGGATCCCTGAACACGTCCTTATTGACCACTGTTTTGTCCAGGGGAATATCCACAGAATACCTGGGAGAGAGCAGAACAGTTCACAAGGGGCATGGCACCTGGCACAGGGCTGAAAACCAAGCAGAGCCAGGATCAGTCAACACTCATTCTAGTGTCCAGACAAGGAGTTACAGCTCGTAAAGTCTCCTCAGCTCAGGAATCACCAAACCACCAAAGCAGTCTCAGTTCAGCCTATAAAGCGAACAACCATACCCTTTCTGAGGGATATGCAGCTCTGTCCCATGTGGTGCCTGGGAGCTGCTCTGAGAGCCCTGAGGCACAGTAAGAAATGGCTCTGTCAGCTCCAGACCCTCGCAGCCGTCAAACTGCTCACCTCCTGACACCCCCTGAGCAAAGGGAAGATCAGTGTGGCTGAAATAAGAGCCAGCTGCCTCATTCCAAAAGCCCATTAATATTTCCACTCAGCCTCAGACCCCAACTCCATTTGTGCAGAGCCTGAGCCTCACATTCACTCAGCCACAGCATTAACAGTTTGGTAACTCTCGGTGTTCAGTCGAGAACACAAGAACCACGAAAGCAGCCAAGACCCCTGCCGCCAGCAGCACTCACCGGGTGGGCATCAGGTGGTTGTAGTTGTAAACCTTCACGAAGGACTTGATCTTGGACCTTTTAGCGATCTTTTTCTTGCCCATGGCAGCAGTCACCTTACGTGGGTAGCGGTCGATGCCGGCCACCAAGGCGTGGCTGTACGGCCGGTCCGAGGTGCCATCGTCGATGTTCTGAAACACACAGGCCGCGGCGGCGATGGCACCGAGGAGCCGCGGCCCCGGAGGACCCGCGCCCGTGCCGCCCCCCCGGCTCCCGCTCGCCCCGGCAGGACAGCGCGGACCCGCGCCCGCCCCGGCCCCGCCGGCCCAGCCCCACGCTCACCTTCACGATGACGGCCTTCCGCCCCGAGTAGCGGCCGGCCAGCACCAGCACCACCTTCCCCGGCTTCATGAACTTCCCCATCTCTGCGGACACAGCAGCCGGCAGTCAGACCGTGCCCGCCACCCTCGCCCCGGCCGCCACTCCCGCGGATGGCGGCGGATCCCGCTCCCGCCCGCACTCACCGAGGCTCCGCTGCGATGGCGCTGGGCCGGAAGGCAAAGGGAACGCTGCGCCCGGCTTTTACCCAGACAGCCTGCGTCACTTCCGCCGCGCAGCCGGGAGGTGCTGCCGGCGCCGGGCGGCGGCGCCGTGTCCGCCTCAGCCACCGCTGTCCGGGCACGGCGGTGCCGGTGTCCGCTTCCCCCGTTCCCCCACGCACAGCGGTGCCGAGTCCGCCTCAGCCACCGCTGTCCGGGCACGGCGGTGCCGGTGTCCGCTTCCCCCGTTCCCCCACGCACAGCGGTGCCGAGTCCGCCTCAGCCACCCCCGCCCCGGCGGTGCCGGGTGTCCGCCTCGCCCGCCCCCTCCCCGGGCACGGCACAGCCCCGGTAACGGACAGAGCACACGGGACGGCGGCGGGCTCGGCCCACAGGTAGTACAGCGGTATTTAATATACCCCGCGGGACACCGGGCTGCACTGACCCCCCACAGAAGCCCGGAACAAGGAGCTGGGTCCGTCGGACAAAGCGCCCCGGCAGCCCAAGGGACACAGACTGCAGAGCCGCTGGAGGAGCCCCCGGGCACCTCCGGCACGGCCCTCCTCTTCTCCTACCGGGGGAGGCCAAGTCGCCTGTGACTGGGCAGCCCCCACACCCGCCAGCTCCCTCCTCCACGAGGGATCGTGTGTGTGCAAGGTGTAGAGCAGAGACTGTGATAAATAACCACAAAGGAGCTCAGCTGCACATCCCACGGGCCTTCCCCCACCTGCAGGCCCCGTGGCCAGGCCTCTGCCCCCACCCCCAAACACTGGGCAGGGCAGTTTGGCCTGAGAGCAGCAGGGAGTGGGCAGGGCGAGGTGCTGCCGCCCAGCCTGTGGCCTCCAGCCGCTCTGCATCAGACAACACACTGCCAACATCACAACACCCTAAGATTTTCCTAAAAGCAAATACCAAAGAGACAAACTTGATCTTACAAAAGCCAGGCTTCTTGAGCCCAGCAGCTGCCTACTAGTGAAAAAATGGATGAACGACAATAAAAACACATCAAAACGCATCTTTGATGTTTTTCAGCTGCCGAACAGCCAGGTCAACCGGGAGGTTGAACTTCAAGTTGCTCAGGCGGCTGAGGAGGGTGAGCGCGCTTTCGAAGCCGGTGTTGGCCATGTAGCTCCAGGGCTGGTAGTGAGACTGAACCAGAGCTCCAGACTTGCAGATGAGGTTGAGCCACGAGACCAGGCGCTGCTCGTTCAGCGCCATGCACACCAGCGCCTTCAGCTCCGAGTCCGCGCTGCGCTTGAAGGGGCCGTGCTCCGTGAGCACCGTGTGGATGGCTGCCAGCAGGCTCTGCTTGGGGGTAGCCACCACTGCTCCTGTCACAGGCAAGGCGAAGGACTGGGACAGCTTGCGAGCTGGGGATTCCACGAAGGCTCGTCCGTTCTTAGCGTTGTAATACTTGACAAAGAGCTCCCAGGGGTGCATGGTCTGCGGCGAGGGAGTGAAGGCGGGAATCAAGCACGCGATGGGGGCCAACACCAGGCTCATGCCTGGGGAAGAGGCGTAGAGCCCGTGGGCCAGCAGGTCCCGCAGGGCCACCGTCAGCTCCCTGCGCACAGCCAGAGTCAGCTCGTCTCTGCCTCCCAGGGGAACGTCCTGCAGCTCAGAGGAGCAGATAACGTGCTCTGCCTGCTGGTGTTTCAGGGCTAGCTGCCTCACCCGCTCCACCGACAACTCCAGTTTCTCTATTAAGGGGGAGAAGTCCTGGTTGTCTTGGTTCTTCTGCCAGAGGGTGCGAGGGATCTGACCCGTGGCACAGCCAAACTGGCTGACAGCAAAGATCTGCAGCACGGCCAGCACGCGGCGCATGAGCTGCAGGCCCGTTTCTTGCATCCTTCTGGCATCTTCTGGGTTCACTGACCAAGTTAGAAAAGAGAAAAACATGATCTAATTAGGGAGCCAACAACTCTGCTTGTTCATACACACAAAGGAAGTGCAAATATCTGGAAATCCCTTCAGGTTAGCATACTGAGTAGCAGCAGATGCCTCGTGCTATATTATTATATTTCCAGCAGGTTCAAGGGATAAGTAGGGAGGTCTCAAACTCTAAAGAACACTGGATTGTAGCCCTGATTTTGTAAGACTTTGTTAAGCCTTCTGATGTTTACATTCTTTCAACAAACTTTCTCACACACAGTTCTGTAAATAACCTATGTTTTGCATTCTTTCATGGAGGTGGAGAGAATTGATGGACCCTTGGTCTGTCCAGTGGCATTGGAGAGGTGGCACTGTCACCCTCCAATCCACTGTCACCTCTGGAAAACTACAAATGTTGGAGTCAGAAAACAAAGATGCTTTTTTTTTGTTCCCCTCGAGAGCAGCAGTGTCTGTGTCATCATTTCGTGCCTTATCACAACACTGGATCCCTCCCAGCTCCCTGTACCTGCTCTCAGAGCTCAGAGCCTGAAGAGCATGAATTAGTGTGTGTTTTGCACCAAGTATCAGCAGTCTCTTCCTGACTCCCATTGAGGACTGAGCCCACCCTCCATGCAACATGCTCAGGCTCTGTGACTACTCTGGGGATCCCATGGAAGGTGGGTAAAGGAACAGGACACAGGCCTTCAGCAGAGAGAATACCAAAGCACAGAAACCAGCTGCCAGGAAAAAGCACACAGTGACTGGCTCGTGCTCATCAGAGCTCCAGGAAGGAGCTGGAGCTTTGCTGACAGTGCTGAGCCCAGCAGTGCCCACCTCTGTTCCCAGAAGGTCGGGTGCTGGGTTTGTAGGAGCCTCCACAGTCACAGTGGCCATCTTCTGCCTTGCCAGAGCTTCCAACTTCATCTGCAAAAAGGATTTCACATCATTATTTCACATTTGTGAATTTCATCTGTGTATCCCAAATATCAAGGTCAACATTCCTCAGACCCCTATAGACCTCTTTTGTCACTCTATCAGTACTTTTCCTCACCATCAGTTTAGAGAGATTTGTACTCTCCTGTGACCCAGAAGCTGTTCCTCCATCTCCTGACATCTGTGACTTTCCTCCTCATGACTACGTCAGGGAATTACAAAGGAATTCAGTCTGCTCATTCAAAAACTCATCACTGACCCTGAATGAAGTTGATGAACATTTCGAGGTCCCTTATCTGGGTCTTCAGCTGTTCCACCAGCTGCTCCTTCACCCTGGCTGGGTTCACAATCTGTGCTATGGCAGCATCCACCCTCTGCCGCAGCTCCTCGGGAGAGAGTGTTGCAAAATCTTCACTCAAGTCCATGTCCAGCTTCTTTATCAATTCATTTATAATCATCTGCAAAACACAAGTGAGCAGTGCAATTTCACCACGAGGCACTGCTGCCCAGGAGCTTCCAGTACTCCTTTCCCAGAGGCTCCCTCAGAAAGTGGATATCTTTACTGCACAGAAATAATTGCAAAAGACACATGACAGGTTGACATATAGACAAACTCCTGATACTCTACAGCTGCTGGTGAGAAATACAGACTGATGAGTGCCTACAGTATGTAGGACACTCAGAAGGGCTAGGGAATACAGCAGGAGGATTTGTGTGGCTTACCCGTTGCCTTTCCATAACCACAGACTGTGGTAGAGAATCATAGCTGCCCTCTTGGTAAGCAAAGGTCTCTAGGTCATCCAGCTGTGTCTTGAGCTGCAGGATCAGCTCTCTCTGCTTCTCTTTCTGGACCTCAATTTGCTCCTGCTTCTCTCGCTCACCCTGAAAAAAAGTTATCAGTAAATAAAATTGAAGGTTTATTGTCATTCCCAAGCCACAGAGAACAGGATTATGATGTGAGGAGTATCTCCTGTAGCTCATGTACTTCACTAGTCAGCACTGCAAACCAGTCTGAGAGAGAAATGTGAGCACCAAGCAGAGGTACCAGCTACATCACCTCATCTCATAAGAGAGGGGAACACCTCTCCAGACCCTTTGCATCCATGTCCTGATCCACAAGGCCAGGGATCCAGGAAGAAAGAGGCCAAATAACACGTACATATCACAGATCCTCTGAGTCAGCCGTGCTGTACCAGGGCGTGGAGCGGTGACACACCACTCAGGGCTCTAGGGCACATCCCTGCGAGCTGGCTGCGAGTCACCAGGAGCCTGTGCAGATCTGGCGCTGAGCTCCGTGCAAACCCGAGCACCGCGGGCAGCGCAGCCGGGATCGCAGCCGCCGCCAATGGGCTTCAGGCGGGGTTAAGCCCACACACCGACCTCGGGGCTATTCCCGGCAAAGGCTCCCCTCAGCCCGGCGCGGGCACTCACCGGAGCGGCGCCCAGACCGTGGGGCAGCGGCGCGGGGCAGCCGCGGAAGGCGAAGTCCTCGAGGTCGCGGAGCAGGCGCTGCTGCTCGGCCGGGCCGGCCCGGGCCACCTGCCGCAGCCGGAACTGCACCTGAGCGAAGTGCGAGGCGAGCGCCAGCAGCGCCCCGTGCAGCCGGCGCCGCTCGGCCCGCAGCCGCGGCAGCGACTCGGGCGACTCTCCCCCTGTGGCCGCCGCCTCTTCGTCCTCCTCGTCCTCATCTTCTTCTGCTGACACGGCGCCCACGGGCGCCCAGCGCTCGCCGGGGCCCAGCGAGCCGCCCTCTCCCTCCATAGCTGCCGCTACCGGCGCCGCGACGCCGCCGCCATCTTGGCGCTGCGGGGCGGGACCGGGCGGGGCCAGCGCGNCGCGGGTTGGCTGCCCCGGGCCTGGCCCGGCCCGGCCTGCCCGGTCCCCGCGCCCGGCAGCCGCGCCCCCGGCCCGAAATAGCGCGGGGCGGGGTCGGCACCGCCATGGCGAGGTGAGCACGACCGGACGGGACAGGCAGCGCACGGAACCCATGCACGGTGCCCGGTGCCCGGTAGAGGCACTGCCCGACAGGAGCCTCCGACCTGGAGCAGTGGGGAGCGCCGCCGGGCCAGGCAGAGGGAGCGGACACAGGCCAGCCCGGCCAGGGGAGTGTGGGACGGCAGCGGGGAGAGTCCCGGGGCCAGTGTCCGCTACCCACCCCCGCCCGGCTCCCTCTGCCCGTCCCGGGGCTCGGCCCAGGCAGAGCCCGTGTCCGGGACCCCTGCCCCGCGCGGGCCCTGCTGAGCTCTGCTGGGCACCGGGAAATGCCCGCTGTGATGCCCGCTGGTGATGCCCGCTGCTCTGCTCTTCCCCAAGGCAACCCGCAAAGACACTGTGGTACGACCGGCCGCGGTACGTGTACCTGGAGTTCTGCGTCGAGGACAGCACGGACGTGAAGGTCGTCATCGAGGACCACCGGCTGGTGTTCAGGTGAGCTGCCGCTGCCCTGCCTGCCCTGCTCTGGGGGTGCTTCAGAGGAGCGGGAGGGCTCTGTGAGAGGAGAGCACGCCCGGCCTCAGCTCTCTCCTAAGGCCGGTTGTTACAATGTTTGCAGTTGCAAAAATGCGGACGGTGTGGAGTTCTACAATGAGATCAACCTGTACGCCAGAGTCAACTCCAAGGTGAGGTTTCCCACCAACAAACTGTTCTCTGGCAGGCTGTCAGGCTCAGAGTCAGAGCCAGTCTGTGCAGTCTTGAGCAACACTGCTTAACACTGGATGCTGCCCATCCTGAGAGTGTCAGTGGGGTGAGCCTGAGAACCCCAACCCTGGGGCTGATACTCACGCTGCTGCCTTGAGCCAGAAACAACCTGGCTCTGTGCTTCTGTGACAGCCTGCACAGGGCTGAGCTTTAACCCTGTGCAGAGAGGAGCCTGGCAGACACTGAGGCACCCCTGATCCCTTGGCAGGACTCACGGGAGAAGCGCTCTGACCGCTCCATCACGTGCTTTATGAGGAAGTGGAAGGAGAAAGTGGCCTGGCCACGCATCACCAAGGAGAACATCAAGGTGTGTGTGGAGCCTGGTGCCTCAGTGCATGTGCTATCCCCACTCAGCACCTTGTGGCTCCTAGGAACCAACCTGCCCCCAGGACAGACACAAAGGCTTCCAGAGGGGATCCCAAGACAGAGCTCCCAAAAAGCCCTACCTGATAATCACCACTAGCCCACAGACTTCTGCCCTCCTGGAAGGCTGTGGCACCCCTTTTCCTTGACACACTCAGGACTATGACCAGTGCCTGCAGGCAAAGGGACACTGCTGCTTCCTGCCCCTGCCCAGTCTGACAAGGCCCCTTGCCTGTGCAGGAGCTGCCCCTGGGCTGCAGGTCCCTGTGGTGCTGCTCTCCCTGCTCAGAGGATGCTCTCTGTGCCCACAGCCAGCCTGGCTCTCCGTGGACTTTGACAACTGGCGAGACTGGGAAGGGGACGAGGAGGTGGAGAGGGCCATGGTGGAACAGTACGCAGAGGTGAGCTGGGCCACCGGCCTCAGGATCATGGGCACATCGTACGGGTGTGTGGCACGGGGGAACGCCAGGCATTCGTGGATCCAGACGTTTGTTTCCCATCCAGATGCTGGAGAAGGTGACAGAAAAAGGCCCCCCGCCAGCCATGGATGACCTGGATGTAAGTACCACCTGCCAGCTGCTTCCTGATGCCCTGCCGAGCACAACCCAGCCTCAGCCTTCCGCCGGCTCCGGGGCACCGGCAGCACCCCCCGCTGCACCCCTCGGGCAGCCTGGAAACGCTCCCCGGGACAACTGGCTGGTGCCACCCGCTGCCACCGGCGCTGGCCCGGTCTCGGCCCCGTCCCTGGCAGCTCGTTCCTCCCTCCCGCAGGATGACTGACGCCCAGGCCCCTGGGGACGCCGCGGCCGCAGGAGGCCAGCCGGTGCACCGGTAGCACGCACCGGGGAGCAGCGCGGGCAGGCTTCTCCGGAGAAGCGGAGCCGCCTCAGCTCGTGCGTCGCCGCGGGCAGCGCTCCCGACCCTGGGCGGCGGACGCGGCCCGGTCTCCCGTAGCCGGCCACCCTGGCGGGGCACGGGGCAATAAACGTGAACTGCCGCAGCCGTGTGCCGTGCGCTCGGGCCGCCGCCGCACCGGGAGCCGCGCGTCACCGTGCAGGCCCCGCCCGCTCGCGGCACGCCGGCCGCCACCGCCGGTCCCCGTCCCTGTCCCTCCGCGGCCGCGCCCGCCGCCAGTCCCGGCTCGCTTGTGCCGAACGGTCGCGATGGTGTTCCGGTGCCAGCGGGACAGCTGGGCCCGGCAGGTAGCGTCGGGCCGGGGCCGGGGCGCGGGGCAGGCCCGGGCGGGCCCTCACGGCGCCGCCGTCTCTGTCTCAGTTCACCACCAGGGTGGTGTCGTGCCGGGCCGCCGAGCTGCGGCCCGAGGGCGGCGGGGAGCCGGTGCGCGGGTTCCAGGTGGTGCTGGAGGACACCATCCTCTTCCCCGAGGGCGGCGGGCAGGTACGGGCCGGGCCGGGCGGGGCGGGGGCCGGGCCGGGGCCGGCGGCACTGATGTCCCGTGTCCGCAGCCGGATGACCGCGGCCTCATCGGGGACGTGCCGGTGCTGCGCGTGACACGGCGGGGCCCCGAGGCCGTGCATTTCGTGCCGGCCGCGCTGGAACCGGGCGCTGAAGTGCTGCTGTCGCTGGACTGGGAGCGCCGCTTCGACCACATGCAGCAGCATTCAGGTCCGTGCCGGTACCGGGGAGCGCACGGTAACACCCCGCGGGGCGTGCCGATGGGCGGGGGGGCGGTCAGCGCCCACCGTGTGCCCACCCTGGTCAGAGCAGGGAGAAAGCCGGCAGCTCTGCACAGTCTGTTCCCGGGACTATTGAAGGCAGCAGCTGCCCTTGTGCGAGCTCTCCTTGGCTTGTAAACAAACACAGGTTTGGAAGAGAAAGTTCAGCCTGCTTTGCAGCCCCAGCGTGTGCTGCAGTGCCAGGAACCGAGGCTCACAGGCCAGAGCTGTCTCCTTGCTGCTCCTGAGCACTGGCAGAGCCCCTCAGCGCCCAGCACTCGCCTGTCGTGGAGAATGTCAACAGGAAAGGCACAGCCTGACTGAAAATAGCAGTGGCACTCAGAGCTAGTGCTTGCACATCTCTTCCAGGACAGCATCTCATCTCAGCCGTTGCAGAACAGATGTTTGGATTCAAGACGACTTCATGGTGAGCAGGGTAAAGGTTCCTTTTGACCCGTTTGGTATGTGCCACCATGCTACCCTGCACAGAGCCTGAGCCCTGAAACACCAAAAGCAATTTGGATGTTTCACTTGAGCTCAGATGTTGCAGGAGAGGTGACTGACCTGGAGAGAAGTTGTACAAAGTGTTCGCTCTGTCTTGTCCTCCTTAAGTGTTTGGTTTCCACCTGGTGCTTTTAACATAACAGGGAGGAGGGAAGTCTGTTTTGTTTCAGTGCCACATTGCCAGCACTGGGATGCTGGTGCTGCACAAAGGGATGTCCCAGCTGGTCTCAGCTACAGCAGCAGATGTTCTTCCTTGGTGCAGGGAGCTGGGCCGTCAGCGCAGTGTCATTGAGCTGGACACCCCGCTGGTGACAGCAGAGCAGGTCGAGGCCCTGGAGAAGAGCGTGAACGAGAAAATCCGGGACAGGGTCCCTGTAACAGTGAGGGAACTGGCTGCAGATGACCCTGAAGTTGAAACAGTGAGTGGTGGGAGGGAACTGATGGTTAACGTGGGACTGGAATAACTGAGCACAGATGTCACCTGCTTTGTCACTCTGCTGTGGCAGGTGAGGAGCCGGGGGCTGCCCGATGACCACGCAGGGCCAGTGCGCGTGGTGGACATCAAAGGCATCGACTCCAACCTGTGCTGTGGGACTCACGTCTCCAACCTGAGTGACCTCCAGGTGTGCTGCTGCAGCTGGGCTGCCTCTGGGAGCCACACTCCACACAAAGTACAGGCAGAGTCTCTGGGATGCACAGGCTGCTCCAGACTGTGCTGATGGGGAAGGGGGTGGCAGCAGCCCCAGGCTGAGGGAGCCCCAGGAGGGTCACACATGGGCTGGGTGCCACAAGTGCTTTTGTTTCCTTGTTCCTTGCAGAGCTCAGCCCTGTATGCAGCAGTGACACTGGCAGGGGTGTTGGCCATATTCCCTCTGCTTAAAGCTCTGATATTTTTGAGTGCTCATCATGGATGAGAAATCTGTGCAGGGAAATTGTGATAAAATCCTAGAACTGCCTTTAAGTATTTGTACTTTCTCAGTCATTGGTTGGAGTCTGTTTCCTAGCAGATACATCCAGATGCCTTGTAGAGTACATCCCATGGCTAGAAGGTTGCATAAATTCCATTGTACCACCATCCTTTTTTTTTTGTATGTTGACCTTATGACTGATTTTAATCTATTTATTTTCACTAGCAGAGAGTCAAATTTCACCACAAGGCATAATCTGGCAGGAACTGACCACCTATGTGAATTACCAAAATGCTGTCCTGACCAGGTTGATTTTCTTTTTAAGGTTATTAAACTCCTTGGCGTGGAAAAAGGGAAAAAGAACAAAACCAACTTGGTTTTCTTGGTGGGAAACAGAGTGCTGAAGTCAATCGAACAAAGTCACAGTACTGAGAAGGCTCTAACCTCCCTGCTCAAGTAATGCCCTTTCCACTTCTGTTATTTCATCTTCACTCCTCCTCCTGAGAGACACCCCATAAGCCTCAGGGTACATGTTGTGGGGCTGTGTATGATGCTGCCTGTTTTGCTCCTTTAGGAAATCCTTCCTTTGTCCTTCAGAGAAGTGATCCAAAGTCTCCCATTTCTTTCAGAAATGGACCAGGTGAGCACGTAGAGGCTGTGAAGAGACTGCAGAGCTCTGTGAAACTGCTCCAGAAGGTACAGGAATGGCTGGGAAAAGTGGGTTGTCATTATTTCCTGTAGATCATTAATTGTGGTAATTGGGAGTCAAATCTTCGACTTCAGTTTTTGTGGATATTATGAAAAGTGCTGAAACCTCTGGGAACACAACTGTGTTCACACTGACTTCTCCAGCTGCAGTACAGTTAATTTCCCTCTCTTTCAGAATAACCTGAACCTGCTTAGAGACATTGCTGTTTTGATAGCCCGGGACTTCAAGAGCAAACCTGCTCCAAAGCAGCTGTTTGTATTGCACAGGTATGGGGGAGCAGCAGTATCCCACACGTTTTATGACAGTTGGATCTCTCACACCTTGTGAGAGCAGATTGTTTTCTCAAGGAAGAATTTAAACAAAGTAAATAGAATATTAAACTGCCTTAGCCTGCTGCAAAATAATGCAATTAAAGGAATCTGTAATTCAGTCACTGAATTCTTCTGGTTCTTTAGCTTAGAAATTGCTGTGTCCATCTAATTCCCTACGCACCTGATATTTTCAAATAAAACCAGGGAGCTCTATTTCTTAAAGATAACACTTGCATAATTCCTAAGGAGTGCCCAGCAAGGTTTTACATATATAGACAAATAAGAGCAAGAGGCCAAAATCCTGATCAGGCACTTTGTTTCTGATTGAGATTTTGCACTCTAGAGGGGGGTTTTGCTTCTTTCTGAAGTGTTTTTTTTTATTCATCCATACAGGAAAGAGGGTGATTCTGAATTTATGAACATCATTGCTAATGAGATTGGGACAGAGGTGAGTCACTGATAAAGACTAAACTGACACCACTCTTTTTTCACCTTTTTCACTCTTTTTTCCTGTTTTACACGGACAGGGGCTGGCCAGGCTGCTGTTCCTGCAGTCATGATCTGTAGATCTGGCTCCTTTGACAGGTACCTGAGGTTACCTGTCCCCAGCAGCCTCAGTCTGTAGGGCAGTCCCCAGTGAGAATGCAGAGCCCTGGAGAAGTCTTAGCCCCCAAGAGCTGTACAGAGCCTCACTGGCTGAAATAGGTTAGGATAGGATTAGGTAGGAGTAGAATAGAAAGAACAGCAGGTTTCAGTCACAACCCAGTTCAGCTGCCAGCTATATCCTTTTAACTTGGGATACCCCAGTACTGTTATGTCCCAACAGCACATGACTGGGCACAAAAGGTTCAGATGCCCTTTTACTTTTTTCAAGCAGTTTCAGTTTCAGTAATGCACATAGACTTCTGAATTGTCAGTTTGCTGTTTGTGTCCTGTGGCCAGTGTGGAAAGCACTGATTTATCTGGAGCAAAGCCTATCTTTGTCCACAGGAAACCCTGCTATTCCTGACTGTGGGAGATGAAAAAGAAGCAGGACTCTTCCTTCTAGCTGGACCTGTTGAAGCAGTTGAAAATTTAGGTCCCAGGTAACATGTTCTGTGATTTGCTTAACTTGGTAAGAATTCTGATGCAGACTGAGCAGCTGCACAGTGTGATCCAGGCAGGGATCTGTGTGTGCTGTCTGGAGCAGCTTGGGCTCCAGCCTGTGGTGTTGCTGCTGCAGGGTGGCAGAGCTGCTGGGTGGGAAAGGAGCTGGGAAGCGCGGCCGCTTCCAGGGCAAGGCAGCCAAGATGAGCCGGCGAGGAGAAGTGCAAGCTCTGCTCCAGGAATTCATTAGCCATCAAAACCCAGGAGCATGAGAAACAATTCTCAAAGTAGGTTTGTCTTATATTTGTTTGCATAGGCTCCACTGGCTTCTTGCCAGAGAATAAAGACCTGAACCCAACAGCTGGTGTGCACATGCTCTGCGTGGGCTGCTCACGGAAATGGGGAGGGGATCTGCCATTGATGCCTTTCTGCAAGGGCTCAATTCTCAGGACAAATGGTGCAGGGATTAAAGTAGTCCTTAGTGAACCACTTTGTAGGGTTCCCAAACCCAGAAGGGGCCTCCTGCTGGCAGTACTTTGGGGCATTTTGCTTTGTGCCAGTTGCTGAGGAGGAGTTGCTTGGCAGGAATGCTCAAGCAAGAGGCAGCTGGGCTGGGCAAGGCAGAGAGCAGCTGGAAGGGAGAGCAGGTGCCCAACGGACAGGAGATCACTCCTCACCACACACCAAATCCTTTCCCTTGGTGGGGTGCAGTTACTGGTCGTTTTTTGACCATTGGTAGTTCTCAGGCTGATGCAGCTGATGCAAACTCCCTCGGGATCAGGCAGAGCTGTCCCCTCAGCTCACCTCTCCTGCCCAGGCAGGCCCTGGAGCTGCTGCAGTCTCCTCTGGAGGAACTAAAGGGCGCTGTGGAGCCACAACAGGGCTCAACAGGTAATTTGAGAATTTACCCTTCCCTTTCTTGCTAGAAATGGTGTGACAGGTTTACCCCAGATGCTGCTAATAAACAGAGAAACAGAATAAAAGAAACCTCCATCCTAAGGACATTAATCTGTCATGAGCAAGGGGATGGGAGCAGCCCCAGCAGATGAGGTTCCTACCCATGGCTGGTGTGACTGCTGCATGGCCACAGCCTTGGCTGAGCTGTTGGGATGGCATCAGAGCACAGGGACCACCACTGAGGCCTGGAACTGGGTGTGGGATCAGAGCTGCAGGGGCTGGTGCTTTGGGAGTGATCCTACTCACACACACAGAGTCTGGCAGGAATAAAGTATCTGCACCTCCCTGTGTATTTTGGGCTATCTCAGACTGAGCGAGGGTGTTTCCTGAGAAGGTTGATAACTGGGCTGTACAGCCTGCACAGCTTGGAGGGCAGCAGGTTGAGGCCACAGCCCTGCTGCAGAGTGAGCACTGGGCTGGGATACTGAGGTGGGAAGGGCATGACCCCAACCCCACACCATGGCAAAATGCCAGTTCTGTCCCCAACACCCTGGGGGCTCAGCACAGCCCCAGCTGGGCCAGTTGGTCCCAAAGCTGAGCTCGTTTCTGTAAGCAGTGAAGTGACTCAAGTTCGTCCCTGTTCCTGGCACAAAGTGCACCCAGAAACATTGGATAAATAACACAAAAAGCAGCTCATTGCCCCCACTGTGCTGTCAGTGTTCAGCTGCACCTCAGGGCAAAAGGTAACGACCCAGGGCACTGGGCAGTGCCCTTCCTATTGGCTTGAACATGTCTTGCAGGTGTTGAGGGTCTTCAGCCCATAGGAGAAATGTCCTTCCTCTACCATCTGCAGGCCATGGCACAGCCCTGCATCCAGGAGCTGATCCCCATCCCATGGTGCAGGCCAGCAGGACACTCGAACTCGCCAGCTAAACAACCTTCAGCTTTAATAAAACACCTCCTGTTCACACCCCAACCACCCCACGTGATGTGTGCACAGATCCACGTAATGCATGTGCACACCTGGGTGTGAGTGCCCCCCACACTGATCACACAGAGGTGAACACCAAATGTCCCAGGGCTGGGGGTCCCTCACACTGGCACTTATCTCCGTGTCACAGTCTGTCCATTCCTGTCACAGAGCTGCCTCTTCAGCAGACCCCAGCCATGCTGAGGTGAGAGCCCTGCTGCCAGTGGTGCTGTCCCCAGCCCTGCAGCACAGAGGTGGCCTGTCCCCAGGGGCTGCAAGGGAGCGCAGGACCTCCCTCTGCTGCTGCTGCGTCCTGGGCAGGTGACCCCAACCTGTGGGTGCAGGAGGGACAGCAGGGGAGTCGTGGGCATGCAGGGCACTCTGTGCCAGCCCCAGCCCAGCGTGACTGGCACTGTGGGTCCGTGTTGTGGGAGCCACCCAGCAGCACCACCAGCCCAGCCTCCATGGTCTGCTCCCAGTGCAGAATCAGCCTGTGCAGACTCAGCGGGAGGCAAACAGTGGCTGAGGTGCACCCAGCTGCCCCTGAGACACCCCTGGGGTGTCGGGGTGCCTTAGGCAGCCTTTTTGTGCTGTGTGGCCAGGAGCTGGGAGAGGCAGTAGGGGATGAGGCCGACAGTAGCCAGCGGCACGGCAGCACTCTTGCAGAAGGAGAGGGCGTAGAAGAGCAGCTGCATGTGGGAGGGAGGCTTGAAGGCATCGAAGACGTGGAGGATGAGGAGGGAGGCAGCGATGCAGCCCAGGCGGAAGGGCAGCTGCTGGCCCTGCTTTAACCGGGAGCTCTCCTGGTACAGGTGGGAGTTGAGGGCCAGCCCCAGCCCGAAGAGGATGCCCAGGTTACGGAGGAGGCTGGCAAAGGGAGTGGTGTCAATGTGGACCCACTCAGGGTTGCTGCACCACTTCTGTGCCTTCTCCAGCGTCCAGAGCAGGTCCACGCCGAATGTCCACAGCAGCAGGTAGAAACCCAGGGTGAAGCTGAAGAGGAAGAAGGTGATGCCCAGGTACCGGTGGAAGCTGGCATGGTAGATGCAGCGGACATGCTGGAAGGTCTTGGCCACAGCCATCCCTGCCAGTAACAAAGTGAGAGCATTGGTCAGTGCTGCAGGTACTGCAGTCCAGCACAGTGCTGCTGCAGGGACAGGGAGGGGGGTCTGATACACTCACCTGAGAAAACCCCTGCAATCACCTGGTGGGGGAAGTGAGCAGCAATGAAGACTCGGGACATGCAGACACAGACCTGAACTGCCCAGAACCCAATCCAAAGCACTGCCCACAGCACCCTGTGAGGGACAGGAGGCCATGTTGGTGCCAGGGCCAGCTTGCACTGCCCATGGCACTGCCATCATGTACTCCAAACAATGCCTGGCTGTCGCTGAGCCTGTCCCCATGCAGACCCAGCTGTCAGCCCACAGCCTTGCACCTGGATGGGCTTGGCTGTGCCTGTCAGTGCTGGAGCCACCTCTGCCTGGCACGGGTGGTTCTGGCACTCAGCTTACCAGTATCCCAGTGTCCTTGACTGCTTCTCTCCCCCAGCAGCAGAAAGGAGGGCTGTCACCATGACATAGTACACGCCTGCTGCACCCATGGCATGGCCAGATGGGCTCCCTGGGCAAGAAGAGAGAGCCAGGTCAGACTCTGCATGGGCCAGAGCTGAGCACCCACAGGGGTTTGTGCTGATCCACCACAGCTTCACCAAGGGTCAAAGTCTGCTCTGTGCAGGGGCTGCCCTGCCTCCTTCCCCTGCAGGCACAGCCAGTGTCCCCAGCAGCACAGCAGCAAGGGCCCTCTCTCCAGAGCTGTCCAGAGGCATGTGCTCCCTGCAGGCTGCCAGGCAGGCCAGGCCAGCACCCCCCTCTTTGCCTGTTCAGGTCACCATGGGCAAGCACCCCCTGTCCTGGCTGCAATCCCCTCCCATGGCTCGGGGAACCCTACCAGGGCCAGTCTCGCAGGTGAGCGGGAACTGCTGGATCTCTGGTGCAGAGTTGTTGCCATAATAGTCTGTGTCAAGGACCCACCAGTATGGTCTCTCCCCAAAGAGGATCCTAAAAAGAAAAGAGAAGGGATCTGAGGAGATCCAGGGTGCAACTGCAGATTTAGATCTGTCCTGGGAGATGGAAGAAGCGAAGGACCCACAAGGTGCAGAGCATCCTTACAGTCACAGCACCCAGCTGATTGCCTGGTCCTGACAGCTGACACTGCCTGTCCATGTCCCCATCCCCAGCCCCAGCCCCAGAGCTGAACTTCCTGGAAGCAAGTCAATATGACCTCCTGTGGCGAGGGGCTCTGTGGAGATCCCCCCACTCAGCACCAGCCCTGGCTGATGGGAGGCTCTGTTTGCAGGAGGCTCCATCTCTGCTTGGAGCAGAGGGGGAGAGCTGTTGTTGCATGGCTTGGGAAGGAGTGACCATTGTCACTGCCCAGCTGGGGCTGAACTCTATTCTACTCCAGCCCTGGGGCTGAGAGCACCCATCTGGCCCACATCACTCCAGGTGTGCCAGCACATGGTGGGAGTGTTGGCTCGAGGCCACTCACCACTTGAAGACGAGGTTGAGCCAGTCTCCGATCACAGCCACCCAGATGAGCCTGATGCCCACTACTTCACTGAAGTGGAACCAGATGGGGAAGAGGACAAAAAAAGCATTCCTGAGATCAGCAGCATAGGAGATGAAGAGGAACCAGTCCTGGGAGCCCTGGAAGCGTTGCTGCAGCCAGTGTGTGGTCTGGATGCCCACATCATGCAGGAGGTTCATGTTGGCCTCCATCTTCCTCTCTGCCCTCGGCGTGCCTCTGGCTGTCCCGTACTCCACTGTGCCACTGGGGTTTTATACTCTGCAGGGTCTTGTTTGCAGCGGGCAGGTCACTGTCCCAGCACTGATCTTTGGACCCAAAACCACTCTTTCCAAAGGTACATCACCAGGGGGTTGTAACAAACATGTTTGGAACAGCTTACGTAAAAGGGGAAAACAGGTTTCGAGGGCACGTGGAGCGCAGTGCTCCAACCCCAGCACCATCCCCTGCCCCTCACCATCCCCTCACACAGGGGGATCCTGCAGCTGGCTCCTCCAGCTAGCCAGGACAACAGCTCACTGCTCTGGCTGACCCACAGCCCTTGCTCCATTATCCCACACTCTGTGTGTGACAGTCCTGCAGAGCTGCCACGTCCAGGGCTGTCAATTGCTCTGGTCTCTCTGCCACCCCCCTGTGAACCACCACCAGAGCATGGCAAGGATGCCCAGGAGCATGCTGTGGGTGCATGGACCAGAGGGCAGACTGCCCACCCCCCTCCTCATTTGCCAGGCTAATTTAACCAGGACTTTGCATAATGGGAAACTTTCAAAGCCGTTCCTGGAGGTCCCTGCAGTCCCAGACAGCCAGGCCTGGGATGCTCCTGGCTGCCAGTCGTGTTCTTCTGATCTCTAGTGGGTCTAGAAGGACCTTTGCAAATAGAGACTGCACTTCTTCTCCCAGCACTGCTCCACTGGGTTAATCCCTCCTGCCCCATCAGACCCCAGCTGTGGGTACAGAGCCAAGCACAGAACTCATCCTGCAGTGCCCATGGCATCCCCTCCACCCCAGCTGCACTCTGCTGTCCCTGCTAGCAGTGCTGGCACTGCATCTTTGTCACCCACAACTGCCAGTGCCTGGACACAGCCCTGTGGCAGCAGCACAGGGTGCCCAGCCAGCACCCACCAGAGCTGAGCAGGCAGCAGGGCATTAATGATCAACAGCCAGTGAAATGCATCACTTATCTCCCTCCTGAGAAAATTCATGTCAGGATCCTTGAACTCCTGCCCTATGTTGTTTGTCTCTGTGAGAGCTGTGTCCAGTCCTGAGTCCTGCTGACAAACAGCAGGAGTTACAGGCCCCATCCTGCCCCTCTGCCCATGCAGAGCCCAGGGAGCCATGGGGTCTGCCAGGCAAAACACCAGCAAACCTTGCTCCCTGGGATATGGGCATGGATGGCCTGGGAGGAGAGCAGGCAAAGGCCACAGACACAGACTCAGCCCTGCTGCAGGCATGTCCCATCCAGCCTGGCCGTGCTGCACCCAAGGAAGGTGGTCCCAGACCCTGGACTGAGCTCCTGACCAGCAAAACATCCCAACAAAAAAGGAGTTTGCAGAGAAACATAATTGCTCTTGCAAAATAAATTCCCTAACAGCTCATTCCAGGGTCTTCAACTGAGAGTGACTTTGGCCAACGTGAAGGAATGCAACAGACTTGGCTTCTGTTCCAAAAATATTTTGAAACCATCAGCAATAAATCCTTCCCAGGAGATTTCACAGCGGAAAATGGGGCAAAAGGTGCTGGGGGATGGGGACTAGCACTCCAGTCCCCTAGGAAAAAGTCACTGCAGGAAAACTGGGGCCATAATGGGGAGAGAGCAGGAAGCAGGATGGAAGCAGCCACCTCCTCCCTCCCAGCACAGAGGACAGAGTGGCTCAGCCCAGTACCCCAGTGTGTTTGTGCAGAGCCAGGTGTACATGCCACTGGTCAGGACTGTGCCAGAGGTGCCACACGGTCCCAGCACTGCTCCATGCCCTGCCCTGTGGATAAATCCCCAGCCCCAAAGTCACTGTGTGAACCTGGGGCAGGGCAGGGCAGCAGAGCTGCCTGGGCACTGCAGGGTTCTGCATTCTGCCTGGTCTGACAATTGCTCAGGGTGCTGCTCTGTACGGCCCTGCCAGCAGCACCACTGGGATGTGAACTGCAAACGGGCTGGCTTTCCAAGGAAGGACTGGGGCCAGGCTGGGGGAGCCCAACTTCTGCCCAGCTGTGTGACTGCAGTGGCAGCTGGCTCTGGCACACGCTGTGCCCGTGCTGCCCAAGGCTCTGGATGCTGGCTCTGCCACACGCTGTGCCCGTGCTGCCCAAGGCTCTGGCACACGCTGTGCCCGTGCTCCCAAGGCTCTGCCACACGCTGCGGCCGTGCTGCCCAAGGTTTCAGGTGCAGCTCTGGCCAGCACAGCACCAGTGGGGGCTGAACGTGCCACGTGGAGTGCCCGTGTTTGGTCCGGAATGTTCCCTGACAGCTGCAAGGTCCAGGCTGGGCTGTGGCAGCGTGGTCACTGCGTCAGCACCGCACATGTGGGCACACGGTGGGCAGGGAGCTGGCTGGGCACGACCTTCCTCCTCTGGGCACAGCCCAGGGCACCCAGGGGCCGCTGCAGCCCCACACTGAGCCATGGCCCAAGCTGCCCTCGCCTCCCCTCACCTCTCCCATGTGCTGCAGCAAGCTGAGCTGGCTCCCAGGGGCACATGCTCAGACATTAGGGCTGCTCAAGCCCCTCTCAGCATGTTCTGGACAGACCCATCCACTGCAGGAGGGGTCAGAGGGGATGGATACCCACCGTGCCCCCAGGGACACTTTGGTGAGTGTTTAGCATCTCAGCCATGGGCCAGGGCTGGCACTGGTGTCACCAAGCTTCTTGGTGTCGCCACGCCAGCCTGGCACGGTGGGGAGGGGCTCTGTGGGATCCTGCAGCCCAGAGCTGCACATGCACTAGGGGTGTGGAATCAAGGGTCCCCACACAGAGGGGCTGAGCAGGCTGGGCAGCAGCCAAGCCCAGGACTGATTAACACAGCTCAGAACAACTGTTAAACATTAACTCCCTTGTTTGCTCCATATTCCCTGGCAGGAGCCTCCTGCCAGCACCGGGGTCCAGGAGCATCGCCAGGACAACTCACACAGCCATGCCAGGCACGGTGCCAGGCTCTGGGGCAGCCCCACAGCCCTGGGAGCCCCACAGAGCTGAGCCAGTGCCATCCCTAACAGGGCTTCAGCCGTGCCACAGGAGACAGAGCAGCACCCAGGAGTTTGTTCAGGAGAAGCACTCGAGTGCTTGTTTATTGGGAAGGGCACACACGGGGCAGCCAGCCCGGGCAGTGCCCATCCAGAGGCCCAGCCATGGGCTCCTGTAGCCATGGGTTCCTCCAGCAGCCTCCCAGTGAGCCCAGGGCAGCACCTCCCTCTGCAGAGCTGGCCCTGCTGGCCCTCGATGCTGCAATGGCTGTGTGGCTGGGGAGGAGATTTGGGCATCCTGTGGCAGTTCCACAGCAGCACCACACCACTCACTCCTGCCACTGTGGGCAAAACCTCAGCTGGACCACAGCTCCGAGGGCAGCTGCAGCTTTGTGCTGTGGCCAGCACTGTGCCCCTGTGTGCAGCAGTGATGGGGGGTGGTGGAAGCCCATCCCGGAGGAGGGGAGCGGCTGTGGGCACCCCACAGTACACAGGGTGACATCCAGGGTGAAACAAAAAAATCACTTCCAGGAGCTGCTTTTCAGAGGCTTTGGGTCCTCCTCTGGCAGTGCTGAAACAAGAGCTGAGCTTCTCCCAAAACCTGACCCTGAGCACAGGACACCCTGGGCAGGGGGAGGGCAGGTCCTGCTGTGGGACAGAGACCCTCTGAGCACCCACCCGAGAGGCAGCAGCAGCCCCTGGCCCATCAGGGCCCGCCAAGAGGCGGTGCCAGGCTGAGGTTGAGGAAGCCCCCAAAGTGGAAGGGGGGCAGGCGGGGGGCACAGGTGGCAGCAGGGGACAGGCAGGCAAGGGGATTGTCCCCACATGCCCCAACATCCTGCTCACTGCTGAAGTAGACACTGTCAGGTGAATCCACTGAGGGGTCCTCGTTGAAGTAGTTGTAGGGCCTCAGGAAAAAGCCAACACCATTCCCCACTGTCACTGTGTTGGGGATGTCTTCAGCATGAGGGATGTGCAGGAACCCCACAGTGATCCAGGCAACCAAGTCCTGGGAGAAGAGGAACGAGGCATCTGTCAGGCTGAGCAGGACTCTGCCAGCCCAGCAGCTGCTCAGTCTGGCTCTGGGACACGAGCAGCTTCTGTCCAGGGCAGGAGCCAGGGTGTCCCCACAAGGTTCAGCTTCTCTCCATCCCAGGAACCCCAGCTCACCTGGTTGGTGATGGTCTCGTTGTTGATGAAGTCAGCAAAGGCCACAGTGGGTGTCCAGGGGTCGTTCTGGTTGTAGATGCTGGTGCTGGTGGGCTCCTCCTCCTTCCTCCGGGTGACAGCCAGCTGGTACCTGCCAGCACAGGGATCACAGGGGCCTGCCCACACCAGCCATGGCATTGCCAGCTGGGAGGCACTGCCAAACTGGGGCTGGGCATCCCCAGTCTGCCCTGGGGCAGGGAGGAAAGGGCCAAGAGGGCAATAATGGGCAGCAGCCCCAGCATCTCCAAGCTTTGTGGGGGATCCCTTGCCGCCTGTGGCTTTTCCAGCATGGCTGGGAAACGTGGATGGATCCAGGTGCAAACGCTGCCACTCAGTGCCCAGTGCACTCCCTTAAGCCACAGCTGCTTCTCCCCACACAGACTTCCCCAGCATGAGCTCCACCAGTTCACCCTGGCAGTGAGACTGGTCTGTGCTTATCCCAAGCATTTTCCAAAAAGGCATTCTGTCCTCGTGGGAAGATATCACAACCTGGCAATGCCAGTGGTTCCCTTAGGAATTCATTCTGCAGCCTACTTCCCCTCAAAGGGAAAAACACATGGGGTTGCTCTAAATTAGTCTGACGTGGGGTCAGACTCCTGCCTGTGAACTACTGTAAGCAGATGTTATTGAGCAATATGTCAAGGAAATTTCAGAGCCAAAAGCTCTGAAAAAGCATGTTTGCTTTAACCCTTTGTTTAACCCTTCCCTGCAGCCTGGTGCAGGCCTGCCCAGGGGTGAGAACCTCCCTCCACCAGGAGCAGAAGCAGCTGAGCCTCAGGCTGCACAGCCCTGGCACCCACCTGCCCCAGCTGACAGAGCGTTCCATGGAGCTGTTGGTGGGCAGGTGCTTCCCAGCAAAGCTGATGATCTGGATCCTGTAGCTGCGTGGGTGTTCCCACTTGTTGGGATTGGGGCTGACAAAGGACAGGTAGCGGGGCATGGGGACATGGAGTGGGAATGCTGCCTCATCCTCCCTCTGCAGCCTTTCCCTGCGGAGGTATGGCCGCTCAATGGTGCTCTGTGTGCTCCAGGGATCTCTGACAAACTCGTACTCCATATCCTGGGTCTCCACAGAGTTCAGCTGCCCTGTGAAGCAGAACAGAAAACCCTCTCAAGCTCTGCAGCCCAGGCCACAGTAAACCACAGCCATGCACAAAGGTGGCCAGACCTACCGTCAACATCCAGGTCCACCTTGTAGTGGATGTGGTGGAGGTGCATCGTTCCCAGCGTGTGGGGCCCAACCTTGTTGCCATAGTCGGTGCCTCGGCCATGGAAGAAGGAGGAGCTGATGTAGCCAGTGGCGTGCACCCGGACCTCCACGGCCCCGCTGGCATGGAACATGAAGTCCCAGATGTAGTCATAGTTGATGAGCGTGGAGATGCTGCGGATGACCAGCGTGTTTTTCCTCAGCCCACCGTAGTAGAAGGACTGTGAGTCGGAGAAGTGGCGCCTCAGAGGGAGGGCAGAGTCGTGCTCAAAAATGCAGAGGGAGTTTTGGTTGGTTTTGGGAGTATCCGTCTCTGCCAGGTAGTGCCGGTCCACGTAGGTCGCTGTGTAGGGGCAGTCCAGGCCCCGCACCAGCTCGTAGGCAAACCTGCCGATGCCAAAGCTGCCATCCAGGTAGCGGGTGGACATTCCCCCCGGGCAGTTGGAGCCGTACAGGGCTAAGGCTTCCTGCAGGCTCAGCTCATAGACAATCCTCTCCCCGCGGTACCTGATGTCGAAGAGGCGCGGGCCAGTGTTGGGGTTCATGCCGAAGGCGATGCTCCAGCCCTGGAAGGTGATGTGGTTGTTCCTGACGCTGTAGCGGGGACCCTGCGGCTCAAACTGCAGCGGGCCCGGGGGCCCAGGCAGGCGCCGGGTCTTCATTGAGCCCAGAACCGCATCAGCCTGGGGCTGCTTGAGCCTGACCACCTCCAGTGTGCCAGCCACAAACTCCAGGATGGATGCAGTTGTTTAGGGGGAATAAGCACATTCTCACTTCTCTTTCTCTTAACCCCACAGATGCTGGGCAGGAAGCAGTGGCTGGAGAGACAATCCTTCCCAGTGCAGAGCAGTGCTAAACACAGCACCACTGCCCCATCCTGACACAGCCCTGCCATCACTGCTGCTGCCAGCATCCCCATGGTCCTGCAGCCAGGGGGCAGGGGACAGCTGTTTGTCACCTTCCAAAGGTGCCCACCGATCCTGAGTTACAGCCTAGCGCAGATGGGGCTGGAGGAGGGGAACAGGGTCCAGCCAAACAGGCAATGGCACTGGCCATCCTGCATCACCAACAGCCAGGAAAGATGAAACCATTAAAGCCATTAAACCACTTCCTGCAAGGTCCTGTCCAGATCCCTGCCTTGTGCCCAGCACTGAGGGCCTGACAGCCACAACCCACACAGTCCTGGCCACGACCCAACAGCCCAACAGCCACAGAGCTTGGTGCCAGTGCCCACCTCCACCACAGCTTGTCCCTCCTGCCCTCCAGCTGGACATCCCCGTGCCCTGACAACACCCAGAGCCACGCTGGGTGTTTGTGGGCACAGGAAACATGGCAGAGTCCAGCACTATCCCCAGGAGACGCTGCTGTAAGTTGTAAGAAAGAGACACTTTAGAGCATTGGACCAGCACCATTTTCATTATTTTAACCTGAGATATGCACTACACAGCACTTGCTTCTACAGCAGAGGAACAGGATTCTCTCCTCACTTTCCTCTGGCGATAGACTCAAATTCAGGAACTAACAGATAATGTAGACTTCCATCTCACATCATGTTAGCAAAATCATGTTTCCCTCTTCAAGAGCACTATTTCAAAAGCAATGACAAAATGTGAAGTCACTGGACAACTGAAAATTGAGACAACTTCACTAAAAAGCTGAAAATCGGAGACAGAACGGTCAGCCTGGTGTCTCTGACCACATCTCCTCACCATCCTGCAGCATTAAACCCTGGTCATATTTCGAAAACCATCATAGGTGAATGGGGGGAAATTTGGCAAACAGGAGGCAGTTTTGGGCAAGCAGGCAAGAGGGTTGATTTCACATGCTGTAAAGTCCTGCTCGCTGGTGAAGAACACACCATCCTGGGAGTATATAGAGGGGTCCAGGTCATAGTAGTTGTAGGGCCTCAGGAGAAAACCAACCGAGTTTCCCACGGTCACAGTGTTGGGAATATCCTCAGAGTGCGGAATGTGGAGGAAGCCAGCAGTTATCCAGGCAACCAGGTCCTAGGCAGGGAAGAGCCACAAGCCCAGGGTTACTTCAGAAGCTGCAGTGACCAAAATACACATGGGGCAGTGGGGAGTGACAGAGGAGGGGGACCCCGATGGGCACCAGCCAGCTGCATTCCCACACACCAAACTCCTCTCTCCTGGGAAAGCTCCGCCCTTCCCCGAAGACCTGCCACAGCCATGGCTGCAGATATTCACCCAGTGGAAGGACCCTTGCCTTGACCTCCATGGCCTCACTTTGGCCTCACAGAGATTTTCATGAGGTTTTACCAGCATTTCTCCACAGGGAGAATATAGGAATGTGTCTTTTGTTGACAGAGTGATCGCTTTTGTGAGGTGTTTTACCAAGAGCAAGAGGGCCTCTTGCACCTGGATCGGTTTGTCTCTGTAAAGAGTTTGTTATTTTGCCTTTTATTAAAACCTTTTTGTTTCCAACACTATCACAGAAGCCATTCTGCTGATTTTATGCCTTCTAAGGTAGCTCAGCTATCTTTGGTGTGAAATAGATCTCCAAGACCTTATGAGACCTGGCTTGAGGAGACTCATATTTCAGGAGAAACAAGCTTCTGCTCTGCACACACTCTCTATGTTCTCTGACCAAAGTACCAAGCAGACACAGAGAAGGGGATGCTCAAGCCCTTTCCTCTGGGCTGCTGCTCTCAAAGCTGGGCACATTGTCCCAGGGGTGGTGCTGGAGTCTCCCTGCTCCTTGGAGCTCCCATTGAGCCTGGGCTGGGTGTTGCATTCCAGCCCAGGGACCCCAGCTCACCTCGTTGGTGATGGTCTCGTTGTTGATGAAGTCAGCAAAGGCCACAGTGGGTGTCCAGGGGTCGTTCTGGTTGTAGATGCTGGTGCTGGTGGGCTCCTCCTCCTTCCTCCGGGTGACAGCCAGCTGGTACCTGAGGACAAGAAAAGAGAAGGGAGCAGCCCCCCGAGGCAGGGCAGAGCTAAATCAGCTCCTGAAAGCCTGCAGAGCACAGGCCTGCTCGGATGGAGCAAGCCCAGAAGAGTGCTTCCCTGTGCCTCCCATCAAGGGACATCCAGCAATGCCTTCCCAGCTGGCAGGGCTGAGGGGGTCTCTGAGAGCCTGCCACGCCAGCCACAGCAGCCTGACCTTGCCCAGCTGATGGCCCTCTCCATGGAACTGGCCTCGGGGATGTGGTCCCCTGCAGAACTGGTGATCTGGATCCTGTAGCCACGCTGGTGGCCCCACTTGTTTTTGCTGTTGGCTGCAAAGTAGATGTATCTGGGCATCTTGGACTGGAGTCGGAAGGCAGCCTGGTCTTCTGTGTCCAGGACTTTCCTGGTGAGTCGTGGCCGCTCTATCTGCTGCTCTGGGCTCCAGGGAGCCTGTGCCATCTCAAATGCCATGTCATGGGCCACGAGGGAGTTTTTCACCCCTGTGGAGCCAAAACAAAGTCACTGAGGAGAGTGCCCACGGTGCCCTGTTCCCCAAGGACATCACAGTGCCTGCTCTCCCTGCTCTCCATGGGCTCTGAGCACCGACCCTGTCCAGGAGCAGCTGCTGCTCTGCAGCCCCACGTGCCATGACAACACCCCCTGTGTGGACCTAGGGCTGGACACTTGTCCAAGCTGGGCAGCACCACTCTGCAGCAGAGGCAATGAGAGACAAGAGGGGACAAGGGATGTTCTTCCACCCCAGGACAGAAGGACAGGTTTGCCTCCCATGTAAGCACAGTCTAATTAACTAGAGCACAAGTTTGTTACTGCTCATCCTGCACACTGGAGGCACCTGGGGCAGCCAAGCTGCGACTGCACACGGGAGCAGGGGACCTCTCTGGGTCACTGTAGTGGCTCCACAACTCGGGATCCAACACCCAAGTGTTTCCTCAAGAGAAGGAGGGGAGGGATCTGCAGGAGCTCCCTGCACGACCCCGAGCCCTCCTGCCTGGACAGGGCTCCCCTCTCACCACAGGAACAGTCTGGGATTCACACTGCTCTGCTCAGGAGGGCTGTACAGCAGTCAGGGCTCAGGCTCTGTAAACACAGGGGCATTGAAGTCACAGAAAAGGACCTTACCCCCAAACAGGAATGGTATTTTAGCACATTCTTGAGCCTTGCTTGCAGGAAGGAACCAGTACCAGCCCTGATTTTGACTGTAAAAACAGCAGCAGCACCTTTCAAGGCCACACAAACCCCTGCATCACAGGAGGACACCAAATGCTTGCTCTGGGGTTAGCTGCAGCTTGACCAACACAGCTCTGAGGTTACTTTCCACACGGCAGGAGACAGCCGGGATCCCTGGGGCTGTTCCTGTTCCCTGTCCCTGCATTTCTCTTTAGGCTGGTCAGATGTAGCCACTGCCCACCAGCGACCTCTTTGGTCCTGTGCAGATGTAGAACATTTTCCCTCTGCCTTTACAGAAGCTGTTTTCAACAACAGGCACCAGGTGTGGCCCCACTGTCCCCAGACTGCAGGAGCTGCCATCGCCTTCTGGGCGACTCAGAGGTGCCCCGAGCATCCCTGCACTTCCAGGGAGCTGCCAGCACTTCACTGTGAGCAGGGGGCTATCCTGGACTCAAAAACCCTGTGCAGACATCCACTGCCAGGCTGTGACTGCACACGGGAGCAGGGGACCTCGCTGGGTCGCTGTAGCAGCTTCACAATCCAGGATCCAACACCCCAGTGTTTCCTCAAGGGAAGAAGGGGAGGGATCTGCAGGAGCTCAGCCCCACTGAGCACCAGGATACCTGCCCTGCTTTACATGGGGCAGTGAGACACCAGGAGGATTTTCCCAAGGGAGAAGGAGTGCCAGGAGCAGCAGCAGTGCTGTGAAAGCAGGCTCACTCTGTGCTCAGACAGGGCCAACTCCCCGTCTGCCCGGCCTTGCCTATGGCAACACACAGCGTGCCAGACCGGAGGCCTCAAGGAAACACAAACATTTTTCAGCTGCTACCTTTCATACTTTCCCTGAGCTGAACACAGAGCTCCCAGAAATTCCCACTGCTTTCCACTCAATGACCTTGACAGACTGTTTTATAGATCGAATAATAAATTTGCGATGAAAGAAGAGGTTAGGAGAATAAAGAAGCAGAGTTCTGATGTGAGTTATTAGGTACTGTATGGATAAGGAGGCAAACCCCAAAGCTCTGGGGCTTATCAGAACAATGGCAGGCATTAAGAGAAGACCCAGACCTACCTCCCACATCCAAGTCCACCTTGTAGTTGACAAAATGGGTGTGTATCGTACCCAGGGTGTGCTCCCAAAGCCTATTGCCGTATCTCAGGCCATCCCCATGGAGAAAGGACGAGCTTGGGTACCCCGTGGCCTGCACCTTGCCCTCAAGGGCCCCGTTCTGGTAGAAGATGAAGTCCCACACGTAGTCGTAGTTGCCCACGGTGGTGATGGAGCGAAGGACCAGAGCGGAGTTGACCAGCCCCCCGTAGTAGAGCGACTGCAAGTTGGAGTAGTGGCGCCTCAGAGGGGAGCCCAGGTTGTGCTCAAAGACGCAGAGCGAAGCCTTCCTCTTCTTGGGCCTCAGGCTGTCAGACAGAGAGTGCGTGTCCACGTAGGTGGCCAGGTAGGGGCAGTCCACCCCTGGCACCAGGGGCGAGGTGTAGCGGCCCAGGCCAAAGCTGCCGTCCATGTAGCGGGTGGACATCCCGGCCGGGCAGTTGGAGCCGTACACGGACAGCGCCTCCTGCACGCTGATCTCATAGGCAACCCTCTCCCCCTTGTGTCGGATGTCAAACAGCCGCAGGCCCGTGCTCACGCTCATCCCGAAGGCAAAGCTCCAGCCCTGGAAGAGCACCCGGTTGTTCCTGACGCTGTAGCGGGGACCCTGCGGCTCAAACTGCAGCGGGAACAGCGCGGCCGCAGGCGCTCGGGGCTTCATGGACGAGAAGTCCCCGTCCCACGGTGCTCTCCTCACCTTCTCCACGCTGAGCCGACCCTGCACGTAGGCACTCTCCAGCTGCACCATGTCCCTGTAGTACTGCCCGTTGTAGAACACCCTGCTCACCGCCCACTGCGACACGTCCAGGCTGCTGTGGTCCACCAGCACCTCCAGCCCCACCGGGTGCACAAAGAATCCACTCACGTTCTGAAACAGGACAAACCAGGTGACCCGATCCCCAGACTGGAATCCGCGGGGAGCAGCCGTCACCGCGGCAAGATTGGCTCCGTCGTACTCCATTACTTGTTGCATGAAAGCTGGAGCCGAGGGGAACACTTGGCTCTTCAGAAACGCTCCGATCTGCTTGTATTCCACAGCCAGCGTGGGCCTGCGGTGGTAGGGCACCTTCCCCCCGTACTTCTGCACCGTCACGTCCCGGTGGTACGCCGGCCCGGGCAGCGGCCCCACCACGTACTCGGTGATGTTGGGCTCTGGCTGCTGCCCAAAGTACAGCACGGCCAGAGCCTCCCGGGGGGGACGAGCCCCGCCGCCGTCCAGGAACCGCAGCACCTCTGCCTTGGCGGGCACCTGCAGATCCAGCCAGGCGATGCAGTTCTCCGAGGGTTTGGCACGGGACGCGTCCACCAGCGGCACCCCGAGGTGGCCCCGCAGGTACAGCACCACCTGGGACATCTCCTCAGCTGTCAGGTCGGCAAACACCAGGCTCTGCCCATCCTCCGTGTCCTCCTGCTCCGGGGGCAGGTGCTGGCAGCTTCTGGGGGTCCTTTCTCTGGTCAGCAGCACGCAGACCAGAGCGAAGATCGTGGCTAATGCCAGACCGAGGAGGATGAGCACGGTTTTCAGGTTCATGCCTGCAGCTGGTCCAGCAGCAATCAGACACTTTCAGAGCAGGCTTTCCAGCTCCTGCCTCTGTCAGTGTATGCTGCACTGGATGGATTAACACAGAAAGTACAAAAGACTGGGAGAGGCTAGGGGAGGAGATCTGAAACCATTGGTGACCAGAAAGGGCAGATCTCCTCTCAGCTGCAGCCTCTTTGGTCCTCCTTCACAGCAGTGCCCTGAAAGAACTTGTGGAGATGTAGGGTCAGTGACTCAGACAAGTTCCACATAATTCCGTTACTTTTTCAGTCCAGCCTGCTTTCCTGAGGCTGCCTGTAAAAACGGAGATTCTGCAGTCAGCCTGTGGTGGCTGTGACCACTGTGAGGCTCTGACAAGCTGGGAATTGTTGCCACACTGTACAATTTCACCTCTTTACAACTCACCGCTTTTCCTTGTTTATCAGGCTGCTTCCTTGTAAACATTCTCCCTGGCAACACCATTCCAAGCTTGGAGTTACTTTTTATTTAATTTTTTTCAGTCTCCACATGGAAGCCTTTGCTGAAAACACATCCTTCTATGTAGCAGCAGAAAAACTTTGGCAGGCATGGAGATGTAGTTCAGGATGAGAATCAGGCCCCAACGTGCTGTGAACAAGCAGCTCTTAGTTTGCACCTCAGACCAGCTCTGAGCCAATTTATCCCCAACACTGCACTGCCACAGGATCATCCAGCCTTTGTCTCTGCCTCCAATTCACAGATAAACCGAGGTGCAGTTTCCAAGAGGTTCCCTCAAGGAGAGAAGGACCCTGAACCCACACCTGGCAGTGCCTGCTGTCAGTGCTGCCAATCCACAGTGCCCAGGCTGGGCAGCACAGCTGCTCTGTGCCACCCCAAAGACAGTCCCTGCTGGCCTCAGTGCTGCTCACAGCCCTGGCAGAGCAAGGCAGCCAGGACTTGGTGCTCCCTCCTGCCACGCAGCAGATGCTCGGGGTAGACAAGACTCACCACCTTGGCTGCAGTCCCAGAGCTGGTGCTGAGTAGGACAAGGCATCCAAGAGAACCATGGCTGGAGATTCAACCCAATATTTCCACTCCTGCTGCCAGCCTCACCTCACCTCACCCTCGTCTTCTCTTCCTTGCATCATTTTCCTGATGGGAGACAGCGCCCACCAGCCCCTGGTTCTTCCTCTGCAGCACATCCTGCCTGGGGCTCAGCCCCTCTGTGCTCAGACACCGGGCTGGAAGGCAGAAAGCCACGTTGCCGTGGGACACACTCCATTATCCTCAGCACCATGGCAGCCTGAGCCTTCCTCAGGGCAGCTGTGAGGCCAGGGACACACTCACCATATCTGTGCCAGCACACAGGGCTCTGCCTCACCAGCCAGGAGAGCCTCAGAGCCACAGCTCTGCTTCATGCAGCCACAGAGCCAGCAAAGGGCTCACTGCAGCACAGACACAGCACGGGCAGGGACAGCACAGAGGAGAACAGAGCCGTGGCTGCATGGGACACAGCAGCCACAGGTGGCAGAAATACCTGCTCTCATCAGCTCCCAGCAGCAGAATCAAAAGCCTCTGGGTAACCCCAAACAAGGCAAAGCAGCACTGATTTCCTAGTCAGTCAGGTTTCAAGGATTACCTGAGGTTAGGCTTGGGAGAAAAATTCCCTTTTGGTTTTGGCCTGGAACATGGTGCCCATTTCACTTGGAGCAGAGAGCAGCAGCTCTGCTGTCCTGGGTCAGGTTTGGAGCACAGCCAGGACATACCTGCTGCCTCCCAGGAATGGGACAAGTGTTCTGCTGGCACACACACCAGCACAGCCAAGGTGAGACTGCAACAGAACCTCCATGGCTGCAGGACAAAGCTCATGTGGATCTTTCCTTTGAGAAGCACAAAGAGATTGTTCAGGTCTGACTTTGCCCCTTGGGTTTGCATCTCCAGCTCCTCAAAGCCACGGCACAGGCTGCAATTACAGAAGGGCCCTTTCCAAGCAGCACAGCAGTAGTTTAGGAAAACTCCACAGGCCTTCCTGCCCCACAAATCACAACTCAACCCTGCAGCTGGGCTGAGAGAGATCCAGAAATAGACTGTGGGAACACTCCTGGTTCTCTGCACGTTGGGGGCTTGGAAAGAAAGAGAAACCCTAATCTGTACTGACATCCCCATGACAAACCAACCACAGCACACACCCCAGGGCTGCTGGATAAGGATGGCAGCTTTCTGCACTGCCTCTGCCCCACTGCAGAGCCTGTGCCACGGAGGCCTTGTCTGATAACAGGTTTTTTAGTCCTGTCTGTTTCTGCTGGATTTTTCCAGCGCTGGTTTAAAGCTGATTCAGAATAAACAAAACAGCCCTAAATCCATCTTCATCCTGCAGTAGGAATTTGAGGAAGCAGAGTAATTAACTAAGTCTGCAGAGCCAGAACCTGTGTCAATAGCTGCCTGATGGAAAGCAATGAAGGCTCTTTGGGGGCCACACACATCATGGAATTGCTCGTGTCCCCTCTCCAAAAGGAGCCTGCAGCAGCTTAAAGCTAACCTAGAATTAAAGAAATTGCACGTCTCTGTAATAACAGCAGCAACTTGTAACTTCTCCCTAACTTGTTTATGACCTGCTCAGTGCACGTACTGCTTCCCACATGCCAGTCCCCAGTGTGATCAGCCCATCACTGACCCACACCCCATGGAGAATTCACATCCTACCCATGTTTTATTTTGGCTGTGTGGTTGCTTGTAGGCACTGCCCATCTTGTATTTGCTAAATTGCCCACGTTCCCCAGACACAGCAAGGGAGATGGGAGTGCTGTTTTTCACGCACACAGAAAGGTAAAGGTGGCAAAAAATAGCATCTGAAATTTACTGAAACCCAAACCAGACAGGTTTTGGCTTGGGGAAACTCAGAGACAGTAACTGTGACAGCTGGGGAAAGGGCACAGGAGGAACACCCCTGCCAACACTCCCAACACCAGCAAGGCTTGAGCAAGCCCCAAACCAGAGCTCAGACTTCAGAAAGCTCCCACTCTCAATGCCTCACCTCATGGGATCAGCTTATGCAAAGCACAACAGTGGGACCTGCCTGACCCTTGCTCCATTCCAGCTGTGCTGCTGGCAGTGCTGTGGCTGCACACAGCTGCTGAGCCATTATTCTCCTCCCCTGCACTTGAGCTGGGATGTTTCAAGGACTGGTGAAGCAGAGAGCCCTGACTGCACACTGCAACTGCTCCCAGAAAACAAACCCTCCCCTGCTCCCACAGAGGAACCCCACTCCCTGCCAGCACCTGCCAGGACAATTGTCCTGGGTGCTCCATCCTACCATGGGAGTGCTGGCACTGGCTCCCTGGGAGTGCAGATTTTTTGACTGGGGTGAGGAGGAGCCTCTCGTGCTGCACCACACCAAGTCCTGCCAGCAAGTCCTTCCTTTGGGCTCTGCTCCAGCTGCCTTGGCCTGGGATCTGTGTGCAGCTCAGTGCCCCCTCCCTGCACGGGTCAGGCACCTGCAGGGCTTTCCCACACTGCAGGAACTTCCCTGCACAAGTGGCTGCTCCCACTCCTGGGCAGCCGGAGGTGCCACAGCCAGAGCTCCAGTCTGCAGCTGCTCCCAGGGCCAGTCAGACTCTGCTGGGCAGCACCATGACCAGGACAGGCACAACCCCAGTCTGGCACCCAGCCCTGGACCCTCTGCTGGCTCAGAGGGGCTGCAGCCCTGCAGATGGGGGCAGGACACTCAGGAGAGCCTGGAGTGCCCCAGCACACAGGGAAGGCAGGAACAGGATGATGCCCAGAAGAGCAGAGGGCACTGCAGGGCAGCTGCCTCTCCTTGGGTACCACACACAGGGGGCAGCCAGGAGCAAGAGATGTGTGCCCCACAGAGACACTGGGTGCTGCATCCAGGACAGCCACGAGACACCTGCCTGGCAGAGAAACCCTGAGCAACTGCAGGCTCAGAGAAACACCACGTCTGTTTGAACTGGGACAGCCCAAGTCCCATTCTGGGCTGAGAAGGGACAGATTCCATCAATCCCAAGCCCATGGGCAAAATCATGCCCAACGTGAGGCATGCTGATGGAACAGAAACCACCTACACAGCAGATTAGTTTATAACAAAGAGGAATGAGGAGAATGAAGGGAAGGAGCAACTGAGTGTGAGAAAAGCAGAACCAGAACTGGACACTAAAACTGCATGGCCTAAGAGCCCAGCATCACACACAAGGGGCTGCCTTGAAAGAATTCCAAGTACCTTATTTTAATTTCTTAACATGGTAAAAGTTTACATAGGTTCATCTCGCAAAGAAAGCTGAACAAATTAAAAGGAATCAATACAAAGAAACACAAGGGGAAGTGCTGCTCCCACACAGCAGCTCAACGCAGTTGGTTTGTTACTGAATGTTTATTAGCGGGAAGACTAAGAGTTGACTTACTACAAACAACAACAGAAGAGTCTATAGCAGGGGCCAGCAGCCCGCCACACTCTGGGCAAATCCCTGGGAAACCAGCAAGAGACAACATGGCTCTTAGATGTGGAAGCAGAGGAAAAAAAAAAAACCAACTAAAAACAAAGTAAAAAAAAAAATTTTGTCACTGTTGTTACAATGAGATTAACACAACTCTTAAGGCTACTGCACAATAAGAATATACAGGTGTAACAGCGAGACCTGGGAAACAGCAAGGTTCCTGAAACAAATGATTTAACATTCCCTGATTAGGGGACTTAAGTAGAAATACTATAAATAAGAAAATTTTGAAGCCTGCAGCGTTATGGGCCCACTTGCCACACACAAAAACTGACGCAATACAACCAGTCATTTCCAGAGGGGCTTGTAATGGACCACGAAATGTTCTGGCAGCTCAGAGGAGTCACGGGGCACGGGAGTGTGCCCTTGGCAGGGGAAAAACTGCAAGGTCTGCAAGGTACCAGGTGGGTATCAGCCACCCTCACCATCAAGCACCAGCTGTGGCAGCCAGCCTGCTCTGCCCAGGCACCAGGAAGCACTGCCAGGGACAGGGGGACTCTGTCTGATCACATGCAGAGATATTTTAGGACTTTAGCATCAGATCTCCAACCCCTCCCTTCCCTCAGCCCAGGCAAAAGCAACCCATGCTGAAGGGGCAACTGGGATGTATGTGAAAGAACATTGGTTTCAGCCAAGAAAGTGGCTCTAGTCAAATGGCAGAAGCCACCTGAGCTCATGACAGCCAGGACAGCACCAGCTCTAGTTCCAAGGATTTGCCTCATGCTCTGCACTGATCCAGACAGAACTGGTGAGGCAGGGACCTGTGGGGCAGGCTCTGCTGAGCCAGGAGAGCGCCAGACAGGGAGTGCAGATGGCTCAGAGGCAGCAGAGCACAGCTGCCAAGGGGCAGGGTCCCTGGTCAGTGCAGAGCTGGTGGCAGAGGGGCCTGGCCACAGCCAGCAGTGGGGAGAGAGCTTCCCTGCTGTGGCACTGCCAGGCTGCCCTTGTGCTGGGCTGTTTGCCCTGCTCCAGAAACCCCAGTGCAGCCACCAGACAAGAGATGGGACAGGACAAGGGCTTGGTCTATAGTGTTGTTCCCACTCAGGTAGGAAGCAAGGCATGAAGGAATGTCCCTGCCTGGCTGCTGCAGCCTCTGGGGCGTCCAGTGCAGCATGGCCTCTGCTACCAGTGACTAGAGGAAGAGGGAGAGCTCCTGAGACCTGAACAAAACCAATCACAAAACTAGGCAAGAATTTCTTTAGAGTTTAACTAAGAATGCAATACTATTTCCAGCCAGTTTCCCATCTCGATAGTCACGTAACAAACCAAGGCAATGACGGTCTTTAGTTGACTGAACAGTTCTCAAGTTCAAACGTTGACACTTAATAGAGGGTCTCAGCATTGCTGCTCCGAGGCCTCTTGATCTTCTCAATGTTTTTAAGGATCATGTCATGCAAAGTGACCTGCAAAAAGGAAGAACAGGACTCAGACAGGAAGCCATCCAGCTTTCACCACAAGCAGTGGTTACCACAGCAGCACCGCCCTCAACCCCCGTGTGCAACCACACACCTGGTTAAGGTAAGAGCTTCCAGACCTTACAGAAACCACTGCATGTAATACCAAAAACATTCATTCAGAAACCCTAGGATTGGCTTGTATTGTATCAAGAGCTGAGGATTAGGTTCCCACAGAGGGGACAGGAATATTTTGCACTAGGGCCCTGTGAACACTACTGGAAACATCTGCACCTCTAGGAGAGGGTGGAGAAGCACTTTGCTGGAGACAAAGTGGGAAGCAGGCAGGCTTCCTCCAGGAGTGGCCATGCTCAGGGGGAAAGGGGAGAGGAGCAGCAGCAGGAGCACAGTGTGAGCTGTGTGTTTTCACTCACATATTGATTTCTCAGCTCTGAAATGATGAGGCGCAGACTAATGTACTCCTTCTCGTCGATCTCCGTCACGGTGCGGCGATAATCCTCCTGCAGACACGGGGGCACACGGGGCTCAGCCCAGCCTCCCACACTCTGCCTGCCCTCCACAAAGCACCCCCACCTTCAGCTCAGGCCTTGTATGATCTCCCACTCTTCCCCCAGCACCCTCAGCTCAGAAAGGACAGTGACAAAGCAGCTCAGAGTGCCAGCATCATCTAAGTCCCCACCATGTAGATCTCCACGTCCCCGCTGACTCACCACATGAGGGTACTTGGCTATTTTGGAAACCAACTTTGCTCTTGTGATATAGTATCTGGCAGGAAAAGAGAGAAATTGAAGCTCAGATAAACAACCAGGATTATTTCCAGGTCCAAGCTGCCCTGTAACAACAGCTGGAGGACCTTTCCCAAACACATTCCTCTTCCAAGGAGATCCCAAAAAAGAAGTCTGTTCTTGCATGCCTACCTAGAAATCTGGTCCAGGTAAGATGCTGCCTCACTCTCCACAGTCCGAAGCTCAGCAACTGTTTCTTCCTGCAGGGGAGACAAGGAAGCTGTGAGCTGCAGTAGGCTGCAGCTGGCCTTCAGGGCCCAGGAAGCACTGTCTCAGCAGCACCACATCGAGTTCAGGTTTGGGTTTTAAAATCTCAGCCACCCCCATGACTGCAGCTGCTGGACACCAAGAACTGCAAGATTCAGAGGAAGCCCAGAGATCCAAGTCCCTGGAGCACAGAGCAGTGCCTTACCTGAATAGAAACACCAAAGTTGTTCCCATCCTCTATCCTGGGAATGAGAAGCTGCACCCACATTTTGACCTGCAGTGGAGAGATCACAGCACTGACCAATGCCAACATCTGCACAAAGACTTCTCTCAGGAATGTCAGCAAAAGCTCCTAGGACCCTGCCTTTGCAACACAGCTCATGAAGAACTGCTGCAGGTCCCTTATGCACCTATAACACTTCCAAGATCACTTCCCACATGGCTGGGATGCCATGCAAGCCAGCACAGGCCCAGCTTCCCATGGAAATCTCTCCTCACCATGCCACAGGAGCCCTTGGCAGGAGTCTGTGCCTGGACAAAAGAAGGGCAAGGCAAAGCCTCACCAGGCCAGATAACAGACATCCTTCTCCTTCAGGTGAACCACAGAGCTCCCCAAGGGTTTCACCTGCCTCCCAGCCCCTGTCAGACAGGACAAAGCCCTGCCTTTCCTCATCTGCAGCACAGAGGGACCTGCTCCTTCCACAGCCCCAGCTCTCCAGGGGTAACACCACCCCGCTGCCCCCCTTGCTCCAGGCTCACACCCACCGTATTGCACTTCTCAATGAGCAGCCTGATCTCTGGTTTCACTTTCTCAATGATGTCCACCAGCTGCTGGTTGCTCTTCAGCATCCCATTGGGCATCACAAACACTTTGGTACCTGTGGCAGAGACAAACCCCAGCGTCAGGGACTCGCAGGAGCAGCTGCACCAGGGTTGGACTGAGGGGCCACCTGAGCCTCACTCATCTCTACCAAGGCCAGAAAGGGACTGAGCCAGGCTATGGCCACCTGTAGGGAAGGGGAAAGGGACATGGGACAAGCAGGGAGCACAAGGGAAGGAAAAGAGAACCCAGAGCAGGATGAGACTGAAGAGCTCGAGGATGCTGAGCACAAAGGGTTTTCCTGGTGCACAAGAAGTTTCTGTCTCAGCTTAATGCAAAGCCTGGAATGTTCTTCCAGACAAAGAGAGGAACTGCACAGGGCCACCAGGAGATCAGCTGCCTCTGTCAGCAGGCCAAGATCCAGCCAAGTACTACTCATGTCTATCAGAGAAGTACTAATTATGCTTCTAAGAGCTGGAACCTCAATCCTCCACATCAGAACATCTGTAGGTCAGGCTCTGGCCTGCACGAGCAGCAGCTGCTGGCAGGGCAGGGCAAGTGGGGCTTGCACAATTGGCATCTCCAAGGCTCAGTGCAGCAGTCCAGGGGGCAGGCAGCAATACAAGGGACTCGGGGAGTCTTACCCTGAAAGGTCTCTTCGTGGTCTTCCAGCTTCCTCTTTTTCATATTTGGCTAAAACATACAAAGTGTTTTATTCACAAACTAGTTGTAAGCTATAAAAACGTTGCAAAGGAAAAAAAAAGGAAAACTTAGAGCCCTGCCATGTTCCTGGTTTCTGAGCATTCTTCCTGAAATCCCAGGAAGAGCTGCAGAGCAGCGTTACCTCCAGGCTCGAGAGATCAATCTCTAAAAGCCTCTGGGCCAAGGCCTGGTATTAAATAAGAATATCCTACCCCAGCACAGAGCAAACCATGCAGTTTTACCAGGGGTTGGGATCACAGCCAGGAGAGTAACCTTACCCCATCCAGCCCATCGTGGCTGTTGGTGAGAAGAATTGGGTCAGGCACTGGGAGGTTCATGTCCGAATGGATCTGAGTAAGATCATGAATATTCAGGATGGGTTCCTGCAAAGTAAAGCAGATTTGTTACTTGATCACGAGCTAACAAATTCTGTCACACCAAACACAACAAGAAAAAAGATTCAAGCCTCCTTCTTGTTCAAAATTGGGATGAGTGAAGATAGAAGGTCTGGTAATAGGCTGTGGACCCCCCAGCAGTGCCAGGAGCAGCACACTGGGGAGAAAGATAAATGTGAGAAATCACACAAAGCAAACTGCACAAGGCAGCACCCCTCCAGAGCCAACAGCACTGCAGCTGCTGCCTTGTGTCTCTGCAGCAAGGTGAAATGCATGGAAAACACCCAGGAGAGACCTGCCACAACACTTCCAAAATGTAGCTGAGAGTGGAAAAGGACACAAAGCACAGGGCACACCCTACCTTAAGGAATCCATCGAGTTCTAACAGCTTCTTTGGAAAAAAGTTTGCTACGAGGTCTTCAGCCTAAGAAAGAAATAAAGAACAAACAGTGATGAGGGAGAAGGCCACGTGGCTCCCACTAGCAGGCAAGAACAGCAGGGAAATCATCTGTACACAAGCAGGAAACAAAGAGAACCGACTGCTTCCTGCTGCCAACACCAAACAAAGCCCAGGTGAGAAGAAAGGCACGAGGCTCAGGAGCCTCACTGCAGCGATGAGGGCATCAGCTGGGTGTTGCTGGGTGTTGCTAAGCTGCCAGGGCAGGCTCAGCCCACAATCGAGTGTGTCAGAAAGATAAGGCCAAAAAACCCTCCTTCCTGCCCGAGCCCTGGCACTCACCTCACTCGTGATCCGCTCCCTGAAGGAGTCAACCTACAGAACGAAACAGGGACACGTCAGGGTCGCTCCGAACAGCGGGGCCCGGGGAGGCCGCGCTGAGCCCCGCATGAGCCTCCCGTTCTCCCGGGGGACCGGGAGGAGCCCGCCAACACCGAGCGGGAGCTGCCCGGAGCGGCTCCGTCCGCCCGCCCGCCCCCGGGCGCTGCGGGGAGCTGGAAACCGCGCAGCTCCCGCCGGGGCCAAGGATGCGCCGGGGCCAAGGATGCGCCGGGCCGCCCCCGGCACACGGGGCCCGGCTCGGGGGCGGGGCGGCCCCAAGCCCGCCCCGCCCCGGGCCGGCGCCAGCAAGAGCGGAGGCGGCCGCCGAGCGGGACCGAACCGGGCCGGGCGAGGCCAGGCGGGGCGGGGCAAGCGGCGGGGCCGGGCGCACCTTGAGCTTCACCTCCGGGTCCACCTTGAGCAGCGAGGCCATGGCGGGTCCGGTTCTCGGGGCCGCTCCGCTTCCCCGGGCCCACGCCGGAAGTGACCTCACGCCGCGCGCCCGCCAATGCCGCGCGCGCCCTGCCAGGACCGCGCCCCGCCTCCCCTGCGTCACGTCCGGCGCGCGGCGATGGCGGGGCGCGCGCGGGCGGCGCGATGGAGGCAGCGCGGGCGGGCGGCGGCGGAGGCACCGCGCACGTCAGCTTCGTGTGCCAGCGCTGCTGCCAGCCGCTCAAGCTCGACACCTCCTTCAAGGTCCTCGACCGCCTCACCATCCAGGAGCTCACCGGTACCGAGCGACGCGGGCTGGGGTGGGGGGCCGCGGCTCGGGCCTAGGCCTGGGCCCGGCTGACGCCGTCTCTCCCACAGCCCCGCTGGTGACCGCCGCCCCGGCCAGGCCCGGGGATCTGCACGAAGAGGAGAGCGCCCTGACGGAGGTACGGGCGGGCTCGGCGGCGGGGCTCGGCGGCGTCTCCCCCGGGCCTGCCCGTAACGGTGTTTCCGTGCCTCCAGGAAGCCTTCGTGGAGAACCGGCAGGATGGCGTGTCCAGGAGGTTCATCCCGCCAGCCAGGTACAGCCGCCGCCGCAGTCCCGTCAGGCTCTCTCCCTGCGGGAGCCTGGCCTCTCCCTGCGGACAGCTTGAGCCTGCGCTGGGGCAGCGCCTCAGAAATGTCCCCCCGCCGGTGGGTGACACTGGATAGCTCCTGTCACCTTCCCCTGCAGGATCCCCCGGGCCCCTTGTCAGTCTGAGCACAGAACTGCACAGTCCTTGGGGCACTGTGGGTCAGCAAACCTGACAGAGCCCCCAAAACACGGGTTACCCCTGCCTCCTGCTCTCCCTTTTCCCTGAGTCAGCCCCAGATTCTGGTCTGGCGCTGGAGCTGCCTCCTCTCAGCACTCAGCGCTCATATCAGTCACATTCTTTCCAAGAATGATGTCAACAGAAAGTGCCAACAGTTTCACGCTGATCGGAGAGGCCTCGGATGGTGGCACCATGGAGAACCTCAGCAGGAGACTGAAGGCAAGTGGGCAAACTCAGATCCTTGGCAGTGGAGCATCACTTTTTCCTGATGCTCTGCAAAACTAAACCGCAAAGTTTCCCATAGCATTTGCCTTCCAGGGGCTTGGTTGGTGACTAGTTGAGCAGAGATAAATGATTTTAATCTATATTTGGCCTGCAAAGAAGATTCCTGCTAACTGAAGCTGCTGAAAAGCAGCAGGCAGCTGCCTGTGGTTTCACTTGCAGTAATGTGAGCCCTTCCTCCAGGTCACTGGGGACCTCTTTGACATCATGTCTGGGCAGACAGATGTGGATCACCCTCTGTGTGAGGAGTGCACAGACACTCTGCTGGACCAGCTGGACACACAGCTCAACATCACGGAGAACGAGTGCCAGAACTACAAGTGAGTGATGCAGAGCTTGAGGCACGTGAGGCACAGTCAGTGTGGGGAGCTCAGGATTGACAGGGCTGGCGGTGCAGGACTCCCAGCATACCTGTTCTGGTAATCCTGTTGTTCTCTAGGAGATGCCTGGAGATACTGGAGCAGATGAATGAGGATGATAAAGAGAAGCTGCAGGCAGAGCTGAAGGAACTGGCGCTGGAGGAAGAGCAGCTGATTCAGGAGCTGGAGGATGTGGAGAAGAACCGCAAGATTGTGGCTGAGGACTTTGAGAAAGTCAGGGCAGAGGCTGAGCGGCTGGAGCAGGAGGAGGCTCAGTGAGTGAGCTGCTCCTGCAGCTTGTGGCAGGGCTTGGAGGCAAAAAAATAATGACAAACATGTAAATGGTAACATGAGAAATCTGTGAATGTGCCCAAGTGCCAGTGGCTCGCTCTGTGCAGAAGGAAAGGTGGCAGGACCAAACTGGCCTGCAGAGCTGTCACTCTGAGGTAGGAGCCAGCACTCAGCACTTCTTGTCTTGGTTCTGCTCAAAGGTACCAGAAGGAATACTGTGAGTTCAAGAGGCAGCAGCTGGAGCTGGATGATGAGCTGAAAAGTGTGGACAACCAAATGCGCTATGCCCAGATGCAGTTGGATAAACTAAAGAAAACCAACGTGTTCAACGCTACCTTCCACATCTGGTAACGTGGACACTGGAATGTTACATCCATTTTCTTGGAATCTGCAGTGTGAAGCTGTTTAAGTCACTGCATTTGACAGGGGAGGTGCAAGCCAGCTCACAGTTACCTCCCAGCAAAGCAGTGAACGCCATGTCCCAGGCATGGCAGCTGAGTAAGGTGTGCCAGGCTGTGGGACTGGGAAATGGCTCCTTCACCAGTCCCAGTAACACTTGGGGACCCCCTGTGCCAGCAAGCAGTGACACTGGCATTAGGGTTCACAAAGCAGGCAGCTTGGAGAGGCTGGCTGGGGGATTTTGTTGTGTTTTTATGGCAAAAAGAGAACAAATGTTTGGTGTTTACATACATTTGTTAAGAACAGCCCCAAACCCTCCTTTTGCGTGGCTGGCACTGTGTGTGCTGTGCTGCTGGGACGCAGCCCCTCTTTGGTTATCAGGCCAGGAGCTTTTTCCAGCCTAGCACATTTATTTATAATTTTTCTTATCACAGGCACAGTGGGCAGTTTGGCACAATAAATAACTTCAGGCTTGGCCGCCTCCCCAGCGTTCCTGTGGAATGGAATGAGATCAACGCTGCCTGGGGGCAGACTGTGCTGCTGCTGCATGCCCTGGCCAACAAAATGGGCCTGAAGTTTCAGAGGTACCCAAATACCACACACAGGTCATTTATGGCCCAGAGGAAGAGGCAGACTCGGGTGCCTGTGAATTCTGTCTCCTTTTTTCAGGTACCGCCTTGTCCCCTATGGCAACCACTCCTATTTGGAGTCTCTCACAGACAAATCCAAGGTAAGGGATCCCATACAAGTCATGGGACGTTGATCTTGAGTGCCAGAGCCCTGGTCACACTGGGGATGCAGGAAGCAAAGCTTGGTCTCTGTGCATGTGGAATCCAGCAAAGCTGGCTGCCCCAGCTCCTCCAGCATGGTGACATCTCACATCCTGTATGAAGCCACTGGTGCTGCCAGCCAGCAGTGTTAAAACTGAAAGAACTGTTGAATGCCCAGAGGCAAAGGCATATTTTGGGGTGATTGGCAGGTAGATGGCATGATTTGGGGCTGGTGGAAGTCAGGAACATATGCCTGCACATGGTAGGCACTTGCACAAAACCAGTCACACTTGCCCTCTGCCACAAGCCATTTCTCAGCACCCCATCACATGTTTAAGCTTCACATGAGGTTAAAAAGCTGCAGTGACCATACCAGAAACAAGTGCTTGGTGTTCCTGACACAAATCTCTTTCCCAGGAGCTTCCCCTGTACTGCTCTGGAGGGTTGAGGTTCTTCTGGGACAATAAGTTTGATCATGCCATGGTGGCATTCCTGGACTGTGTGCAGCAGTTCAAAGAGGAAGTGGAGAAAGGTGAAACTCGGTTTTGTTTGCCTTACAGGTGAGTGTTGCCACAAAACTGTCAAATTCAGCCCTCTATGCTCCCCTAGCACTGCTTGCTGTTTCAGCCCTGATTTTTCAGAAATCATCTGGAATTCTTAATGATGTGTTTGCTAGTTAGAATGAAACTTAAGTCCTGAGGCTTGCTCAAGTCCCTTTAAAAACAGGATAGTGTTATTGTCAGATTTAAAATGTAGTGCTTGGTGTCATACTGAGATTAAATGTTTGCAGTGGGAATACACTAATTAAAGCTTGTGTGTGATACAGGATGGACGTGGAGAAAGGAAAGATCGAAGACACAGGTGGCAGTGGTGGCTCTTATTCAATTAAAACACAATTTAACTCTGAAGAGCAGTGGACAAAAGCACTAAAATTCATGTTAACTAACCTGAAATGGGGCTTGGCCTGGGTCTCATCCCAATTCTATAACAAGTAACTGTGATCAGAACTTGGCCTGGCAGCTGTGGAGTGTCTGCTTTGTGTTGGAGAAAGGCAAATTCAGATGTCTCTTACTATTAACCAGTACAAAATGTTTACAATACCAAAAATCCACAAGACACTTTATTTTAAAATGCCATTATTACAAGTAGTTAATAGAAAAGCAATATGCAAAGTTGTATCATTGAGCTGAACAGAATAAAACCCAGCTATTAAATGGATTCTAAACTGTTATTTTTGGGGTTTATGGCCATGCACATAAATCATTGTCAAATGAGCATCAGTTTGATGCTGCTCTGTTACAGCTAATGCAAGGTTGGAAAAGCAGGACATTACAAACACAGGGAATAATGTCAGAAAACTGCCAGAACTCTGCCTGGTCATTAAATAGTTTAAAATAAAATATTTCCTAAGTCATATCAGCACTTCTTTGTGCTGCTGCACTTAGCAAGGTTTGATACCATTACAGCACTGCAATCCCTCCTGCAGCCTGTTCCTGCACAGGGCTGTGCTGAGGAAACCATGAAATGATTCCAGGTGTTTCCAGCAGTGCCTGGCACAGTACAAACCCCTGGCACTGGCAGGGACACCCAGGCTGGGCACTGCTGTGGTGACAGTCACAGCACTGGCCCCATTCTGTCCTCACACAACACTGCTGGCTGTGGCAGGGCAGGAGGTGCTGGCACAGAGGGGACAATCACAGGCAGCTGGGACAGGGGTTTTATAAAAGCAGCAGGAGGAGACAGAGCAGCCCCATTTGTGGAGCTGGTCCCACCAGGCATGGCAGCACCTTTCAAACACAACCACTCTGAGGGGTCTCTGGTTAAAGGGAGCTTAGATTCAAAATTTAAAAAGGCAGCTGTTACAATAAAGCTTTTAGGACATTTCTAAACACTGTGGTGCTGTTGGGCTCCTTTCAGAGCATGACTGTGATGCCTGGCAGGACGAGCTTTGCTAATTAAGATGTGACAGAATTCAGGTAACCCTGAGCTGTGCTGGGTGCCTGGGCAGTGTCACAGAGGAGGGACAGTTCCCAGCAGCGTGACAATTCCTGCTGCTGCTGCCTGGATGGCCAGGGTGGTTTTATTTCTGAGGAGGAATTCTGTCCTCAGGAGATTTGGTGCCACAGTTGCCACGGTGCTGCTCAGGTGTGGTGCTGCCAACGATGCGCCTCACCACGGCGTAGGAGAACTCCAGGATGCTCTGGGGAGTAATGCCAGTGATGCAGTTCAAATGCTCCACAACCTGGAGAAAATAAAAGAACACCTAAAGGCTGTGAGTTTACAGACTGACAAGAGTAACTGCTCCATGAGGTTGCTGCTCTACCTGCCAGTGAAACATTGCTGTGGGGTTTTGTTCTGGCTGGGAAGCACTAAAGGGGAGGACACTTGTAGGAATGTGCCCCCTGTTGATGGAGTGACTAAATTATTCTTTGCTTAAAAAGGCAAAAAGCCCAGAAGTTTCTCTCACAATTTGGTACAAAAGACACCTCATAGGATTTTTGGGACTCACCTCAGACCTGGGGCTGTCCAACTAGACAGAGGCCAAGAGTCCTGTCTAGGTAATTCACTAGAAAAGGAAGGGAACAAAGGAAATAATCCCTTTTGTGGGGTGTTTTAGCAGGAGCAAAAACCTCTTACCCCTAACTCAGTTTTTCTCTCTAAGAGCTTTGTTATTTTGCCTTTTATTAAACCTTTTTCTATTTCCAACACTACCTCAAAAGCCATCCTACTAATTTTATACTGTTCAAAGTAGCTTAGCTATCTCAAGTGTAATGAGTTTCTCTTTGAGCTAACTCAAAAAGTAACACAACAGATGTGGCACACAGAACTGCCCCATGCCCTCAGCTCTGACAAAACCCACATGCTTTGTGCTAAAAGACAGAGGTGCCCATCCCAGTGCAGCCCCACTTGTGCTGGAGCAGATCAACCACCTTGGCACTGTGTTCCCGTGGAGCCAACGCCTTCAGCAGTGACTGTACCTGCTCCCAGTGCCCGGGGCTCAGGATGAACACACCTGTACTGATGACTCCAACAGCCAGCAGCATGAAATCTTCCTTCACTGTTAAAAACTTGGCTCTGCAGGAGGAAAAGTGTGTTCAGCTGTAAAATGCTGCTTCACAGTTCAAAAGCCACCTGCTGCTGCATGCCAGTGCCCAGGACATGTTGGTTTATTCAGGCCAGCCAAAACCCATCACCAGAAGCTGGAACTGACAGTGCAAGGCTGGATTTTAACCAAATGAAACACTTTCCTTGCCTTGAAGCAGCTGTGGAAAAGCATGTTGCTTTGAACTGGTACACTGAGAAACAATGATGAATGCTCCTCAAAAACTATTTTTTGAAACATGCCCCCAGAATGGCATAATGAGAGTTGTGCTGCTATTTATTAGCTTTTCCAAGGGTTTTAATTTCAAAGGGGTTTTTTATGATTATTATTAGTTTCTCAAGGGTTTTCATTTCAAAGGGTTATTTTAAGTCATTGTCAGGTCTTACATCTGCAGTTTGCTTGGTGTGGAGTTCTCGATGGCAGTCTTCAGCAGAGTGTCATAGATGGTCTCTCTGGTCAGGTAGCAGAAGTCCAGCAGCTGCACACACAGCTGGTGTAAGGGCTTGGCAGGAAGCAAGCAGCCATTGTATCCTGGCAGAGATCACACCATCAGTGCCACATTTTGGGTCACTACATTGAATTAGGAGTCTCGGGTACCGTAAGGGAGAGGGAGTTCTGAGGACAACTGCCCTGTCTCTGAATGCCACAGCATCCCTCAGCCTCAGCATCCCTCAGCCTCAATGTAATTTCACTCTGAAATTCAGGCTGTCAGAACTGGTCCAAGAAAATGGTGACTGATTGTGGAAAATGTGGCCTGGCACCACATTTGGGGGCTTTAAACTCTTAATCTTTTACTGAACGAGTCATGACTGGCTGTCCAACAACATTCTACAAAGGACAGAGTTCTCCTCTAAAAAGTGAAGCTCTGGACAGTCTGAACAGTTCCACATGCAAAATCTGTAATATGAGACATTTCAGACCAGCAACAGCTCTGTGACCCTACTAAAAAACTTCCTTCCCATTCTCCCTGACTGATACTCTCACCTAGGACCTCCAGGAGCAATTCCACATAGGCCAAGGGAGTTGACACATTGATGTGGAAGTGCAGAGTGTTTAAAACAGCAAGCTCCGACTCCAGCAATTCCTGTTTAGTGTAGGAGTATTTTAAGGATTGCAGAAATGTTAAAGCTGTGTCACTGGTCACTCTCTGAAGAAGAAAAAAAGAGACAAAAGGTCTTCCAGGCAGTAAGGCAGGAACGAAGTGCTCTGTCACCTCTGCTCCTGCTGAGCACGAGTCCTTTGAGCTGGCATGGGAAATCCAGCTCTGACCTTGCCCACAGGTGTCAGCTCAACAAACCATTCCAGGCAGGTGTGAACCCTGTGGACACACCATTTTTGAGATGTTCCTGCCCTTTTTTATCCCCTCAGAACTGGGAACACTTCCCAGCAAACTGTTACTGGACGAGCAGCAATTTACCTACCCTAAAGGGAATGTGGTGTCCTTGGCATCTCATTATCACTACTGTCTTCCAAAAAGGAAATCTATTTTTAAGAGAGATTAATACCCTGCTGATTTAACCACGCTGCTAGAGCAAGGACAGGCTGAGCTGGCTTACACTGTAGTGCAGAGAGAGTTTGCTGGCAAGCTGAACACAGGACACGAGTCTCAGGACAAAGGTGTTGGTGATGTGATCCCTCACAGAGCTCCAGCTGCTCCTCTGGCCTTGCTCACGACCTTTGGTGCTCCCTCTGCCATCACACATCTGTTCTACCTGCTTGATCATGAACCTACAAAAGCCACAAAAGTTGCTCAGAGGATGGTTCTGGCTGCCCACAAAAAGGAACAAAGGCAATTCCACATACATGTACAACAAAAGTTGCTCAGAGGATGGTTCTGGCTGCCCACAAAAAGGAACAAAGGCAATTCCACAGACATGTGCATATTATATATATATGTGTATATATATGTATATATGTGTAGATGTGTATATATAATATATATACATGATATAATATATATATTTATATATATGTGAATACATATGTATATGTAGAAGTAATAATTTGGATTATTATATATATACATATACTAGATATAGTATATGTACTATATATACATATATATTTTATGTACTATACATAAAATGTATATACACATACATATTACTATATATACTATATATACATATGTTTTATATGTATATATACTATTTATACATGTCTATACTATACATACATATATATTTTAATATATATGTATAAGAGTATATGTTGGTAATTTGGATTAAATGAAAAAGGAGACAGAGCACATTAATCATGTGTGGTTTTGGGACAGAGTGGGCCAGGGCTGGGCCATAAAACCCCAGCAGGGAATGGGAAATGTGCTGAGTGTTGAGGACTCTTCATTACCGTTCAAGCAACTCCACTGCCTGGTACCGTGTGGACTGGTCCAAGTGCCATTTTTCAGACAAAAGGAATATAAATTCTGCAAAAAGCACAGCAGGCACTCATTGCAGGCTCCTGGAGCTCAGCGCAGAGCCGCCCCTGCCCCGGGAGCTGCCGCGGCTGACCCTCACCCACGATGCGCGTCTCTTTGAAGAGCCCAGCCTGCTCTGGCAGCTCGCTCAGGTACTGCTCGTTCTCCGTGGCCAGGTGCATCAGGGTGTCCTCGATGACCTCAGCAGCAACGCCACTGAACACGGGGCCTGAGTCACGGCCGCGGCCTGGCACGGGCGCCTGAGACCCCATGGAGCGGGGCAGGCCCGCAGCCGCAATGGCAGCGACTTCACCGGCGCCACGGCACGGACCGGGACGCGGCTCCGCCGCCTCCTCCCGGCCGCTCGGAGGCGGAACCGGGACGGGACGGGCCGGGCGCTCGGGGCCCACGGTGCTCGGCTGCGGGACCGGGCCGGGCTTTGGGCAGGCCCCGGCCCGGTTCAGGCCCCGGCCCGGTTCAGGCCCCGGCCCGGTTCAGGCCCCGGCCCGGTTCAGGCCCCGGCCCGGTTCCCCCGTCACGTGACGCCGCTCCGCCAATCATCAGGCGCCGATGCCGCGACCGGCACCAACCGCGCGCCGCTCGGGCCCTCCGATTGGCCAGCGCGTCCCCGCCGGATGTGACGTCACGTCGCCGCGCGGGGACGGCGGGGAAAGATGGCGGCGCCGGGAGAGCCAGGGGAGGCGGCGTTCGCGCGGCGCATCGACCCGGCCCGGGAGCCGGGGCTCAGCCCCGAGCAGCGCCGCCTCATGGCGCAGGTGGAGCACGTCCAGCGCCAGCGCGCCCTGCAGCGCCGGCTCCGCAGCCGCAACGTGCTGCTGGCGCTCGGCATCGGCGCCGTGACATTTGGCATCTGTATCCTCCGGGGCCGGGGAACCGAGGGGCCGGGGGGCTCCGGGGGCCGCGCCCGCTGCTTTTCCTTAACTCCCCCCGCAGACGGTTACACCTTCTACTCGGTGTCGCAGGAGCGGTTCCTGGACGAGCTGGAGCAGGAGGCGGAGGCGGCGCGGGCGCGGGCCCGGGCGCGGGCCGAGGGCGCCGCAAGCTGAGCGGGGAGAACCCGGCCCGGCCCGGCTCGGCTCGGCCCGGGACTGAGCTGCCGCCCGCGCCAGGCAGGACGGGCCTCGAGGCAGCTGCGCCTGAGGGGTTCGGGCCTGCCCCGTGCTCTGCTTGGCCCGGGAGAACGCCCCGGGGGCTCCCCGCAGGCAGGCAGAGCCCGGCCCGGGGCCGTGCCCGCGGGAAGGACAGGGGCGCCCCGGTGCCGGCACTCCCCACAATAAATCCCTCACTGGAGAACGCCTCAGCGCCCGTTGTCACGGATCTCTTGAGCTGAGCCCGGCTCAGGGGCGGCTGAGGGGGGATTTTCTGCTTTGCTCTTTATCCTCACACAGTGAGGCAAGCAGCCGCGCGTCCTGCCCCACAGACACGCAGCAGACACCGTTTGTATTCAATCCGTGTTTATGAAAACGCTTTTCCAACGCCAGTTCATATCAAAGTGCTCCCGGATCGCGGTGCTGCAGCCGGCAGGGCGGGCGGGCTCCGGGGCTGGGCTGGGACAAGCCGGGGATCCTCGGGGCGGGCTCAGCTCCTTCCAGCCCCCCAGGACGGAGACGCCTCGCCCGTGTCCTCCAGCTGAGGGGCTGGGGACAGCGGGCACGCGGCTGTGGCTGGGAGCACGGGCTCTGCCGGGCTGGCTCTGCCCGCCCCGGGGCAGCAGGCACTTGGATGAGGTAGTTCACGGAGTCATTCTTGGCCAGCCGGCTACTGGGGAGAGAAGCAGCCGTGAGCCGAGCGCCGCGGGCTCGGCCGGGAGCGCCGTGGCATCCCGCCCTGCCCTTACCATGCGCCCGAGCTCGTCGGCGAAGGTCACGCCCTTGTTGAGCCGCTGCTCCTGCGAGCCGGTGCTGCTGCCGCTCAGCGAGTTACGGCGCATGATGCCTGCGGGGACAGCGCGAGTGAGGGCGCGGCCGGGCCGAGCAGCCCCGTGGCCGCCGGGGATGAGCGGGCGGCACCTGCGGGCGGTGCCAGCTCCAGGCGCTGCAGGCTGTTGCGGCGGGACGGGTTGAAGCTGCCCTTGGAGAGGCGGCGCTGGCGGCCCGACAGCATGGCAGCGGGCGAGACGATGCCCAGCGGCGGCTGCTTCCCCATGCGCAGGTACAGCTCCTCGATCTCCTTCTTCTGGGCGCTCTGCAGCAGCTGCACCTCCGCCAGGTGCCTGCGGAGAGGACAGGGGCTGGCAGCGGGGCCTGGGGAAGGGACAGCGAGCTCCCCCCCGGGCTGGCTGGGAGCGCGGGTCGCCTCCCAGGTGCAGCCCAGCCCCGGCTCACTTCTGGCGCAGGTTCTGCAGCTCCTCCCAGATCTCCTCGTCCTCGCTCTCGGTGTCATCGCTGCTCACGTAGGACAAGCTGCGGGAGTAGCTCAGCCACACCTGGCTCAGCATGGCCTGCGGCACGTTCTCTGTGCTCTCTTCCCCAGGGCCCTCCCCTGGGTCGCTCCCCGCCGGCGCAGCAGGAGCGGTGCCCCCCTCGGCTGGCACCTCCTCAGCCTTGGGGCCTCGCTCCGCTGCCTCCGCTGCCACATCCGAGTCGCTGCTCGAGCTGTGGCTGGTGTCGGGCACCGCGGGAGGCGGGGAGCCGCTCGCTGCTGGCTCCGGGCCGTGCTGCTCCCCGTCACTGCTGCCCAGCACCGCGGAGCTCACGGCCAGGTCCCGGGCTGGGACCACCTGGAACCGGCCCAGGACCTGGGGCTTGGCTTCTGCGGGGGTCAGGGGCAGCTGGTGGGCTCAGGGCACAGGGGCTGGCCGGGCACTGCGGTGCCCTGGCACAGGCACAGCCTCGGCCCTGCCCCGCTTACCTTCATTGATGGGCGAGAGCTGCGCCTTGGGCGCGCTGGGGGCTGGTGCCTCCGAGATGATCAGAGAGTGGCTGGGCTTGGGAGCACCGGGCAGCACCTGTGGGCACCTGAGCACATCAGCAGCCCCACCCCAGGTCCTGCCACATCTCCTGTCCTCCCCTCCGTGCCCTGGGATCTGCCACCCGCTGCATCCCAGTGGCTCCACAAGCCATGAGGCTCCATCCCATCCCAGTGCAGCATCCGCAGCAGCCACCCAGCCCTGCTGACACTGAGCTCCACCTGGAGCAGCCCTGGACAACCCTTGTACACCCACACTCACCGTGCTGCCCTCTGCACTCCCAGATGTGGATGGGCTCAGCAGCTGCAGAGGGCTCCCCACGGCCTCGCTGCCCGGGGGGCACGTTGGGGCTGGTGCCAAGGGAAGGGAGGATATGGGCACTCCAGCAGTGGGGACAGCACCTCCCACTGACTCTGGGATCCCACTGCCAGGTGGGACTGGCTTGTCTGTGCTGGTGGGGTTGGGGTAGACAAAGCGTGGGGCACCGAGGGCAAGACTCTGTGGCCGTGGCAGCAGTGGTGGGTAGAGGTGCCCACCTGAGCTGGCAATGGAGGAGACAGTGTGGGCCACAGTCATCACTGCCAGGGAGAACACATTGGCCAGGGACAAGAGGGGGGTAGTGGGGGACAAGGGTGTGCTGGTCACAGCGGGGCTCAGGGGGCTGCTGGGCTCATGGGGAACAGGAGATGGGGGGACAGGCTGGGGGGACAGGAGGGCTTGGGGCAGGGCTGGGGGGACAGGCCCCCCTGGGGTCCCCTGGGGAGTCAGCGTTGGTGTCAGTGCTGGTGACGATGTGAGCCAGGATGGAGTCATCGAGACGAGGGGCCAGGTCTGCACTGAGCCTGCAGGGAGAGAAGCATCAGGAGCAGCCCCCAGGGCCACCTCCTGCCCCTGCCCAGGGGAGCAGCTGGCAGCCCCAGGGCAATGAACATGCCCAGCCTGCCACTGGTACCTGTGGGGGACCCGAGTGGCCCCGGGGCTGCCGGGAGCTCCACGGGACTGGCCAGGTTGGTCTCTGATGGGGAGCGGCTCAGCAGCGGCAGCACGGGGGACTGGACAGACAGGCTGGGACTGGTGCAGCTCAGGTCTGTGGCACAGGGGTGACAGCCAGGCTCAGCCAGGGCAGGACATGTCCTTTGAGACACTCAGGGCTTGGCTGAGGCCATCACCTGCCCTGCACGAGGCTTGGGGAGACGGGAAGGGCCCGCAGAGGGGCACAGACATACCACTGAGTGAGGATGAGGAGGAGATGGAGCGCGAGAGCCCCTGCAGCTGCAGGTCCACCTGCGAGAAGGGTGAGCTGAGCCCAGCACTGGGGCAGAGGCCCCAGCCAGGCTGTGCCAAGCCCCCACTGGGCCCCACCCTGGCCCCACCACCTGTGGGGACAGGAGCTGGAGTCTCTTCTGTGCTGGCGAGCACCTTGACTTGTCACAGGAGCTGGTAAGTGACCACAGGAGGACCCTGCACCCCAGCCCCCACCCTGCACTCCCTGGGGCCAGGCAGCATTTAAAGCCATGCCCAGCAGCAGCAGCAGCAGCTTCCCCAGCGCTGGCAGGGCCAGGCTGGCACTCACGGGGCTGCCCAGAGCACTGTCAGCCTCAGGGCCCTTGGGCAGCTCGGTGCCACTGCGGCCGTCCTTGCGGAGCAGGGTCTCCACACGGTGGATGATGTCCCGGATACGGTTGATGAAACTCTCCCTCTCTGACTTGAGGATGAACTCATTGTGGACCTGAGGGTGGAGGGGTCAATCAGCACCCAGCCCAGCCAGGCAGACCCCACCTTCACCCTCCCCCTGCTCTCACCATGGCGGCTGCAATTTCCTCCGGGTTGTCCCCATCCAGGTCGAACTTGAAGGTCACCATCTTGTTGTTGTAGGTCTGCAGCTGGCACTCCACCACTCGGTCGTTCTTGTCGGAGATCTGTGGGCGGCAGGGCTGGCTCAGCCCAGGAGAACCCTCCTGGCCCTGCCTGGCACTTTCCTGGCCCCTGCCTGGCCCCTGTGGCACTCACGTTGGTGATGCGCAGCCTGGACCGGGCTCGGCGCCGCAGCAGCTTCCCCGAGGCTCTCTTGGGCGGCAGCTTGGTGCTCTGCTCGCTGGCTGACAGCCCCTCATAGCCATCACTCATGCCCGATGCCACATCCGAGGTGTAGCTGCAGGAAGCCCCAGCTCCAGAGCATCAGCATGGCCATTCCCAAGCACCACGCTCCCTGCCCGACCCCCCAGCCTCACCTGTCCACCGAGGAGGAGAAGCCACTGGCAGGGGGCAAATGCTCCGTGGGCAGCTGCACGGCGATGCTCTGCAGGGAGAGGAGGGGGTGAGCTGCTGCCACAGCTGCCCTGAGCCCCCTCCCCGCCGTGGGGCCGTGCTCACCGTGGGGAAGCAGCGCACGGGCCGGGTGAGGGGCGGGCTGGTGGGGTCCACTGCCACAAAGCTGCGGTGGGCCAGGTCCGGGGAGTCCAGGAAGCCAGAGGAGCTCAGGTACCCATCGGTCTCACAGTCGGCTGTGGAGGAGAACTGGCGTGAACCAAAGCCAGTCCCTTCCCTGGCTGGGCAGCTGGGGGAGGGCTGTGGGGCTGGGAGAAGCTGACAGACCCCCCTCCTGCTTCCCACCCAGCTCCCCTGCTGCCCACCCAGCTCTTGCCCCTTGGTGCCTACGTACAGGTGGCTGAGGAGTAGCTGGTGTGCCGGTAGGTAAAGTGCTGGTGCTGGTCAGCCTCGGGCTCCTCAGGCTCCAGGGGGAAGGTGCTGCTGAAGGCAGAGTCCCCAGAGCCAGGCGTGGCCAGGGCAGGCGTGGGGGCACCAGGTGGCAGCGGGGACTTGAGCTCCTCCAGCAGCCGCAGGACGCCCGGGGGCTGCTCTGGCTCGGCGGGTGATGGAGCGCCCTGGGCACGCTTCAGCTTCTCCCGCTTGCGCTTGATGGCGACCACACGGTCCCGCACAGCCTTGGCCACCAGCTTGTAGTCGGCCTCACAGACAAAGCCCAGGACCACCTGCACAGGAGGGAGCTTGTCACTTCGGGGTGTAGGGACCCCCCAGGGCTCCCCCACCTCTGTACCCACCATCTCCTGAGCCACCTCCTCTGCCACATCCTTGTAGAGCTCAAAGAGGAACTCGATGGCGTTGTTGTCCTTGTATTTGCCATGCAGCTTCTTCGAGTCGTCCATGCGCAGCCAGAGCTTGAGCCCAGACTTGACTCCATCATCCTCCTCAGCCAGCTCCACATGCACCCCGGTGTCCTCCTGGAAGAAGGAATGCTCCAGCAGGTCCTGGATGGTGTACCTGCAGAGGGCACAGCTCAGTGTGGGCTCAGGGCCAGGGGGACCCTGCCACCCAGGCCCCGCTCTGCCCCCACCTCTCGTTCTTGTCCATGCGGATGCAGCCTTCGATGATCTCCTTCAGCTCGGGCACCTTCACCTTGTAGAAGCTGCTGGGCTTCAGGCCCTGGGGGTAATGAGAGTGAGTGAGCACCTCCTGTGCCATCCCGGAGCCTGGGGCTCCCAGGGCCCAGGGAACAACCAGCCCAGGGCCACACAAGCTCTGCAGTGGCCCCGGTAGCCAGGCCACGTGTGCCTGCACGAGCCAGGATGCCCCAGGGTGCAGAGTTTCCACCCCAACAGGCAGGAGCTGGCAGGAGCCGGCCGTGACCGGTCAGGGCAGCTGCAGTGCTCCAGGCCAGGGTGACCGAGCACACTGCTCCCGTTCCACCCCATTAACACACTGGCAGTGCCTGGTGCAGAGCCAGGGATGTGGGGTCTGGCCAAGCCATGCCCCACCACCACCACCCACAGCTCCATCGCATGGCAGAGCAACCCCTCACTATCTTTAGACACTCACACAACCCTCACAGTGACACATTTTGTCAGCAGCAGGGCCTGACAGCTCCAGCTGACCGTGCCCCCTGCCTCCTGTGGGATCAGCCAGCAGCACCACCCCCAGCTGGGGCCGGGCCTCACCGAGGTGACCTTGCGGTAGATCTGGGCGGCGTTCTGGCACTCAGAGTAGGGGTACTCCGAGGTGGCCATCTCCAGCATGCACATCCCAAAGGCGTAGACATCCACTGCCTCGTCGTACTTCTCCTCGTACATCTCCGGCGCCATGAACTCGGGGGTGCCTGCAGGCAGCAGTGCAGCTCAGGACCCCCGGGATGCCCACCCCCTGCAGCCCCCACAGCTCCCAGGAGCTCCCTGCAGGCAGCAGTGCAGCTCAGGACCCCGGGATGCCCACCCCCTGCAGCCCCCACAGCTCCCAGGAGCTCCCTGGAGGAGCAGTGCAGCTCAGGACCCCCGGGGTCCTGCAGCCCCCACAGCTCCCAGGAGCCCAGCCCCACCTATCACACTCTTGGCAAAGGAGGCTCTCTTGAGGGTGGCCAGGCCTAGGTCCCCAATCTTGACGGAGCCCGTGGGGCCCGTGATGAAGATGTTGTCACACTTGAGGTCGCGGTGGATGATGGGGGGCGAGCGAGTGTGCAGGAAATGCAGACCCTTGAGGATCTGCCGGCTCCAGCGCTGCAGCACCTTCAGCTTCATCTCTTTAAAGCGCTTCAAATACCTGCCAGGGACCAACAGGGCTCAGACCTGCGGGGCTCAGACTCGTGGCCCAGCCTTGGCTCCAGCCCACCCTCCTCCCGTTGCCATCCTGGCTCAGATGACCCCACAACAAAGAGCGGGGACCCCGTTCCCTCCCCTGCCTGCCCCAATCACGTTTTCAGGGTGCCGGACGTCATGAGTTCTGTGACCAGCACGATGCAGATCTGGCCTTTGATGGTTGACTTCCAGGAGTCGTAGAAGCGGACGATGTTGGGGTGCTGCAGCCCCTTCAGCATCTCCACCTCCTCGCTGAACCGCTGCCGCTCCGTCTTGGACAGCTTCCGTGTCTGTGGGAGCCAGGGGGGGTGTGAGGAGGGCACGGGGATCCTGCCGAGCACAGGGGGCTGCCCTGGCCACAAAAGTCCCTCATGTCCCCATACGAGGCAGAGGAGGCTTCTGTGGCCGCAGCACAGACCTGCTGTCCCTCAGCACGGGGGCACACACGTGGCTGGGGCCACCCTGCGCTGTGGTCCCCCCACCAGCCCACTGCTCTGGGTGGGTGCACGACAGACGGGGCACCAAGGAACCCGTGCAGTTCCCCTGTGCTGGGCCCACTGCCCTCACTCAGCCCCCAGCTGGAGCCCACCACGCTGCCTCGGGACAGGGAACCCCAGGCTGCAGCTGGAGGGGACGTGTGGGGGTCTGCAGAAGCTGCTGCCATCCTGCCCCGTGCAGGCACGGTGGCCGTGGCTCTTGTGCCCCACCGGGGCTCCGTCAGCACTGGGCTCCGTGTAGCCGGGTGCTGGGCCAGCCTCAATGAGGCCTTTGTTGGGGAAAGCAGGCGGGGGAGGCTCCGGCCCAGGTTTTTCCATGTTCCTCCTGCTCGAGTTAATTAAAGTGGAAACACAAGCCGAGGGTGCTGACTGCAGCTGGGGCAGGGGCCAGCGGAGGGGACAGCCCCCTCATGCTGGAGGGACGCAGCCCCGGGGTGCAGGGCCAGGGGAGCTGAGCCAGGGCTGGAGCAGCCAGGTCCAGCCCCACAGGCTCAGCCCTGGGCAGGAGCAGGAGCAGCAACAACCCCACCACAACCTGGGGTCCTGCAGAGCGTGGGGGCCTCCAAGCTGGGACCCCTGCCCAGCCCACTTTCAGAGGCCAAGGAAACTGGAGCTGCCACAGAGCTCCCACCACCAGAGCTGCCAGAACTGTCTCGGCCCCTTGGCCAGTGGCCACCATCCATCAATCCCGTCGGCTTTCGTAACATTTTCATTGCATCACAGGCGGCCCCATGGCTTGGCTGGAGCTGCTCCATAATCCCCCCACATTTAATACATGCTCAGGGACAGGCTCAGCCCAGATGAGAACCTGAGCCTGCTGCAGCAGCATGAATGGGACCTTTCATAGGGAAGGAGGAAAACAGCACCCGAACCCCTGCAGGGCCAGCAGCACACACCGGCTTCCCTGCCCAGTGCCACGGTCACCACCACCCCTCTGGCCCTCTCCTACCCACTGAGAGCTGTCCAGAGGCTTCACTGCACCCCACAAACCTGCAAGGGCAGGAGGAAGCTGGCACGGGCTGTGAACTGGGCAGTCACAGGTGCCCACGGCTCTCCCAGCTGAGGCAGAGTGGACTCCAGCTGGAGCAGTTGTGCCAGCACAGCCCTCACTGTGCCATGCCCAGCACAAGGCCACCTCTCCCAGAGTGCCTGGAGTAAGGCCTGGGGGAGGCAAGGCTGTCCCCCGAGCCTGTGCCAGGGCTGCTGGGCTCACTTGGCATCGTTCCTTCCACACGACCCAAGTGGCAGCAGCTCCCAGCCCTGTGCTGATACTCTCCCTGTTGAGTGTGGGCATCAAAGGCCAGCCTGGGCACAGCCTGGCTGGAGGAACACCAGGAGGGGCAGGGCAGACAGGGCTGCCAGCACAGACATGGCACACAGCATGGGCACACCACGTCCTCTCCCACACAGGGCAGAGGAGGACGCTGGGGGTGGTGGCACGGGGACCACGAGGAGCGGGGTGGCAATGGTCCAGCCCATCCTGTGAGCCAGGAGCTGGCTGCTGAGGAGCCCAGCGCAGCCAGCACCAGGAGCTGAGGCCAGCTGCAGGAGAAGGGAGGGTGGGGACGGCTGTTGTCCCTGCAGCAGGAGGCTGTTCCCAGCCTGGCAGCACTCAGTGCCCTCTGCAGCACTCACAGGGCTCCCCCATCCCTGGCTCTGCACTGGCACTTGCACTCTGGAGGGGCATTCAGAGCAGCACCACGGTGGGGCACAGGGCCAGAGCTGGGAAGTGCCCAGCACTCTCCCTCCAGCCACATCCACAGTCCCAGGGAGATCCCAAGCCCCCAAGAGGAGCCAGCTCTCTGTGAGCAGTGGGTGCCAGCGCCTCGCTGCCCTCCCTGTGGGTCTGCCCTGCCAAGCAGGAGCTCCTGTGTGCTCACAGCCATGTGAGCACACACACACAAGGTGCCCTACAGCTCCAGGGCTGCTGGCTGAGGTTACCTGGGCGCTGGAGCCAGGGGAGGCACAGCAGTGCCTGCTGCCCAGAATGCTTTTGCCCACTTGGGGAACCCCAAGGGGTTCCACAGGGAAATTGCACAGTCAGGTATTTACAGCCAGACCCCACTCTGGGCCTCTGGTTTCCTCCCTGTTTCCTCTTTCCCCACCGCCCGCAGCACCTAGGACAGAAATAGTGCCAGGCTAAAGCTGGAAAGCACAAACAGCGGGGCTGTGGACAGACAGACGCTGCGTTCAGGACAGGGGACAGGGATGGGCAGGTCCCCTGAGGGGTCTCAGGGAGACAGAAGACAGGCAAAGCCAACCTCTGCTTCACCAGGCTCTGAGGAGGGAAGGTCAGGGCAAGGACAGGAGGGAGAGCTGGGGTTTGGGACTGGGATCCATCACGGCAGCTGAACCAGGTTCTCTGGTGCAGAACAGGTCAGGCCTGAGGTTAAGTACTCATTTGGAATTGAAAGGCAATAGAAGGAGAACTGTGAAGTGCACAGGACAAAGCTATTTTTAAAATGGCAGAACCACAACCATTTTTATTTGTGGTTCCAAATCCCATATTTGTGTCACAGTGTCCAATTCTTTGCATGATTGCTGAAGAAAACAAACTTCTAAATGTCTGCATCTGTGCTCTCAGCCCCCTGTGGGACACAGATTTGGGTACAAGAGACACTGAATAAAGAGCAATCAGTGGAATGGAGCCAAACACTGGGTGGGGAGGGGAGAGGGCAGGCACGGGGTGGGAGCAGGGACCTGTCTGCATCCCCTGGGAGGCTGCAGGACCAGAGGGGTCAGATCTTCCCAGCACCGTGGGATGCTCATAGGAGGGTCCTTGGCAGGGGACCCCAGCCTCTCCACAGCCACCCCCAGGGGACAAGTGAGTGGTTGTGCCACTCCTGCCTGGCTGGCAGGACCAGCAGCAGGGCCAGCCTGTGCCTGCTGGGCCGGGACGCGGGAGCATTTTGCTTCCCAGCTCCCTTCTCCCCTCCACCTGGGTGCTGCAGGCTCATCCCCTCACAGCCCCTCCAAGACACCAGCAGTGCCTGCACGCAGGGAGGAGCAGGAACAGGACCTGCTGCCAGCCCTGCTGTGGGTGCCAGGCCCCAGGGCAGGGGACGTGGGGCTGAGACCCACGGGGAGGGACACGAAGCTGGCTGAGCGGGAAGCGCTGCGGACAGCTGACTCATCCAGAGAAGGAAGGTCCTGGCTCGCCAAGGAGAGCCTGTTCCAGTCAGTGGTTGCCACCTGAAGGGACTCAAGACAGCTCAGGGGCGTTTGGATGGAGCTGTGGGGCTTTGTGAGGGCAGGAGAACTGAGCTGGCTCTGAACTGAACTCTCAACAACTGAAGCAACTGTGCAGCCCATGGGAGTGGGGGGCAAATCTTCACCTTCCTCACTAAGAGACCGTAGTCAGCCCTCTAGAAACCACCCACCAGTCTCTCAGGATTTCTTCTTGCTCTGCTGGGCTGCAGCCACCCCAAGGACCCAGCCCAGGCAATGCACTGAGCTTTTAGGAACAAGACAACAAACTCGCAAGACACGTTTTTCTGTGTCAACAAGGACTTGGACCTTCCCACCACAGGAGCCTTCCTAGGATCAGGAGCCTGAGGGAGACTTTGGACTTCACCAAAACCTCTCCCCAGGAGCTCCAAGGAGAAAAGGCAGCCCCACAGCACAGATTTCCCTGTGCACCTCCTTGGACAAGATCAGGTCCATCAAAAGCACTTGACGGGGAAAACACATTGTGGAGGCAGCACTATCACCACTGCTCTCAGCATCCTGCTGGCAGGCTGCAGGAAGCCAAGGAGATGGAGAATGTGGCAGCAGAGAGGAGATGGGGATGCTCCTCAGAGATCTGGAAGCACAGGTCCAGCTGCTTCAGGCAGAGAGGCCCTGGCAGCATCACAGAAAGCACCCACAGGTGACCATGTACAATTTCAGCCAAGGTCAAGCAGGCAGAGAGCACCAAGGTCATGTTGTACCCTGCTCCCAGGTGACAGCCAGCCCCAGCTCGCTGCAGGCACGAGCCCCAGGGCACACCAAGGGCTATGGCAGCAAACTTTGGGAGGCAGATCCAACACAAGCACAGGCAGGCATGCAGAGAGGGCACTGCTGCCCTCGCTGTCCTCCCACGAGCTGCTGAGCATCAGAAACACAGTGGGATGCTCAGCCCCAGATCCACCTGTAAAGCACCAGAGAAAGGACTGGCATCAAGAACGTGGGCACCCTGGCATGCTCCATAGTGCAGGCAGCAAGAAAGCAAATGGAAAACAGCACGTGATGAGCAGGAGGGCCAGGAGCGGGGCTCTAAGCAGGAGTCTGGGTCCAGGCCAGCAGACCCACGAGGCACCGAGGCACCGGCAGTGATGGGCGCAGTGCAAGGCAGCGAGGGGAGCCCGCACCGAGCCCTGCCCCGCTGCTGTGGCACCGGGACCGGCAGAAGCGGAGGCTCGAGGGTGCCTGCCCTCGCCGGTACGGGCTGCAGCCCGGGGAGGTGCCCCGCGGGTCCCACACAGCAGCCGGGCAGGGTCAGGGCCGGGGAGGGCTGCCCACGGAGGGAAACTGGACGGAAGAGGGTCCGAGTGCCTCCGGGAGCCCCTTGGCCCGGGGCGGGGCAGGGGCCGTACCTGCAGCTCGCACCAGGCCACCTCCACGGTGGTCTCCGTGTCCAGCCCCTTGTAGACGGTCTTGAAGGAGCCGCGGCCGATCTCGATGTCGAACTTGAGGAACCGGCCGTCGGGGGAGGTGGCGACCGCCCGCGTCTCTACCTCCTCGCTCTCCGTCTCCTCGGGCTCCCGGAGCCCGGCGGCGGCCGGCGGCGGCGGCGGCGACACCCCGCGCTCCCCGTCCGGCGCCGGGTACCCCAGCAGCTCCAGCTCGGCCGAGCTCCGCCGGTTGAAGCGGGAGGAAGCACGTCGGGAATCGCGCCCCGAGGGCCGCCGGCTGCGGTTACGGTGCGGGGCCCGTCCGGTGAGCCCTGGAGCGGGCTCCGGCTCCGGCTGCGGCGCGGAGCCGCTGTCCGCCCGCTCCGCCTCGGGATGGGACATGGCTCCGGCAGCGGCGGGCTCGGCCGCCAGCATCGGCTCGAGCGGTGGGAGCGGCCGCTCCCGCGCAGCTTCGCACCCGTTGTCTCCGCCACCCCGCAACCGGGAGCGACCGCCGAGACCCGGTCCGGGCGCCGGTCCCGGCACCGGCACCGCCCCGCCCGGCGGCACCGCCCCCGCCCCGCCGGGCAGGGGTACAGCACCGGCACCGCACCGGGCAGGGGCACCGCACCGGGCAGGGGTACAGCACCGGCACCGCACCGGGCAGGGGCACCGCACCGGGCAGGGGTACAGCACCGGCACCGCACCGGGCAGGGGCACCGCACCGGGCAGGGGTACAGCACCGGCACCGCACCGGGCAGGGGCACCGCACCGGGCAGGGGTACAGCACCGGCACCGCACCGGGCAGGGGCACCGCACCGGGCAGGGGTACAGCACCGGCACCGCACCGGGCAGGGGCACCGCACCGGGCAGGGGTACAGCACCGGCACCGCACCGGGCAGGGGCACCGCACCGGGCAGGGGTACAGCACCGGCACCGCACCGGGCAGGGGCACCGCACCGGGCAGGGGTACAGCACCGGCACCGCACCGGGCAGGGGCACCGCACCGGGCAGGGGTACAGCACCGGCACCGCACCGGGCAGGGGCACCGCACCGGGCAGGGGTACAGCACCGGCACCGCACCGGGCAGGGGCACCGCACCGGGCAGGGGTACAGCACCGGCACCGCACCGGGCAGGGGCACCGCACCGGGCAGGGGTACAGCACCGGCACCGCACCGGGCAGGGGCACCGCACCGGGCAGGGGTACAGCACCGGCACCGCACCGGGCAGGGGCACCGCACCGGGCAGGGGTACAGCACCGGCACCGCACCGGGCAGGGGCACCGCACCGGGCAGGGGTACAGCACCGGCACCGCACCGGGCAGGGGCACCGCACCGATGGCACACCGGGCAGGGGCACAGCACCGACACCGCACCGGGCAGGGGCAGCACACCGGGCAGGGGTACAGCACCGGGCAGGGGCATCGCACCGATGGCACACCGGGCACGGGCACCGCACCGACAGCACACCGGGCAGAGGCCCCTGGACGGCGCCCAGCGCTGCAGCTCTAGACACGGGCTGCCAGCAGCGGGCGAGCGCCCCGGCACCGCTGCCGACCAGCCCGGGGTGCTGGGATGTCCCCTCCCAGCCGGGGGACACCGCCCGGCGCCCACCCGGACCCAGGGGCTCCTGCTGTCCCCTCCCCGCAGGACAGCCCCTTCCCTGCCGCCGCCCCGTGGGGCTCCGGGGCTGCTGTGAGTAACGCAGCCGGAGAGCGACGCAGGAACGTCCCTGGTTTAAACATTTCCTCGCAGTTTCTGCCTCTGGTCCCGGAGCAGCGTGTCCTGGAGCAGCCGGGTCTCGCTGCCGGGACGCGAGTTCCCCCTCACGCTGCCCCAGAGAACCCCGCTCGGGGTCACTACGGTCCGAAATCCTGAAATTAGGGTCACGCAAATAGGAAGAGTCGAAGGTGTGTGTCAGCCCCGCGGGAGCCAACAGCCGGACAAGAGCGTGTTGTCTCTCCAGGCTGAAGGAGAAGGTTGTTCTGCCGGTGAGGCTGTTTACACAAAACACAAAGCAATTGAGGCCACCGCTGATTTCTTTTCCCTGAGGTCAGATTGTTTCTACTCAACGATACCGGAAACATTAAGGGGTGGATCGACAAGGGAAGGCAGTCATGGTCTCCCAAACGCCAGCCTGGCACCCGCAGGGTGATGCCGGGTGACTGGAGCTGCTGACCCGCAGCACGGCTGCGGCCACGTCCCGCACGGCTGCTCCCCACAAACCCCCGCTGGCAAGAGGGAGGGACAAGTGTTCAATGAAATGTTCCTGGCCGACCTGTGTCTCTCTGCTGATCTCTGCTCTGCTACCCCCAGCCGACGCACCTCTTCCTGCCCGAGGAGCCGGGTACCTCCTTCCCACCCAGGGGTTTGACCGATGCCTCCCTGCCAAGAGCTGCTCGAGCAGAACTGGCTGGTGAGCAGCAACCACATCCCCACTCAGCCCTGCACCCCTCGGAGCACGTGAGGGGCTTGGTCCCAGGTGAACAAGCAGCACTGGCAGAACACCACGTCCAGCACCAGCCCCTGCAGGGCTCTGCCTGCTGCTGGGGTGCCCGTGGCCACTGAGCCAAAAGGCCAGGACTGACAGGCCACAGGTGCAGTGCTTGCACTGGCCCTGCCATGGGTCACTCTTGGGTTGTAGGATGCAACGTGGTTTGACTCAGCTCTGTTAAACAATGCTCTTTGTTCAGGTGAGCCTTATCAGAACGGTCTCAGCATGGCCAGAAAAGGGGGCATGCTGCCCGAGGCCCTCTAGGTTGACTCTGTGGCTGCCCCCACACGGGGGTCCCTGCCAGGGCCCACGCACTGCCCAGGCCCAGGAACACAGCCCAGGCTGGCAGGGAGCCCCAGCTCTCCAACCAGAGACACAGAGCCACGTAGGGATCTCAGTTTGGTCCCTGGCAGGCTCATGTCTCCTTATCAAGGGTTTCCATCGTGAAACAAGATGCCTTGGAAGATCCCAGAGGAGCAGGGGAGTATTCCAGTCCAATGAGGCCCCTGCAGACAGGAGAGGAAATTAGGGATGAAGTTTGCTCCAGCTGCTGCCCTCCCACACCTCCCTTGTGAGTGGCCTGAGAAATTCCCTAAATGATCTTCCAAATGCCACTCCACACCAGAACTTGGTAGGGAGGTGGCAGTTCAGGAACAGGTCCTCTCCTGAGCTGGCCAGGAACACCAATCTGCAGCCAGCTTGGCCTGAAACCAGGAGGCTCGTGTTCCACAATCAGGCGCCCACTGCAGCTCCCCAGCGTTATCAGGGTGACATTTCTGGGCTGCAGGTGCCAGTGCCAGGCTTCACTTTGAGGAACCGCCACAATCAGGGAACATAACCCATTTCTCGCCTACATTTGGCTGCCAGAAAGAGTACAAGGAACTGTGTAATCGCTCTCCTCAAAATTAGATCGTGAATCAAAGCCCTGCTCAGCTCCAGGCTCCACCAAGCCCTGCCAGGAACTGTCTGCTCTGATTCCAGAGCTTGGGGCAGGACCACAGAGGGGCCAGGATGGGTGTGGATGAGGGGGACGCTCAGCTGGGGCTGCAGAGCACAGGGTGCTGTCCCAGGAGGGCCCCAGGGACACCCAGGGCTGTTTCACTGCTGGCTTCACCATCCCATTCCCATGGGATCTTCTGTGTCTCTCACCCTAACTCCCGTGAGTGCAGGGAGGAGGAGATGGCTCCCAAACCTCAGCTGTGGCTGTAGCCCTGGGCAGATCACTGCAGAGGATTTCCTCAGCCCAGAGGCACAGATGGGACCCGCCTGCACATTTATCCCAACATAAAAAGTTATCAAACTGAAACAGTTCTTGCTCCTAAGAAGCTGCATTAAAGAAAAGCTTTCTCGGAATCTTTCCTCCCTCACCAGCGGGATCCGAGTGTGCCCAGCCTGATAGTGCCTTATCTTGGCACCAGCCCCTCTGAGCTCTGCCTCACCCTGGCCAGCGAGCCCTAATCACCATGGCCAGATGTGGCCAGGGCCTCTGAGGGGCCACAGGCTGGAGGAGGGGGTTGTACCAGCCACCCCCACCTCCCCAAAACCACCCTGAGCCACCTCCTGCAGCGAGCCCCTCCCCAGGGCTGTGTGGCTGGGCCGGACAGCACCTCCACAGAGGGACATCTGCTCCCTCCAGGGTGGCAGCACCAGCTCTGCCACTCCCAGGACACATCCCACGGCCTCAGCAGTGGCACCTCAGCCCCAGCAGTGGCACCTCTGTGCAGCAGCACTGTCCAGCCCAGGGAAGCAGGTCCCAGAGGGTCCTCACAGGCACTGCTGGATGTGGCCTCTGGTAACCAGCCCAGAGGGTGTGGAAAAGGAATTTTACAAAATGTCCACTCTGCAGAGGGGACATACTCTTCCTCCTCCCCTTCCCCCCCCTCACTGAGTAAGCAACTAAATGGGAAGCTGAAAAAGAGATGGGAATTGCTGCCAGGAGTGGCTTGGAATGAAAAGCTGGTTTTAGGCTTATCTAATGTCACATCAGCCATTTCCTAAGAAGGGAGCAAATTTAATTAAGAACACAGACTCCCTCAAGGACAGCCAGGTTACACACAGCACTCCCAGCCTGGAACACAGTGCTGGGAGGTCGGGATTGTGCACACAGGCAGAGAACAGACACTCCAGCCTGGCTGCTGAAGGGATCAAATTGTTTGGGGTCAAATACAGACAACTTCAGGCACAGAACCCTGCTCTCTGCAGGGCTACAAGAGCAGCAGGGCAGACAGAGCAACCACAGAGGGAAGGGCAATGCAGGTGGCATGAGAAGGAAAGCAGAGGCAGATCTTGGACATGGAACAAACCCAGGGCAGACTGGGAGCACAAGAATCCTACACAGAGACTTTGGTGGCTGCAGATATAGAGGGATGATCCCTGAGCAAGCAGAGGCTGTCCAGCTGTGGGGACAGCTGCACTGCAGGGCTCATGGCACAGGCCATGGCACAGCCTGTGCTGCTGGGTTTGCTCAGCACCATCAGTGGCAGGACCATGACAGAGCCCCTGGGGGTGATGGTCCTCAGAAAGGACCCACACCAGCCCAGTGTCAGTGACTCTGGAGCACTGCTGGTGCCTTTGTTCAGCACAGAAGTGCTGGCACTCAGGAATTCCTCCACAGCACTGCTGAGCCTGGCACAGAGAGGAAGCCTGGGCTCCAGCCACAGTTCCAGAGCAATGTGCCCACACCAGGGCAGCACGTCCCAGCAAGTCCAGCTCAGTGGGCTCCTGTAAAGGACAAATTTTCATATTTCACAGCCCCCAGACTCCAGCATCTCACCTACACTGAGAACTCCTCAATGCTGACATCAGCTGTCAGGAGCAGGTCAGCCAGTGCCAGGTTGTCCCCAAGGGCAGGGAAGGCCAGACAGGGGCAGCCTGTGAGGTGCAAGTGCCATCTGCTCTGCTGGGCCCCAGACTGACCTGAGGTCACACCAGCACTGTCCCCAACCTCTGCCAGTGACATGCACACACCCACCAGGGAAAGGTGGCCCTGCCCCAGCACAGCCATCTGCTTCCCCAGGGCTCACAGGGTCAGCAACTGCACCTGGGCCACAATTTCTGACAAGCTGAGGACTTTGTTATCACCTAAAGCTGAGTCATCCCTCTCCCAGCCACAGTGGTACAGAGCTTACCCCATCACCTCTGCACAAACCCAGGGGCTTCCAGCAGGCTGCACATGCAAATTTAAAGTAAATGTTGTCCTGAGAAAGGCAGCAAGGATCCCCTTCTCCTTTCTTCTTGTGCTGTTTCCCACCCTGGAACCACTGCATTTCCCTGGGGCAGACAGGAAATAAGACTGAAGGGCAAAAATCTGGTACACTGCTCTGTTTTGTCTCTGATGGAAAAATAAAGATAGATGAAAACAGCCAGGCTGCTCTATAAATACATCTCATTTTAATCACCTGAAATTAGTTCCCTGGCTTCCCCCAGCCTGCTTGGCAGCAAGTGCATTTCCTTCTGCCACTGAGGGCTCCACAGCCAACCCCTGCTCCTGCCTCAGCCCCTGGCACTGCAGCAGGACTGCAGGACCCAGGCACGTGGCTGGCAGGGACACAGGGGGACCCTGTGAGGCCAGGCTTGACCAGCCAGCTGGGGCTGCTTCGAGGCCATCACAGGCACAGGGACCAGCAGCAGTCCAGTTTCACTTCTGGGTGGTCCCTCTCAGAACTGCCTAGAGCAGCTTCAGCCTCCTGAACACATCAACAGGGAGAACAGACAGACAGAGGAGCTCAGGATATTCCTAAGTCTTTGGAAGGGTTCTCAGACTCATCTTGCCCCAAGAAATCCCAAGATGCAGCTACTTGCAGTCACAGTCTGAGGCCAGGCCCAGAGAGGAACGCTTGGCAGGGAGAGCCCAGCCTGCAGCAGGGAAGGGGAGGAGGCTCCAGTCAGAAGAACTTGACGCCTCGGCCGTCATCCAGCGTGATAATCTCAGCCTTGTGCTCCTGCTGCAAGGCCTGCAGGGCACGGAGCAGCGTGTCCTCGTCCAAGCCATGAAACTCTAGGGAAGGACAAAGATCAACAGGAAGAAAAAAATAACATCAGGAAACAAAGAGGTTTGTGAGGTGCAGGGGCTGGGGGCAGCGATGCTGAGGGCTCTCAGAGCACCACAACACTACAGCAAATCCAGAGTGATGGAAACACTGAGAGGATCTCATCTCTGCTTGGGGAACAGGGCCTAGAGGTCAGCAGACAGCAGGGATGAGTCACAGCAGCCTGCAAGGCAGAGCTGGGGTTTGGCTTGGAAATAAAACATTCCCCACCACACCAGATAAAATGCTAGGCACTGGGGAAGGGGAAATGCAATTACAGAGGGGGATGCTCCTGCAAAGTGATAAAAGCCTTTGCAGCAGCCTGTGCCAATGGTGGGAAAGGGTGAGTTCACACCTGACATTTAAAAATATTTAATCTACAAGACTGCAATCTGACAATCAGCTGTTGACATGCTCCAATTCAGCGTGCTCTGAAAACCTGCTGCAGAACACGAGCCCCAACTTTACCTTCATTCTCTGTGTCATCTCCACTGACCAGTTCATACAGCGTGAACACAGAGTTGGTCAGGCCATTCTTGGACACCTGGAAACACAAAGGCAATACAGCAAATTTAATCCATGTGGCTGCACATCCTTGTCCAAATCTCTCACACGTCCTGGAGAGTGTAAAACTGAGTGTGCACAGCACTTGAAGTGAACCCTGGGGCAGAGGGGTCAGGAGGTGCAGCCGGGGGGAACGAGGACAGGGCTGCTCCTCCTGCCTGTGTGTTTCACAGCGAGGAGCTGGGCCAGGCAGTGGTGCTGCCCTGTCCTCACACGGGGGGACAACACCACCCTCACACTGCAGCTCACAGCTGACAGGCTGCTAATAACTGCTCACCTCTCTGCAACAGAGAGAAGTGCAAGGAGAAAGGTAAAAGCAGCGAGGAAGCAAGTAGTGGTCTTTCCTAAATAGCAGCCCCATCCTCAGGGACCCAGCCTGGTCTGGGTGTGCAGCCCCCGTGCTCTCACCCATTGATAGATGAGCTTTCCCCATTCTTCGGGTCTCTTCCACATGATCAGAAAGCTGGTTTTGTTCTTATCTAACCATTCCAGGTTCCCTAGAAGCAGTAAGGAACAGGGATTGAAGCAGGGCAGTCAGAAATAAGGATCAAACACTCAGGTTTCAGGACGTGTGCCAGACAGTGCACCCCGAGCAGCCCCCAGCCCAGCCCAGCCCTGCACACTGAATACTGCGGTGTCTGCAGGAAGCGATTTCTCTGCCGAGCCCTCCCGTCCCCGCACAGCTAAACCCGCCTGCCACGGAGAGTCCGGCCCGGGCGGGGCACAGCCCAGACCCGCGGGACGGAGCTGCCCGGTGCCTGAGCCGGTGCTCTTGCGGGTCGGGCACCGGCGGCGGCCGGAGCACGGACGGACGGGCGGACAGACGGACGGACGAGGCACGCACCGTTCTTGCGGAGCTCCTCCAACACCACCTGGATGGATTCCAGCGGCAGCTTCCCTGGGCGCGGGTTAAGGAGGCGTCGGCGGAGGCGGGGGTAGGGGCGAGGGGGGCACGGGCACCGGGCACCGGGCACGGGCACGGGCACAAAGGATACGCTGCAGGCGGTGGTTGGCGAAGAGCGGGATGTCCTGAGCCTCCCGCACCGTCATGGCGGGCAGCCGGTGCTCCTGGCTGTAGGCCAGCGCCAGCGCGCACCAGGCCGACAGCTGCTTCTGCCGCGTCTCGCCGTTGGGCTGCAGCCTGCGGGGCCCGGTCAGCACGGGGGCGGACGGGCACCGGCACCCCCGGTTCCCGCGCTCCCCTCCTCTCCCCGTTCCCCCAGTCCCAGCCCAGCCCCGGCCGTGCTCACGTGAAGAAGGGAGGGAAGCTGTACTGCCAGGGCCACACGAAGCTCATCGCCGCCGCCGTTACCGGAACCGCCGCCGCCGCTGCTTTCCGCCCCGCCCCACTTCCGGCCCGGCAGCGGGCCACGCCCACCCAGCGGGGCCACGCCCCGATGAGAACCCGCCCTTCCTTCGTGTGACCACGCCCCCTTGTAGCCCCGCCCATCCCGGACGGCGGCCCCGGTTCTGGTGCCGGTTCTGGTGCCGCAGCGTTCCCCACGGCAAGAAGCTGCCCGCAGACCCGCGCCAGGAGGGCGCTGGCGGTGGGAGCTGGCCCGGCCCGGGCCGTGGAGGGATCGAGCGGCCGAAGAACCAGCGCCAGGCGTGGGGGGAGAAGCGTTTAATCCCGGGCCGCGGGGTGGGGAAGGCGCGGGAGGAACCGGCCGCCTCCGCTGCGCGGGGTGGTGGCCCCGAGAGCCCACCGGGCGGTCGGGCGGCCCCGCAGCCGGGGCTCGGTGCCCCGACGCGGGCAGGGAGGGCGGCTCTAAGCCTGCGCCTTGCCGTCCTTGCTGCGCCAGATGACCAGGGTGACGAGGAAGGGGATGAGGCAGATGGGTGCGATGATCATGGCCAGGAGCACATCTTCGGGCGGGTCGAAGTACACCGGGTGCTCCAGGGTGCAGTTGTGGAAGTAGCGGTGGTGGCTCTGGAAGATGTACTGCTCCGCCAGGGCGTTGGGGTAGCTGTGGTTGAGGCGCTCTGCCCACTCCTCCAGGCAGCGCTGCAGCTCGCTGTAGGGCCTGGAGGAGAGCCGGGACACCGGCAGGGGTTGGGACACCGGGGACACACACCCCGCACCAGCGGGACTCTGGTGAGTGCCCAGCCCCTGCCCCTGCTGCTGGAGGGGAAGGTCCTGCTGGCCCCTACCTGCTGATGACTTTCCACTCGCACAGCTCCGATGTCATCACATTCCTCATCAGGTAGACGAAGTAATCCCAGCAGTGCTGTGTGATGGCGGTGTAATTCCCCTCTGTGAGGAAAGGTGCTGAGCTCGGGCAGCATGCCTCTGCCCACAGTGCATCATCCCTGCCTGCCCCTGCTGCCAGGTGACACCTGGCATCTGGAGCACTGCCCAGGCTGGTGGCAGAGACACCAGCACAGTGAGGGATGGACCCTACAGCAGCCCTGGGATGCTGCCTGGAGCCTGCAGCAGCCCAGGGCAATGCCAGGGGCACAGAGGGAGGGCAGGCTGCTGCTGACTGCCCCCACTGTGGGCAATGGCAGCAACAGCTTCATGGCACAGGCCAGCTGGTTTTGGGATGGCTTGGGGAAAGAAGGGGTCATTCTGTGTACCATTGCCAGCCCTGGCCAGGGTACCATTTGTCCTGTAGTGCTGCCTGGCCCTCACTGAGCCCCAACACTCACCCATGGACTGGGTTGTCCAGTTGGATGTGGCCGTGGGTGGGCTTGTCCCAGTGTCCTGGCTGAAGCTCGTTGTCACGGCGTCTGTGTGACAAAGGCCAGTCCCCAGGAGCACTGCAGAGGGAGGGACACAGGGTGAGAGGGGACACAGGGTCTGAGGGGAGGATAAGGGTGCTGACAGGGCTCAATGCACAGGGGCTGCCCTGGCAGAGGCTGGGTTTACAGGAAGTAATTGATTTTGGGTGTCCCTCAGGGACACTGGAACCGGCAGGTGGGGCACAGGGAGCCAGAGCCTGGCACATGCTGGGGCTAGGGCATCCAGCCCTGGCATGGGCAGGGGCTGTGGGGAGGGGCTAGCCAGGCTGCAGGCAGCTATCCAAATGTCTGGAGGGGCTGTTTAGGGGCTACGAACCATGGGGAATTGTCACAGCATGGGGGCAAATGGAACCCCCACCCATGGGGAGCCAGCGTGGTGCTGCGTGTCAGCCGGACAGGGCTGGGGCAGGAAGAGGAAGCGCTGGCCACAGCACAGAGCTGCTGGAGAGCCCCTCCGCCTGCCATCAGTTCCACACCCAGCACAGCCTGCCAAGGGCGTGGGGCACGTCTCGCCTGGCCCACGGGAGCCCCATGGCTGGAGGAGACTGCCCGATCCATCTTCCACCTTCGGCTGTGGGGCACTGATGCTGGCTCCACGCTGAACTGCCGGACTGAGCTCTCCTTGGGCTGCTTGTGGGGAGCTCTGGCACAGCTGGGCACACGGGGCGCTCCTGGGCAAGCACACTGGCTGTGCTAAGGGCAGCCCACCCTGTCCCGATCTCTGTCCCTGATGGCCCCATGCAGCCCCCCTGCCTGGGCATGTGTGGTGCTACAGCTCCTCTCCCAGCCCGGGTCTTTGCAGGGCTCCCTGCCAGATGGTGGCTGAGCGTGGTGGGAGCTCCCCACAGCGCCTGGTGCTCACCTGCAGTGCCCCCCGGCCATGTCTGCCCCAGCTAACCTCAGCGTTGACAGGCTGGTCCCATTTTGGGGTGGGGCGATGGGGGCGGGCTGAGCCAAGACCGTGGCCCCAGGCCCCACGAGTGGGAGGGCGGCCACGTGCGGGGTGGTTCGGGGTGCGGAGCCCCCGGGGCCGCGCCCCGCGCACTTACCGCAGAGCAGCAGGAGCCCTCGGGAGAGACGGCCGGAGCTCATGTGCGCGCACGGTGCCATCCTGCCAAAGCCTGCCGGCTAACGACCGGGACAAGGATTTCAATGGAAATAACAGGAAGCAACTCCTTTCCTCTGACAGGGGCAGTTTGACTACAGGAGACGTGTGAAAAATGAGATTGCTCAGTGCTGCTCTGAAGCGGCTCTCCCGGCGGGACCCTGCGCTGTCCCGTGCGGTGCCGGCCCCCGCGGGCATCGCTCCCGCACCCCGGCACCCACGACGCCCGCGCCTCACCCACCGGCCTGGAGGATCCACTCCCTGAACAGCACGTCCAGCGTTACGAGGCCGCGATTTGTTTACTTGTGTATTTCTCTTTAATCCTGTCTGGGCTGGGTTGTGAAATCCCTCGTCTCCTGCGTGGAGGGCAGGCAGCCCAGCAGCGGGGGGAGTGGACGGGAAAGCACAATGTCCCCGGACGGGTGCTGCCGCCCGGGAATGGGGGCGGCAGGGGGACCCACGGCCCCAAAACCGCAGTTTCTGGTTCACCCGGGCACCTGCCCCACAGGCGGCACTGCCGGGGCAGCCCCAGCTCCTGCCCGTGGCCAAGGAGGGAAGGGTGGTGACACAATCTACCCCAGGCACGAGGCCGAGGAGGTGGGGAGAGGGCAGACACTTGGCCGACCCTGGCAGTCCTTGGCCCCAGTGCCTTCCTCCTGCGCTGCCCAGCCTGGCGCCCGCTTGACTCTGCCGGAGCCCCCCTTCCTGGAGCAGTTCCCGCCCAGGGGCCCATGTCCCCCCCACTGGGGGTGGCATTCCTGCAAAGGACCTTTCACGCCTGGCCGGGGCAGAGCGCAGCCCAAAGCCTCCCCTTTAGCCGCCTGCAGGCACGCAGAGCAGGGACCGGAGTGCAATGCAGGACAGCTCGGAGGGACCGGACCCTCCCTGCTGCGGATCGCACTGGGCTTCAGCTCCCCAGCAAAGGTCCTGGCAGAGCTGTCTGATGCTTCCCAGGCTGCAGCAGCCACCTTCTGCGGGCGAGTGGCCACATCTGGAAGTCATCCCCGGCACTCCAGTGGCGGCAGGGCTGGAGCCACTGGTCCCTGTTTGTGGTGGAGCCGGCGGAGCCTCCAGCCGGGTGGCAGGAGCCTCTGCCAGGGAGACACCCAATGATCTCAGCGCGGCCCCAGGGCTGGGACTGCCGCCCCCCTCCTGGGGCGTCCGGAGGGGATGGGCAGGGACAGGACGGTGGCTGCCTGCCAAGGGCTTGGGCTCCCCACCCAGCCTGGCATCCCCGGCGTTCCCTGCCAGCCCCAACCTGGGGTGCTGAGGAAGGAGATCAACCCGTGCAGGCTCGGTTGCCTGTGAATCTTCTCCCAGAGATCCCCCAGGCAGATGCAGCATCTGGAGCCCGGTGCCCAGCCTCCCCTCGTGCCATGGGACCCACTCCATGCCCAGGGAATCCCAAGCTCCCTATCCCTGCTCTGACCTGTCACCCTCACCCTCAGTCCTCTCCTAACACTCATTAGCTGCCAGGACTGGGAGGGAAGGAGGCTGTCGCTGGCCACTCAAAGACCTGGGGGCACGGAGGAGATGGGCAGCTCCTCCCTGGGGTTTGAACCCCTTTCTGGGCTCTGCTGAGTGTGAGGGCAGCTGCAAGGGGCACGAGGCAGCCAAGCCCCTTGGCCACAGCCACACTGGGGGCCAACTGCCCAGCTTGGGGAGCCTGGTCCCTGTGCAGCTGGTGAAGTATTCAGGGTGGACCTGCAGAAAGAAGGTGTCAATGCCCCAGGCCAGGGCAGGAGAGCAGCTGACCAGCAGCTGGGTGCCACTGGAGAGCTTGCTGTAGGTGCTGCGGAGGGGACAGCATGAGGCCAGCCTGCAGGGCTGGGGACACACCCCTGTGATGGCACTGCTCCAAGTGTGCAGTGGCACTGCTGGGGTGATGCTGACCCATCTGCTGATCTCATCCCAGTAGCAGCAACCTAACTTGGGGATGACCATGAGGGTGGCATGGAAGGGGGCCCAGTAGTAGAGGGAGATCCAGCCCTGGGAGGTGTCCTGGCAGTGGGCTGGCACCACCAGCACCTCCGGAGGTCCAGCAGTGCACCAGACAGACCCTGGGATGTCGCCCCACTGCCAGCACTCCCTCCCAACTTTGGTTTCAGGAGGGCTGTTTGGGGTCACCCCTGGACTCTGCCCAGGATGAGGCAGGCACTCTGTTGTGCGGTTCAACACACAGCCCTAGGGGTCCCACATTAGGGGTGCCTGTGGCTGTGGGGGCCCCATGGGATCAGCCAAGCCAGGAGTGAGCCTGTGAGGCTCCTGCAAGCCCAGCGGATTGCACAGGTCTCACCCAGGTGAATGGGGAGGACAGCCAGGATGGCAAGAGGGCAGCTCTACTCACCATCCTCATCCAGTAGTCACCCAGAAGGACAGACTGTGTCATGGGTGGTGGTGGGACCTGTGGGACCATGTGAGGTCCAAGGGGTGCTGGACATTGCCCTGCCAGTAGTAGAGTCCCCTGCCATAGGACTGCTGCAGAAGCTGGAGCCACATGGGATATGGCACCTTCATCCTTGAGATCCCCATGCTCAGCGTTCCCATGGCTTGCAGCAAGGAGACACAGGATGCCAGGGCTGCACAGCCAGGAGCAGCCCCAGCGCCCAGCTGCTGATCTCAGTACATCAGAGACCCCTCCTCCTGCTCCCAGGCTGAGCTGAGCACAGCAGAGGTGAAGGGGCTAAGGAAGCAGAGGGCTCCCGGCTCTGCCTTGGCCCTTGCAACCTGGAAGAGAAACCAGCCAACACCAGCCCTGGAGGCAGACAAGTGTGTGGCAAACCCTGCCCAGAGATCCTCCAAAAGAAGGCCAGGAAGGGCCAGGCGAGCTGTACAGCTGCACTGGGCCAGAGGAGAGAAATAGGCCAGGGCTCTGTGGGGACTCACTGTGTGCCAGACCCCGTGCCCAGCCTGGGGCTGTCTCCGTGCAGCACCCGCGGGAGCAGAGACAGGAGCGGGCAGCAGAGCAGCCCTAGCCCGGGGAGCATCCTCATCCTCCCGACAGCGGGATCCCAGCAGCCGGGCTGGGGCTCCCCCGGGCATCTATCCCGGACCTCGGCCCGTCCCAGCACTGTCCGCCGCTCCCGAGCCAATGCCCGGCAGGGTCGGGGGACGCCGGGCCCCCGTCCCACCGGACTCGGGGCTGCGGGCCGGCCCTGCTCGACCCCCGCAGTCACCCTGCCGGAGCCGCGGGGATAGGGTGCCCCGGGGCAGCCGGCACTCCGCGCCGCTGACGGGGCCCCCGCCGGGGCAGAGCCAGCTCCGTCCGCTCCCAGCGCCGGGCCCCCGGGGCAGGAAAGCAGCCGCCAGCAGCCGCTTCCTGCCCGGCGCCGCCACTGGGAGGCCCGGCGGTGGGGCCAGAGGGACCCGGGACCACCGGGACGGCTCGTCGGGGAGCGTGGCCATGCCGGGCAGGGCTGGCCCGGGGCCCGGAGGGCGGTGGAACCGGGCGGGAACGGCGCTGTCCCACCAAGCGCTTCCCGCGGAACCCCCAATAGGGGCCGGGGCCGGGAGAGCCCAGGCACACCGGGAATGGGCGGGCACGGCACCGAGCCGCCGAATTTAACCCGCTCCCCGCAGCCGACAGGGGTGTCCTCCAGGCTGGAACGGGTCCGCTCTGCCGGAGCAGCCCATGAGCCCCGGCCGCACCGGCACCGGCGGCGGCGACGCGGGGCGGGCCTGGGGTGTGAGGGACGGGGCGGAGCCTGGGGATGTGAGGGGCGGGGCGTGAGTATGTGAGGGGCGGGGCCGGGGGTTGTGAGGAGCGGGCCGGGGCGGGCCGGCGCGCGCGCAGTGTGGTGGGGGCGCGCGGCCTCCCCCTGTCGCGATGGCCGAGCAGTGAGTGCGGGAGGGGCCGGGGGGTCCCGGTGCTTCCCGGGGGGTAGCGGGTTCCCGTGGTACCAGCCGGGCCCTGGGGACAGGCAGTTGCGGGGCTCGGGCCCGCTCCCCCGGCCCGGCGGCGCCGCCGGCCTCGGCTCGCTCCGGTTCTTGTTGGCGGAGCTGGGACGCGCTCGGGCCCGGCCGGAGCGGCAGGGAGGGCGGCTGGAGTGGAGCCGCGGCTCTCCGGCGGTGTGTCCCGGGGGAGGGCGGGGACCCCAGCAAGCCCCGGGCTCACGTGCTGCCCCGGGGGCTCGGGGGACAGCACGGGCGGCTCTGGTCAGCGCCGCCCCTCGCTGCTGTCCCGGGCCTGTCCTGCGCTTCGGCGGGGGCTGTTCCGCAGTCAGGAGCCCTGCAGAGCGACGGCGGTATTTTGCTTGGTTCAAGTCTGTGATGCATAGAGTGTTTTTCCCATCCACAGGGACGTTTTTCTAATATCACTTGTTTCAGGGCTGAGCTCGCCATTATTTAATGTTTATTCTTTCTGTACTGTTACAGAAAAATGGAAATTACCACTCCTCCGACGTCCAAGTGTATCATGTACTGGAAAAGGAAAGTCAAGTCCGAGTACATGCGTCTGCGGCAGCTCAAGAGGTTCCAGGCAAACATGGGAGCAAAGGTACAGCCACAGCAAGGACTGGGCTGAGATGCCCCAAAAAGGCTTCATTTCAGCTCAGAGTGTCTGAGCGGTGCCAGAGGGTGTCAGCAAGGTGAATTGATAAGCTGTGCTTGATTTGCAAGCTGGATCAATGGGAAGAGATGCCACTTCTCTGCTCTGTCTTGAGCTGTGTGGACAGCAGCTGTCACACACACGAGGCCATTCAACAAGCACTGGTGTAACTGCAGCAGTTATTTCCAGTTGGTTTTTACAGCATCTCCTTGCTGAACCTTTCAGTGCTGTGGGAGTTCTCAGTGGGTTTTCTTAAGTTTTGAGAGCTCCTTTCTCTCCTTTCAGGCTCTCTTTGTGGCCAACTTTGCAAAGGTTCATGAAAAGACTCAAATCCTTAATGAAGACTGGAAGAAGCTTCGGGTGCAGCCAGTGCAGCTGATGAAGCCAGTCAGTGGGCACCCGTTCCTGAAACAGGTGTGCAGAGGAAAAGGGGCAGCAAGTGGGGCCTGGAGCCAGGACTCTGCAGGGGGCTGTGGGGATATGGATGAGGTTTAGTCTGTGTTGTCCATGCCTCACACTTCTGGAATGCAGAAATGGACAAAAAGTACCCCCAAGGCTTTTTTCTGTGATGGAGTCCACTGAGTGGATGTGAGGCTTCTGTGTTTGTCCTGAATTCAGTTTTCCTCAGGCTGTGGCAGCCTCCCAGAGTGGTTCCTCACTGACCTTCTCTGTGCTTGTATTCCAGTGCACTGTTGAGAGCATTTTCCCAGGATTTTCAAGCCAGACACTGTACATGAGGACCCTGAACACAGTGGCACTGGTGCCCATTATGTACTCCTGGTCCCCTCTTCAGCAGAATTTCATGGTACGTGGGAAGCACGGGGTCTCAGTGAGGTCAGCATCTGATTGTTACACAGCTGGGAAGTGGTTCTTCATCCCACTTGTTTCAGGCAACATCTGCTTGACAGGTGATGAAGTGTTGCTTTAGTTGCTTGTTTTGTAGGATCGCAGCCAGCCTTGTGTCCACACTACCTCACCAGGTAGTCTCCTTTACATGTGGATTCTTGACAGAGTCACCATTGTTTCACAGAATTCAAGGAGTAAATACAGATCTTTTGGGGGGGTTTTGTTTGTTTATTTCCCTTTATATGAAGAATTTTATTTTTAGGCAGGTCCTTTTGTTTGTGACTGGGTTACAGTGGGATAGCACTGATGTGTCAGTGATGAGACATGTGAACCTTGGCTGTGCACCGTGTTGTTGGCAGGCCTGAGGGACCAGAGCAGCCTTGGGCACAGCCCCATTGGGGCAGCAAACACTGCTTTTCTGAATTGTGTCTGATCTCTCTTCAGGTGGAGGATGAAACAGTTCTGTGCAATATCCCTTACATGGGCGACGAGGTGAAGGAAGAAGATGAAACTTTCATTGAAGAACTTATTAATAACTATGATGGCAAAGTTCATGGAGAGGAAGGTAACCTGGGAGCAACCAGCTCTGTCCACTCCAGGCCAGCTTGGATGGGGCTTGGAGCAACCGGGTCTAGTGGCCTATCCATGGCAGGGGTGGAACAAGATGAGCTTTAAGATCCCTTCCAACTCAAACCTTCCTATGGTTCTGTGATTCAGTCTCTTGCAAATAACAAACCCAAGTAGTTCAGAAGTCAAAAGGTGGCAGCAGCAACCAGCTTTTCTGTGGGAGCTCTCAGAGCAGGGAAACAGGATGGTGCCTGCCTTCTCTGCAAGGGCACATTCCTGCCTTTGGGTACCTCACTCCATTGTAATGCCTGGAGTGCTCTGGAGCCAGTCCTCCTGTGTACAGAGATTCACAGGCATCCTCTGGGATGCTGAAAATGTGCTAGAGGGGGAGTAGCTCAGCAACCCTGTTCTGCTTGTTGCCTCAGCCAAGAGTTTAATCAATGAAAAGCGCTCCCTGCCCCACATAAAATTGCCCAGCGGGGAGGAAGACAGGGAAAACTGGTGTGGCCTGTCCCCACATTGCTGAAAATGATACACTACTACTGACTTTAGTGCTTAAATCCCACCTACCCCAAAAAAACCCAAGAGGGCTTTGGTGGGTAGCAGAGCACATAAGCTTGTGGTTTGCTATGACGAGAAATGAGAAAGATGGTGGCACTGCCACTTCTGTGTGTTTCAGAAATGATCTCAGGGTCAGTCCTCATCAGTGATGCTGTGTTCCTGGAGCTAGTGAATGCTCTGAATCAGTACTCGGACGAGGAAGAGGAAGGACACAATGATTCTGAGGTGAAACAGGAGGATGGAAAAGAGGAGCTGCCAGTGACAAGGAAAAGAAAGCGAATTGCAGTGGAAGGTGGGTTTGCCCCCAGAGAAGTGAAGATTGTGTTGGTCACATTTCTGTCCTGCCCTGCCTGAGCACTGGGCACCCCTCTCCTGCCATCACTGTGTTATAATGTGCCAAGAGTAGTTCCAGCTTGACAAGTTCTGTGGCAGAAGGGAAATGGTTTGTTTTCACTGTCCGCTGTGCACAGGGGAAGAAATCACGATCCAGAAGTGTGGTGAGGAGTTATTTAGATGAGTCATCTGTAAACCCACTTCCTGGTGAGATTAGCAGAGCTGGCTGTTATCTGAGAGACTATGGGATGTTTTCAAGTGCCAGTCTGGCAAACACCTGTCAGAGAGGTGGGGGTGAATCTGTTTCTGTGGGAGGCAGGGAGATGGATGTTTTCAAATCCCTTCCAGACCTGCTTTCCATGTATTAGTGTTCCTCTTCCCTCTCCTGTGCCACCTGGAGCTCCTGTTGCCTAGAGGAAGCTCTGGTTTGTGGGATTTTCTTGTGTCCTTGATGACCTTCTGAATGCTGATGGGTAATTTTATCTTTGTCCTTAATCTGTGGTGATGTGGGCAGCACAAACACCAACACTTCTGTGGATGTAGAAAAGCATTGTCTGCAAGTTCTGTCCTGGCAGAAACAAACAGTAATAGGGCTTAAATTGGTACTTCCAGCAGTACATTGTGCTGCACTGAAAGTGGCCTAGCACTGCTTCTGGGAATACCTCAGCCTGGTTGCAGGACACAGAGTTATCTGTTGTGCATGGGATTACATTTCTGTCTTAAAATACAATCCTGAGCATCTCTGGAATTACTCTGTGCAAGAAGGGAAGACCCATCCACATCAGCTTGGTTGAAGAATTATGTCTCCTCTTTTTTGTAGGTAACAAGAAGTGCTCAAAGAAGAGGTTCCCCAATGACATGATATTCACTGCTATTTCTTCCATGTTTCCTGAGTATGGCTTCCCAGAGGATATGAAAGAAAGGTAGAAAATCCCTGCACTGGTTGTCTGTTCCCTTTCTTAGCAAGAGTTGAAACCTTTATTTCAGAGACCAGCACTGTGGGCTGGCTGGGCCACAAAGCTCAGTGCCTGCAGGCTGTGAGCAGAGTGTGTATTGAGCGTTACAAACTGCAGTTTGGCCTTGAGGTACCTGCACCAGAGCCCAGTGGGCCCAGATGGTGCTGTAAAGCTTCACAAATGGGAAAAGCACATCCCCGGGTGTTTGTGTTTGTCAACAGGTACCGGGAGCTGACGGAGGTGTCAGACCCCAACGTGCTGCCGCCGCAGTGCACTCCCAACATCGACGGGCCGTGCGCCAAGTCGGTGCAGCGGGAGCAGTCCCTGCACTCCTTCCACACCCTCTTCTGCCGCCGCTGCTTCAAGTACGACTGCTTTCTGCATCGTAAGTGCCACCTCAGCCGGACGTTTCCCTAGAGCCCTTTCTCCTCAGTTTTCCTCTGCACGCCTTGCTTAGTCCGTGCTGGAGTCTCTGGAGGGTGGTGCCTCATGAGTTTGCAGTGGGGCCTTAGGAGCTGACAGGTGCCCAGAAGCCTTTTGTACAGACGGCTCCGCTCCTTGCTCCCACGGATGGCAGACCGACGTGCGTGGCCGTGGCCGTCCCCTCTCCGCGCTCAGCACGCCGCCTCCGAGCTCCTGACAGTTTGTGCAGTAGTCCTGCCACCACCAGACTTTGCTCTTGCTTTGCAGAAGCTCGTCAGTGAAAGGCATGAATGTTTCACTGCCAAAGTCTGGACATGCCCCTGTGTTTTGTTGCCTCCCTGGAACTTACAGCTTCGTCTTAGTCATGTTCCTGCCGTTGGTCCTGCCAAAGCCTTTTGGATACTGATTAGCTGCTGGACCTGCTGTTCTCCAGGTCTTAAGGGCTTCTTTGGGAAGTCACAGGACTTTTTCCAGTGAATTATTTATTAAAATATATAATATTAATATGATGTGGTCTTTTTGTTTCAGTGTGAAAGCTGATCCTTCTCCTTTGGCATCTCCTTCCCAAGCTGCCTTGTCCCCGTTGTGGGTTGGAGCAGGGTTACCCTGTGGGTCTGGTCGCCTCAGGCTCCACTGCCAGGGGAACCCTCAGGCACACAGGCTCCTGCTTCCTGTCCCTTGCAGAGTGGGGGGAGACTCTTGGAGAATGCTAATAGTAAAGATAACTGTTACTTTTTCAGCTTTTCATGCTACTCCTAATGTGTACAAACGAAAGAATAGAGAGACCAAGATTGAGCCAGATCCTTGCGGCGCAGACTGTTTCCTCTGGCTGGTATGTTTCTGTGTCACTGCTTTAGAAACCATGAGAGAAGTGCCCTGGCCAGCTCTGCTCTACAGAGCTCTGTGGATCTTTTTCACAACTTGGATGATCTTTTCAGAACTAATTCTGGTCCTTGTTGGATTCAGAGGAGCATGAATGCAAGTGCAGATCTTACCAGATGCATATTATAGCAGCTCTCCAATAAAGACTAATTCCAGAGCTGGCAAATGGGAAATTGTATGACAGATGATTTCTCTGGACTCAGTGCAGTGTTAGAGAAATTAAGCCTGTGCTAAAAAGGAGCAGAGCGCGAAGTCAGGAGGATCCAGAGGAGTGGGCTGGGGGTTCAGGCCAGGGAGCCTCTGCTGACTGGGCAGCAATGCCAAAGGGAACAAAGTGGGAACATGCAACACAAGCAGCTGGTTTGGCACCTGCTGAAGGGACCACACATGGTCAGCCTCTTCTACCTGCTCTTGGTGGTCGCAGGACAGGGCTTGTCCCTGGGCCTGTGGAAAAGCCTTCCTGCATTCCCTGGTCATCTGCCACCTGTCTTGTCTTCTGCTCTGCTTGCAGGAAGGAGCCAAGGAGTTTGCTGCACTGCACAACCCCCGATCCAAGTGCTCCGGCCGTCGCCGCCGGCGGCACCACGTGGTGGGCGCGTCCTGCTCCAGCACCCCGGCTGTCACTGAGACCAGGGAGGGCGACAGCGACCGGGACACGGGCAACGAGTGGGCCTCTAGCTCCTCGGGTATGGTGCCAGTCCTGAGACACCCCACTCCTCTCTGTGAGGGCAGGCGGCTCCTCGCAGCTGGAGTTCTCCCAGGCTCCCCTCTGCTTCCTGCACAGCTGGAGAATTTGGAGTTAGCAGTCAGTGTTCCCAGCAAACCTGAGGGACACCAGCCCTGCCCTTGCTGCTGTAGGATTCACTGTCCTCTCCCTGGAAGGAGGAATGTCGCCAGGCAAAGCAAGAGCTTTGCTGGGACCTGCAAAGCCCAGAGCGAGCCCTTGGCTCCTGAGCACTGTGCCTGGCCAGAAGCAGGAGTGTATGGCTGGGAGTGCAGTGCAGGGTTACAGGGCATGAGAGGGTGACCACTGCCCCCCAGAGCCATGATGGCCAGGGTGTGTTTGGCTTACCATCTGCCTTTCCTGCCAGAGGCCAACTCCCGCTGCCAAACCCCCACTAAGCAGAAGCTGAGCCCGGCCTCCTCCCAGCTGTTTGCGGTGGAGACGCCGCAGGAGCCCGTGGAGTGGACAGGAGCCGAGGAGTCACTCTTCCGTGTCTTCCATGGGACCTACTTCAACAACTTCTGCTCAATTGCCAGGCTGCTGGGGACAAAGACCTGCAAACAGGTGGGTGCCCAGAGCAGGCAACGCAGCCACAAGAGAGGGTCCAGGGCCAGAGCCACTGCCTGTTGGTTTTATTTCTCTGCCACAAACCTCCCCGAGGAAGGTGCCACATCAATGCCTTTGGAGCTCGGAGTGTTGCTCTGCAGCAGTGCTGCTGTTGGCAGAGTGAGCCCTGTGTGCTGGTATTGTGGGTTCCCTCCCATGTCACAGTGTCACAAATGAGTGTGTGAGCACTCATTTTCCAGGCAGGAGGAGGCAGTGTGCCATAGGCAGGAAAATGGGGCAGAGCTCCTGGTCTCTGGGCCCAGGCCTGAGAGCCTTGCTGTGCTTACTCATACTCTCCTTATGCTTTTGATAAAACAACTTGAGTGCACTGAACTTTTTTCTTCTTTTACTTGTGTTCTTCGGTAGGTCTTTCAGTTTGCAGTGAAGGAATCGCTTATAACAAAACTGCCAACAAATGAGTTAATGAATCCATCCCAGAAGAAGAAAAGGAAGCACAGGCAAGTGTTGGACAAGCTTGTTTTGTTCTTAAAATGCAACCAGATCCGCTGCTTTTTGTGCCAACGCATTCCTGGTAATCCCCATCTGGCTCCCATCTGTGTGCATGTCCTGCTGTCACATGTGGCTGCTGGTTCTGCTGCTGGGTGCTGGCCCTGGCCCAGCTCCAGGGCTGCTGCTCTGCCTGGGGGCTCAGTGGCCCTGCAGCTCCAGGCTCAGCTCGAGGAGAGGGCAGCACTGGCTGCTGGTCCTGGTGCCACTTCCCTAACAGCAGCCTCAGCCTCAGCTCCCTGACTTGTAACCCACTTTGTGTGTTGATCTCAGTTTGTCCAGTATTATTCTGGCTCTGTTGTTTGGCTTAAAGAGCTTCTGCTGCAGCTGCATCACTCTCATCTCTCTCCACTTTATGGTGGTGCTGATCATTAATGCATGAGTCTGCCAGGCCCATCTCTGCTGTGCTGGCTGCTGGTGCTGAGCAGCGCTGGCTGGCTCTCCCTGATGGCTTACACATCCCCTCAACCTTCTCTGCTCCTTTTGCAGGCTGTGGGCTGCACACTGCAGGAAGATCCAGCTGAAGAAAGGTAGAGTGGGCTGTGGCTTATCATGGGAGGTTTGCAAGGGTTGAGTTCTCCAGCAGGATGGCCATGTCCTGCTCACCAGCCTGGCAGGTCCAGCAGCGTGGAGGGAGTGACTGCCTCTGGCCAGGCTCCTTGGGGTGCCAGGGACATCATGGCCATCCCAGTGCCCACTGAGGCTGCATGTGCAGCAGGGTTTGCTGCAGCCAGGGGAGGCTGAGGGCAGTGTGCAGCCCTGCTGTGGACTGGGCAGTGGTCAGTGAGCACAGCCATGTGTGTGTCTGTGGGAGCTGGGTGCTGCCAGGCTCCCTGCCCAGTGCAGGCAGATGGGCAGCCTGCACCTTCTTGGCTCCAGTGCCCTGTACTTGCTGCTTTGAAAAGGTTCCTGCAACATTCAGCTTCCAATCTTGGCATTTCTCTTCTTGTTCTAGATAATTCACCAACCCAGGTGTACAACTACCAGCCCTGTGACCACCCCGAGCATCCCTGTGACAGCTCCTGCCCTTGCATCATGACTCAGAATTTCTGTGAGAAGTTCTGCCAGTGCAACCCTGACTGTAAGAAGAGGTCAAGGACTATTGGGCAGGAAAGCAGCCAGCTCTCCTAGCACAGAGCACAGGGAGGGTGCAGAGCTGGGGCTTGCTAGGTGCCTACTTTATTCCTGCACTTGCTGCTCTGTCCATCCACAGCAGTTCTGTTAGCAGCCTGTTAAAGTCCAAAGATAAATGGTTCTGTGCTGCCATGCAGCTGTTGGCAGCTGAGAGACATTCCTGTTAGTGCTCATCCCTGTGTCTGTGCCCTGTGGGTGCTGCTGCTGGTCCCCTGTGAGCAGGATGTGCCTCCAGCAATTAGGCTGGGCATTGGGTCACTGCTCTGCTATGTTTGTTTATCCTATCTGAGCTTCCATTCCCAGCTCTGCAGTGGAGAAAACAGCCAGACTTTATTCTGTCCCTGCTCAAGATCTGGCTGGGGAGGATGCATGGCCCCTCTGTTCTCTGCCAAACCTCACAGTGCAAACCCACGGTGTGTGTTGCTCCAGGTCAGAACCGCTTCCCAGGCTGCCGCTGCAAGACCCAGTGCAACACCAAGCAGTGCCCCTGCTACCTGGCTGTGCGGGAGTGTGACCCAGACCTCTGCCTCACCTGTGGTGCTTCAGAGCACTGGGACTGCAAGGTGGTGTCCTGCAAGAACTGCAGCATCCAGCGAGGCCTCAAAAAGGTATTGGCAGCAGTGTGGCAGGGGCTGCCTCAGGGCAGAGCTGACACACTGCTGCTGTTGCTGCTGTGTGTGGAGGGGCAGCAGCTTCCCTGGAGCTGCCAGAGTGAGGGTCTGGAAAAGAAGTTGCTCTGCTCTAGGCCTCTGCAGCACTTATCTGGAGTAGGGATTGTAGATGTGAAAATCAGGGGAATTGTGGAATGGGAAAATCGGGAGATGGGAGTTACAAGAGGAATGGTAAAAGCAAGAGTGTATAAAGTGGCTCCAGAGAAAGATTTAGTCTTGAATTCTGCTGGTCAGAGCAAGGAATTGAGCATTAAAAAAAAAGGGAAATTCAGAGAAAGTTGCAAATTTGTGTGTGTCAGGTCCTGTGCAGCTCCATGTAATGGTGTAGGGAGCTGTGTGTCACCATTACAAGGGGATGCTGGATGGACACTGGCTCCCTGCTGCCCCCATGACCTGTGTACTTTGAGGTGCTGTACCTGCCAACTCTCCCCATTTCCTCTCATTTTGGTTCCAGCATTTGTTGCTGGCCCCATCAGACGTGGCTGGCTGGGGGACTTTCATCAAGGAGGCTGTGCAGAAGAACGAGTTCATCTCCGAGTACTGCGGGGAGGTCAGTGCTGTGCCTGTGCTGCTGGCCAGGCACATGGGGGCTGTGTGTGATGGGAGAGCTTCCTGTGGCTGCAGGGTCAGCTGCCTTCCTTGGCTCAGCTGTGCCCATGGGCTCGCTCTGACCAGGTCTGGAGATGGAGCCCTGTGCTGTCTGGGGACACATCTTAGTACCTCTCGCCCTCCACTGTGGAGGAGAGTGTTGTGTGTGTGCTGCTGCCTGAGAGCTCTGCTCTGGCCCTGCCCCATCCCTGGGAGCCCTGGCAAGCTCCTGAGGTGGGAGGGAGAGCAGGAGGGTGTTTCCAGGAGGCAGCCCTGGAACCTGGCTCAGCTCTCAGCTGCTGAGTCTCTCAAGGTGATCTCCCTCTACAGCTCATTTCACAGGATGAGGCTGACAGGCGAGGAAAGGTCTACGACAAGTACATGTCCAGCTTCCTCTTCAACCTCAACAATGGTAACTTCCTGAGGTTTCCAGGGGTGGAGAGACCAGGTGGGCATGCTCAGCCCACCTCTTGCCTGGGTGACAGGCCTGGCCTTACACCATGTTTTCCTTATCTTTTTTTTTAATAGATTTTGTTGTTGACGCTACTCGCAAAGGAAATAAAATCCGCTTTGCCAACCACTCGGTGAACCCCAACTGCTATGCGAAAGGTGAGGTCCCCCTGCCCAGCCAGGCCAGGCAGGACATGGTGCTCTGAGAGCTCCAGCCCAAGCTGGGGCTGCACATCTCTGATGTTGCATCTCTGATGTTGCATCTCTGGTTGCAGTTGTGATGGTGAACGGAGACCACCGCATTGGCATCTTCGCCAAGAGAGCCATCCAGGCAGGAGAGGAGCTCTTCTTTGACTACAGGTACCTTGGCCAGTGGGCACCTTGCACCCACCCTCTGTGCAGGTTTGTGGGGGGAGCATTGCTGCAGCCATGACTTCCTGTCCTGTAGGTACAGCCAGGCAGATGCCCTGAAGTATGTCGGCATAGAGAGGGAGACGGACATCATCTGAGCTCCGGGGTGGTTCTGGCACACCTTGCTGCTGCACCTTGTAAGCAATGCCATGTTTGCTTCACGCTGACATGACTGCTGCTGTTCCTGCTGCTGTGTGTGTCACAAGTGCTACTTTCCATCCAGACACCAGAGAGACTTGGGGCAGGAGTGTAAGCAGCCCCTGGGCCATGGCTGTCCCAGGGTGATATCCCCTCTGCCCCAGCTGGCTGGGAAATGGGGACTGCCCAGCTGTGGCTGGAGTGGCACCAAGGGATGCCTGGGGATGGGAGAGCAGCACTATGCAACATGATACTTTGAGTAGGGGTGCCACTGAGCTGGGTAGAGGATGATGTTACAGTCACTGCCTGTTGTGACCCAGGGGAGGTTTCTCAGAAACCTTCCTTGGGCTTTGTGATCCCCTGGCCCTGGGAGTAAAGGGGAAATATTCTCTGGCAAGGTGAGGTTTAGCCTTGCACTCCATGCAAAAAAGAAAGAAAAAAGCACTTTAAACTAATCCTCAGCTGGTGGCTGGGCCCTGTATTTTGGGGTGGAGGGACTGCAGGCATCCCAGGTGTCCTGTCTCTTGTCAGCACCTCTGCTGGGATGTTGCTCCAGGCCTGGGACAGGGCAGGCTGGATGGGGCCTGGGGTGACCTGAAGGTTGGGGCTGTCCCCTGAGAGCCATATACGCCACCAGCCTCCTGCCTGGCCTGGTGCTGGGTGCTGGGCTGTGCTCCCAATGTCCAGGGCTGGCTTCCCAGGATGACATGGGGAGCCTGACTGAGCCCTGACCTGGCTCCAGGACCCCAGCCCACTCCCAGCTGTTTAGTCCAGGAACACACAGAGGTGCTGGGTTTGCCTGGGAGCCAAGCCCTCCCTGGCCCAGCCCTCACCATACTTTCCCAGTTCCCTGCCACGGCAGGCCAGGCTCTCTGTTCTTCCCGTTGTCCGTGATGGCCCCCTGGAGCACGGAGGTGTTTAGGTCTGTCTGGAGCAGTGCTTCTATCCCAGCACCTGCCTGAGCCTTGCTCCCTGCCACCTCCATCCACCCAGCTCCTGCCAGCCCTGCTCTTGCCTAAGCGTCTTCTGCCACTTTGGCCATATCTGCACTATGCCAGGCTTGTGTCTGTGGTTTGTTGACGGTGAATAATGATAATAATAATGCACTTTAAATAACATGGCTTGTAGCCTTTGTCATAATAAAGTGGTAGCAAAGACCCTCCCCTGCTCCTGGCCTCTGTTACCCAGGGCAGCAGCCTGTCCCCAGACTGTCCCCTGCCTGCTGGGCTCAGCCTGGCTGTCCCCAGCGTGGCTCCCAGGGTTCAGAGGGGACAGAGTGACCCAGTGCTTCCAGCTGCCTGAATCACACTGGCTCAGGGTGGGAAGGGGGCAGAGATGATGGTGGGGAGAGCAGGACATGATGTGTGTGTGCAGCAGCAGCTGAGCTGCCTCTAGCCCCGGCTCACTACACCCTGCATCTGGCACTGGGACCAGGAATTGCTCTTGTCAATGTGGTGCCTCCCTTCGTGCAGGCTGAGCCGGGGTGGGAGGAGAGGATCTGCCCAGGCTGCCAAGGTGAAGGCTAGGGAGCGTCAAATGCCATCATTCTGCCTTTATTTGATTATCTTCACATCTCATTCAAAAGAACAGACTTTTTAAAAATAAAGTGCCCAGTGGAGCCAGGCCTTTGGGTAGATAAATGCATATCTGTAACATTGTCTTACCACAACACAGCAAGTGAACAGGAGCTTTCCCTGGGCTGGAGGTAATTGGCAGGACTGGCACTTCGTACAGAGAAGTAGCAAACTACAGACCACGTACCACGACACGCGGGCCCTCACGCCCGCGGGAGCTTCCGTTTGGTTTTTTATACAAACCCATAGAATAAAAAAACCAGAGTGTAGTAGAATATCCAGCAACAAAAATGGTAGAAAGGATCTGTACCTGATCTTATGAAAGCAGCATCTCAGCAAGGTGCGGTGGCGGCATGCGCGGCGCCGGTGTGTGGAGTATTGCTTGGCAGCCCGGCCGAGCGGGGCCGGTGCTCGTGGCTCTGCGCGGTGCTGGCGAAGCGAGCAAAGCAGCGGGGCATCTACGCGGGCAGCACTAACGGGCGGCAGCAGCCGGGTGCCCCCGGCCACAGGGAGGGTGGGCACCGAGCCTGGGGCTCCCCGACAGAGGCCAGGCAGGATTTGGCAGCTGTAGATGCAGCAGCCTGCCTCTGGCATGGGAGCTGTCGGCGTAACCGGGGCGAGCGAGGCTGGGGCTCGGCGGATCGTGGCCGCACTCCGGGGCCGGTCGATGGCGGCCGTGGGGAGGAGGTGGCGGTCGGTCCGCTCCGGTCCGGTCAGTCTGAAGGCGGGTGTTGGCAGTTCAGGTGTGCTCGGCCTTTTGGTCCCGCGACGCTCGCTCATTCCCGGGCGGCTCCCGGGGATGCGGGGGCTGTGAGCCCGTCCCACCCCCGGCCCCGCTAGTCCCCTCTCGGCTCCTCCAGGATCTGGGGGAGGTTCTGTTCCTTGCGTGCCGATGGCGGTTTGGCAGCACCGCCGTAATCCTGGATGGCCTTGGGCTCGTTGGTGTGGTAAGAGCCCTTGTAGCGGTGGTGGTAGAAGTAGAGCAGCACCAGCAGCCCTGACAGCAGCAGGAGCAGGAAGATCACGACTGCGGGGAAGAGACGGCAGTGAGGGGTTGGGGAGGGGCCGCAGGGCTGTGCCAGTGTGGAATACCAGCCAGAGGCTTCACTTACACCCAATGATGATCCCAATCCAGCCGTCATCGTGTACGTGAGGGAACTCTGCAGAGACAGAGCAGGCAGCTGAGACCAGGCTGCAGCAAGGTCTCACGCTGGAGCTTCCCATCTGCAGCTGGTGCTTGACGAGGGCTCCATCCCCAGCAGGGTCCCACCACAGCACCCACCTGTGGCCATGTACCAGGGGTCCATCTCAGGAGGGATAAGGATGGTGCTGAGGGGGAGCATCGAGGCACAGCTCGACTCCACCAGTTCCCCCCGGATGCTGTAGGGCCGCAGGGGACTGGTGGGGTGGAAGATGGCTTTGAGGGGCACGAGGGTGTTGAATTTCACCCCTGAGAGGCAGCCTGAGAAGCCAGGTGTGTTGTAGCGCTGGATCTCAGGGTCAATCACACCAGTCTCTGTGGGGCCACAGAAGGAGATTATTCATCCCTCTCAGAGGGCAAGGGCCATGCTGTGCAGAGGAGACCCCAGAGACCCCAACATGGGCAGGACCCAGCTCACCCATCACACGACCCAGGTACAGGTTTTTGGGTGAATCCAGCTTGCTGTCCACAAACAGGGAAAACTGCTGCTCCATGATGGGGAGATAGTCCACCTGGGAGGCAGGTGCACAGCATCAGTGCCCACAGAGCCCACCCTGCCCATGCCCCCTCCCAGCCTGACCTGAAGCCCCCAGGCCCAACTGGGAGGGTGCCCCAGCCCAAACCTGGGTGTAGAGTGTGCGGTGCAAGCGGGTGATGTTGACGCGGTGGGGCCGCCCGTCCGTCACTGGCTTGTTGGTGAGAGTGAAGACGTAGGGGCTGGTGCCCAGCTGGTAGCGCAGCTGTAGGCTCCCTGTGGGCAGCACAGGGCTGTCAGCAGGGCTGCACCTCTCAGTGGGCATGTCCAGCCCATCTATAGGCTTGGAAAGTGGCATCCACAGGGCAGGGGGCCTTGCCCTCACCATCATCCTTGATGAGCACGGCCATATAGTCCTTGACAAAGGTGCTGACGTAGAGCAGCACGGCAGGTGCTGAGGTGGTGCTGAAGCTGAAGCTGACCTCCTCGCTGGTGAGGTTATAGCCAGGCAGGGGCTGCCAGGGGCTGCTCACAATGCTGGCGAACTCACGGGCGGCGTACAGCGACATGGGCAGGATGTTGTACCGCACCCAGGTGCCCTCCTCGAAGTACCCTCCGATGTCTGTGGGAGAGCCTAGGGGGTGAGGGGAGCGCCGGCTCCTCGGCCCCACCCAGCCCGCGGAGCGCTGCCACTCACCGTGGTTGCAGAAGGGCCCGGTGAAGGCGGAGATGCTGCAGTTGCAGGTGTAGTGGCTGTAGCGCTCCACGCAGAGCCCGCTGTTCTGGCAGGGCACCGGCGGGTCCTGGCAGTAGCCGGTGCAGTTGACCCGCACGCCTTCCGTCTCATTGGCTTTGCCCTCCAGGTTGAGCGTCACCCCGTTCATCCGCAGTGCCCGCAGGCAGCCCAGGAACGGGCGCATCTTGTGCTCTGCCGCGCCTGCAGCGGGGCCGAGACTGAGTGCCCTGTGGCACGTGGGGACCTGGGGGTGCAGGGACGTGGCCAGGGGCTCTCACCGACGTAGAGGGGCCTGTCAAATTCCAGGCGGACGAAGCTCTGTGGGGGGAATGGCCGCACCACCCAGGGCAGCTTGTCCACCCGCAGCCGTGCCAGCTTGACGTTGAGCTCAGCCTTCACCTGGTGCCACTCATCGTCGTTCCAGGGTACCACCGACCGCACCGTCACGTTCTCGTCCCCGTTCCCAATGTCAAATATAAATGCCACGTCCCTAGTGGCTGCAAGGACATGATGCTGAGAAGAGACCCCAGCCCTTCTGCCCCCAACAGCCCTGCCCCCCCTGCACCCCCGTACTGTTGAGCTCAATGCGGATGTAGTTTCTATAGCCTGGGTTCTCCAGGAAGACTCCAGACTGGGCAGTGGTCTTGAAGTAGAAGGAAATGTCAAGGCTGTGGTTGGCCTGGAAGGTGGGGAAGATCAGGGCTGCGCCCCTGTTGAAGGAGACGGTGTTCCAGGTGTTGCCTGTGAGGAACAGGAGGGGCAGTGAGGGATGGTCAGGGTCCTTCATGTGGGACAGCACAGGCAGGTGCAGGCACTCTGCAGGCAGGGGATGTTCCGTGGGGCTGCTCACTTACGGTCTCCATAGCACCGTAGGGGCCCCAGCACGAACTGGGCTTCAGAGCCAGTGCGGTTGGTGTCTCCAATTACAACCTGGGTGACTGGCAGGTGGTCCACAAAGGTCAGCAGACCCTTGTCTGTCCTCCTGCAAATGTGAGTGCGTCAGAGGGGCCACGAGGTGTTTCTGTCCCTTCACCAACCCACAGCCCCGTTACCCCCATCTGAGTGCCCCAGCATCTGTGCCCCCCATGACTGCAGTCCCCACCCCACAGCTCCTGTTCCACAGCTGCCCCCCCTCACCAAATTGCATGGTCGGCGTCACAGTTGCAGAAGTACTGGGGGTCAGCGCAGTTCTTGTCCAGCCCGCAGGCGCAGCGCTGGATGCCCGGTCGCGAGCCCCCCCAGTAGTAGTGCCGCTCATCGTTCCGACCCATCCAGAAGCTGAAGGGCAGCCCGGCTGCAGGCACAGAGGAGGGTCAGGACACTGTCCCGTGTCACAGCCCTGCAGTGCAGCCATGCGGCACCGAGCCCCTTCTCCCGGCGCTCACAGGGGGTGTTGAGCAGGCGGGAGTTGTAGCAGTGGAGCTCAATGCGCTGCTCGCAGTACTCAGAGGCATTGGCCAGGGCTGAGACCTCGGCCCAGGAGGCATTCCAGTACTCCACGGCCCCCAGGTAGGGCTGGTCCACGCTGGAGCCCGTCACCCGCGTGGCGTAGTGACGGTTGTGCCGGATAATGGTCCACGCTCGGTCCTCTGCAGTGAAAGGGGAGCTTTAGGACTTGACCCCTACACACCCCACTCCCTCTATCCTGTTCCAGCTCCAATACACAGGCAAGGATTGGTTCCCAGAGGCATCAGACAGAGGTCCCCTCTGCCCTGCTGCTACCCCCACCTCGGATGTCACAGTACACCGTGAAGGGCTTGAGTGGCCCGCTGCCATCTGGGTCGATGGTGTAGTTGCCCGAGGTCTTCCCGCTGACCCGATAAGCATCACATGTTTCCTTGTAAAGGGCTGGAAGAGAAGAATGGAGTGGAGGTCAGTGCAAGGGAGGCACCAGGGAGGAGTAGGGGCTGCAAGTGCCCCTACTGTCCCTGACCCACGAGGCTCCAGGCTCACATTTGTGGCAGGTCTCCCCCTTGTACCCCGTCAGGTCGCAGATGCACATGAAGTCATCCCAGGATTGGATACAGCGGCTGTCATGCTCACACAGGTTGGGGGTGCACCTGAGGGCACAGAGGGCTGCTGTCCCAGCACCAGCACAGCCCCCCCAATGCCCCCCACTCCGAGGCAGCACCCTCATCCCGGTCAATACCTGTCTGTGATCCCACAGACGTTGAAGAACACATTGTGGTACTGCGCCAGCCGTTGCAGTGTCAGCAGCTCCACGTCCACGGGCTGCATGTCTACGTTCAGCATCTGCAGGCAGCCGTGGAAAGCTGTCTGGTTTGACCGGCAGCCAGTGACTGAGGCTGGCTTGGGGCAGCCTGCAAGACAGATCGGGGTGAGCAGCCCTCAGGCACCCCTTGCCCCAGACCCCACCCTGCTGCCCACCTCCAAAGAAGTACTGGCTGCCGGTGCGTAGCTGGAAGGGGTGTGCCACCCGAAACTCAGCACCATCATCGTCATCAATGGTCACCACAGCTGAGCCCTCCCGTGCCACCAGGTGCACCGAGTGCCAGAAGCCATCATTCAGGCGATGCCCTGTGCAGAGAGGAAGGTGCAGGGGGATGCTCCACTGCCAGACTGACCCCCCCGCCCCGTGCTGCCTCCCCAGCCCACCTGCAGCAAACTCCAGCTTCTTCTTGCCAGGCTGGGCGATGGAGACATTGACCTGCCCCTCACTCAGCACCATCTCGAGGGAGCCCAGGCGGTCAGAAAAGCCGGTGTAGAGCAGGAGGCCAACAGTGTCCCAGGAGCGGAAGCGGAAGCTGACAGCCAGGCGGTTCCTCCGTGGGATCCCCGGCACCCGCACGTAGTTGTTGATGCCAGCGAAGGTGATGGGGGTGGTCAGCTGGTCCTGGCAGTAGTGGCCCACGTTGCCCTGGGAGTGACCATGGGAGGGGTGAGAAAGGGAATGTTCCCATAGAGGGCAGGCCCTCTCATCCCCACAGTCCTGGCCTCAATCATGCCCAATTGATCCCAATGCCTGGCAGAGCCAGGCGGGCGCCCCAGGCCAGGGACAACCTTGCACGGTCAATCCGGCGCCGCTCGGCTGAGCACGGCCCCGCGTCATCCCGCAGCAGGCAGGGGACCCTGCCCCAGGGAAGGGGTTACCCCACAGTGGGGCTAAGGACACCCAGGAAAGGGGTGCCCCCACAGCAGGGAGAGGACTCCCAGAGAAGGGGCCACCCCCCAGGCTGGACCTCAAAGCGAATGTTGGGCCGCCGGTGCCGGGCCAGCTCGGCGACGTTGACCCCGTTGAACATGATGTTCTCCACACAGCCCCGGAAGTTCTGCCGGTAGGTGAGGTGCTGCTTGTCGTGGTCGATCACGCCTCCAAAGAATACCTGGCAGGCAGAGGGAGGGTGTCAGCCCCTCCCTGGAGGATATCACAGGTCAGCATCCTGGCAGCCCCCTGGCCAGTACACCCACCTCAGTTTCAAGGTCAAGCTGGTCGAAGGTGCCACGGCAGCGGAAGCGCTTGACCTCCCCGTCCAGCGTCAGGTTGATGTAGTGGCCGAGACGCTCAATGTGCAGTGAGTGCCAGTGCTGGTCATCCAGGAGGCTGCCCACCTCCACCGTCGTGTGGCCCTCAGTGGCGTGCAGTGGGCTGCTGCCTGGGGAGGACCAGCATCAGCCGGTGGCCCCCAGCCCCACGCCCCCAGCGCCTGGCCCCAGCTCACCTAAGCTGATGTGCAGGAGGAGCTGGGCCTGCTTGAGCTCCACTGTGATGTAGTCACCCTGTGAGCCCTCCCCGTGCATCAGCACCCCATCTTGCTCCAGTGTCTTGAAGTTGAAGGAGATGTCATCCTCGAAGGTACTGACCCTCTTGGCTCGGAAACGGTAGGAGATGGCATCATCCCCATCAAAGTAGAGCACATGGGACCCTGGGGAGAGCAGAGCAGCCCCACCCATGTCACTGCCTGCAGCAGCAGGTGCCCTGGCTCTCATGGTCTCTGCCATGAGTGTTTGGGCACAACCCCCTCTGAGAGAGTTTTCCAGGTGTGCCAGAGACAGGATCCCGCCAGGCAGGGCTGCTGGAGCCCGTGGCCAGCTACTCACGGTAGGGGCAGCCATAAAGGCCCAGGCGCAGCCCGATCTTCCCACGCGGGTTCCAGGCCACGGGAATGATGCGAATGTACCGTGCAAGGATGGGGTAATGCAGGTCATGCCGCACCACCCCGCTCTCATTCACGTTCCCAAAGAATGTCTGGGGATGAAGGGTCACTGTCAACACCTTGCTCCACGTCAGGGGTCTCTACCCCTCTCAGAGAGCCCCTTCCCACAGGGAACGCCGGGCTCCCCCCTACCCAGTTGCTGCCCTGCTGGAAGAAGGGTTTCCAGCTCGTGGGGTGGTCTCCATAGAGCACAATGTAGCGTGTAAGCCAGTCGTAGGTGTTGAAGGTTCCCTGCGTGGCCACTGCATTGATCCGGTGCTTTTGCATCAGGTCGATCTGGAGCCAGGGCTGCTTGTCCCGGGGGTCGGGGGACCAGCCGCTGGTGCCTGCGGGGGGAGCAGCTCAGCGGCTCGGCTCCCGACTGAGCGGCGGCTGCTTGCTCGGCCCCACCACTGCACCTGACGGGGCCCCTCAGCCCCGCGAGAGGCAAAACCCGGCCAGGGGCACCCCCTGCCCACCTCCCCTGCAGCCCAGCTCCGCGGGGGGACTCACTGTGCAGACGGGCGAAGCTGGCCGAGTAGAAGATGTTGTATCTGGAGGAGGCACCGATGGAGTAGGAGTAAAGGGGAGCAACGAGCTCATCGTAGCAGGGTCCTGAGGGGAGAATGGAGTTGGGGGCGGCCTCGGAGCACTGAGCTGGGCAGTGTCCCTGTGGGAGCTCCCCAGCCCTGCGGACCCTGAGGGCTCTGGGGACCCCGCGGCTCCCTCGGGCCGGCGGAGCGGCGGGCCCGCTCTGCTCTCCCCTCCCACTGCAGCGGAGCTGACACACCTCTGCGGGCCCCGGCGCCGCCACCAGCCGCCTCCGCACTGACGTGGGCAACGGGACCCCCGCTCTGCCCCGCCCCGGCGGGGAACGATCCCGCGTGGGATCCCGGGGATGCCGTGCAAACCCTCGCGGCACCGGCAAAAGACCCTTCCGAGGGGCCGGGGTCCCGAACCTCTTTCAGGGTCCCCTAACTAGTCGGACGGAGCCGGGGGAGCTCAGGAGCATCCCCAGCTCTCACCGTAGGAACGGTGCTGCATCAGCCCCCAGTCCACCGCCCCCCGACTCTTCCGTCCCCTGTACCACGGACCCCCGCCTCGATGCCCCTTCGCCCCGGCCCCGGGGAAGGGGCCCCGGCTGCCGGCTCAGGGGGCCACGGGGATCTGCCCGGTGCAACCAGGGTCTCTCCGATTCCCGTTCCCGAGCGGCTGCCCCCATCGCCGGTATGGGGTCGGGCCCGGTGCAGCCCCGCGGCGGGGCCAGCCCGGCGGGCGGCGCCGCTGGCCGAGGTGCTGGCGGAGCCCGGCAGGTCCCGCAGGGCATCCCCGCTCTCCTCGGCACCCCGGGGCGTTCCGGGGCATCCCGGAATCTCGGGGCGTCCCGGTTGTTCCGGGTCCCCAGAGGCTGCGGCCGGGCGCGGGGCCGCCGCCGGCGGGGGGGCTGCGGCGGGGCCGCCCCGGGCGGGGCGCGGTCGGCGGGAGAGCCCGGACGGCCGTGTCCGGCGGGGACCTTGGGAACGATGCGAACAGGGGCAGCGGAGCGTACCGAGGGACGGCGGGGGACGCACGGGGAAGAAGGGGGGACGCCCGAGAGAACGGAGGATGCGGGGACTGCTCGGGGATGCGCGGACGGGGCGGCGGGCGCGGTCCCGCAGTGCGGAGCGGCCGCTCCCGGGACTGCGGCTCCACTTACGTGCGAGGCAGCCGGGACCGGGGCTCAGGAAGCCGGCGCAGGCGGCGAGCAAGAGCCCGAAGAGGCGGCGGGCGCTCATGCTGCGCGCCCCGAGCGCCCTCGGCGCCGCCGCTCCCGGTGCTGCAGCCGCGCGGCGGAGCGGGGCCGGCGGCTCCGCCCACGGGGCGGGGGGGAACCGGGCCGGGCCGGGCGCGGCGCAGAGTCCCGACCACCCCCGCCGCACCCGCGCCGCGCCCCCGGGAGATGCTCCGCCCGGGAGCCCGATTTCCCCGCTCCTCGGCACGGCGAGCCGCCCCGGGCTGCACCGGGACACGGCTCTTGTGGGTACCGGGCCCCGGTGAGGCTGTGCAGGAGCTCCCCGGGCACCCCCGGTCGGTTCCTAGGCGGTGCCCGGTCCTCGCCGCACGCCGAGCCTCCCCTGCCCCTCTGCGGGGAGGGTGGGAGCGGTGCCCGCAGCCCCCCCGCAGCAGATGTGGAGTGTTTGTGATCAAGCCGTGGATTAAGGCCTGCAGGTCTCGGGGTCGCTGCTCTCCCTGGTGGTGCAGAAGGAGGGATTTAGTTTGTATCTGCTCTCAACCACCCCCAGACGCCCACAGAGGAGTTGGGGGGGCTGGCTCCTGCGTGCCCTACATACACCTACAGCCCCGCGGTGCTCCGCATCCCCTGGCCCCGCAGGACAGCAGAGCTGCTGTCCCCGGGGCCTGGAGCAGTCCCGGGGGATGGGGATGCCCCAGCAGCTCCAAGCGTGGAGCAGGAGCACGGCCAGGCTGTGCCCAGCTCTAGACCCGGCAGCATGTCCCGGGGCTGGCAGCCGCAGGCAGCACAGCTCAGCTCAGCTCAGCTCAGCTGGGGCAGCCGGTGCCAAACCTCCTCCCTGCCCGGGCAGAGCCCCGGCCGCGGCTGGGGAGTGACAGAGAATAGAAAACCCCATGTGTGGCAGGGATGTGGGACACCTGGCAGTGCACCAGTTCTGCTACCAGGAGCTGGAACTGTAAGCTGAGGACGTTGGCACCCTCCCTCCTGGTCCCCAGACCTGGAAGTGCCCGCAGTTCCATCCCCAGGAGAGGCACAGCCCACCTGGCCTTGTCCTGACACCCCGGGGGTGCCTGCTCTGGCCCCAGCCCCACGTCCTGACCCTGTGCTGGGTCAGATCTGTGACAGCCTCAACAGGGACATGCAGAATCCCTGCTCTGCACCCACAGCTGGCTGTAGGGCCAGCACTGGCCCCAGGACCCTCCTCCCTCCCCTTCCCCCCAGATGCAGGGTGCAGGGAGGCACCCCCAGAGCCAGCACAGGGCAGAGATCTGCAGTTAGCATCCCTGCACTGCAGAAAAAGCAGCAGAGGGGGAAGAGACCTTCTAGCAAAGAGTCCTGGGGAGCCCCTAGAGGCTGGGGGCACCTGTCCTGGCTGCTCTTCATCCAGGGCGCAGCAGCTCCACAGCCCCACAGTGAGCAGCCAGGATCCTGTACCCATCTGGAGGCAGCAGGAGGGCCGAGGGCAGAGTGGAGATAAGCCACGGCAAAGACAGCTGTAGCTGGGAGAAAGGGGGATTGAGGGATTATGGCCAGGAGCCCATTAAAGCTAGGGATCAGTCTTCTCCCCCCTGAGGAGAGGAAATGGGGCCTCTGCCCCACAAGAACTAATCTGCTTTTTAATGAGGAGCTGGGAATTTTGTTGTCAACAACCAGCAACACGCCTGCCCAGCACTGTGGGGTTGCACTGCCAGGCTGGGACCCCTGGGTGAGGGGTATGCCCTGCACCAGCAGCCACCCCAGCTTCTGGAACCACCACGTTTGCCATCAGGAAAAGACAACCCTAAACCAGACAGGGCTCTGCCAATCCTGCCTGAGGAGCACCCTGCCTGTGCCCAGCTCAGTGCCAGCCCACAGCAGCCCCCAATCCCTTCACTGGCCCCATTCTTGCTGGTCCTGCAGAAGCCAACAACAGCCCTGAGGTGGGCTGGGCTTTCCTGCACGTGCTGAACACCCTCGACCAGACCCTGCTCCCCTGGCTGGGTGCTCCTGGGTTTGGCCTGCACACCCACATGACAGAGAGTGAGCAGAGTTGCTATTTCTGTCCCCAGCAGGCAGATGTAAAAGATGCACCAAGTCAAAGATTCATTGTAGCTCCAAAGTGGGCTCGCACCTGCCACCTTGCCTTCCTCCCCAGGGCTCCTCCCCAGAGCACCGGGACAACTGCTGCACCTCTTTTGGTATCGGGAGCAGCATGTGGTCAAACCACCGGTTACAGAGACTGAGACACAAACAGCTTCAGACCCAGCAGCCAGGGGAAAGGCTCTGCTGTGCGATGACGGAGAAGGTGAGGGGGCTGCAGGGCGAGGGGTTTGCTGGGAGCCAGGCAGGACCCCCCCATCATTAGCTTTTGTTCATGTTTTAGGTAGTTCTCTTGTGAGTCTTTTGGGTTTAGACTGAAAGGCAAAACCCTGGGGAATCAGGGGAATTGCCTGGTGCTCCAGGCCCTGGGGTCTTGAGCAGGAAAGGGGCTAGAGGAGCTGCTGGATAGTCAGCCTGCCCTGGCACTGGGCTCTGATCCCACCTGTGGCCCCAGAGCACTTGAGGAGCCCAAGCCCAGCTGCCTGACAGGGGCCAGAGTGAAATTGCTGCTCAACTGCTGTGAGTCAGAGAGTGTCAGATCCTGATCTCCAGGTCAGTGGGGTCTCAGCTGACCAGTACCAGGCTGCAGCACTGTCCCACTGCCCCAGAGCAGGGCTGAGCAGCTGGGAGGTGGGAGCACTGTGCTCAGCTGTCTGCAACCTGGATGAGGCAGGAGCTCCCTATTTGGGAGCAGGACTGGGCAGTGCAAGGCTGTGCCCACACTGGGGTCCCCGGGATGGTGTGTGGGGGCTTTGGGCACCTGGGGATGCTGGTGTGGATCCCCAAGACTCAACTTCCCAGGGCAGCTGGGGCCACAGGCTGGGTGCACGTGCAGGGACACAGTGCTGTGCTAGGGACACCGTGGCTTGGGTCATGTCCCTCCACCTGCTCTGCTTTTCACACAGCTGCTCAGGAAATGTGTGGTGGCTCTTGCAATGACTGAGCACGGCGAACCTCCCGCTGCTGCGAGGTAGAAACAAACCCCGCACGTAGGGCCAGGGACCGGGGGCTGCGGCACACCCGGGCTGGGCTCCCAGCGGTGAGGCTGGGTGGAGAAAGGCCGCCCTGGGTGTGGTTCTGACCTCGCGGCCGGGCCGCCCCTGCCGAGCTCTCCTCACTCAGCCTCCCTCTGCACAGGTGACTCCCAGCCCCGTCTCAGAGCTGATGGCCACCTCTGACTTCTACCCCTGGGAGGACAGCTACTGGGACGAGGCCACCATGCTGCCGGAGCTCTGTGAGAAGCAGGCAGTACAGGGCTTGGCCCGCACCTTCCAGCTTGCCTTGTACCCTCTGCTCTTGCTGCTGGGCATAGTGGGGAACGGGCTGGTGCTGCTCACACACACCCGCTACCGCCAGGCACACAGTGTCACCGATGTCTGCCTGCTGCACCTCGCTCTGTCCGACCTCCTGCTGCTCCTGATGCTGCCCTTCGCCATCACCGACACGGTGCAGGGCTGGTCCCCAGGCACAGCCGTCTGCAAGGCGCTGCAGGGTCTCTACGCCCTCAACTTCTACAGCGGCTTCCTCTTCCTCACTTGCATCAGCGTGGATCGCTACGTGGCCATTGTGCAGGCGACAACTGCCTGCCGCCTGCGCCCACGAGCCCGCCGGCACGGCTGGCTAACGGCGGGGCTGGCCTGGCTGCTGGCCACGCTGCTAGCACTGCCCCAGTTCATCTTCAGCCAGGCAGAGCAGCACCAGGATCTCCGCCTCTGTCGTGTCGTCTTTCCCCGTGTGGTCTCACGGGCAGCCCGGGGAGCCACCAGCCTGCTGCAGGTGGCGCTCGGCTTCGCGGTGCCGTGCCTGGCGATGACAATCTGCTACGCAGCTGTGGCACGGACACTGCTGGCGATCCGCGGTGCGCAGCCCCACCGGGCGCTGCGGGTGCTGGTGGCCCTCGTGCTGGTGTTTGTGGCCCTGCAGCTGCCCCACAGCCTGATGGTGCTGCTGGACGCGGCCGAGCTGCTGACCAGCTGGGAGATGAGCTGTGCCCAGAGCCGCAGCAAGGACCTGGCGCTGCTGGTCACCGGCGGGCTGGCGTACCTGCGCTGCTGCCTCAACCCGCTGCTCTACGCCTTCCTCGGCCAGCGCTTCCGCCGGGAGCTGTGGCTGCTCGCCAGCGACTTGGGGTGGTCCCTCGACCCGCGCTGCTCCGGCTGCTCCAGTCCCCGCCGGCGGACATCGCTCTCCAGCTGCTTGGAGGTGGTGTAGGAGGCAGTGCCCGCGGCCGCGGCAGGGACCAGCTCCCCGCGGACAGCCCCGTCCGTGCGCAGACCTGCCTCGGTGAGCACCGGGACACGGGCAGCGCCAGACAACCCGCACGGCGCCCGCACACGCCTGAGCAGAGGGAAGAGCAGCGCCTGCACGCCCTGCGAGTGCCTTCACTGCCCGGCGACCCGCGGGGCTGCGCTCCCTGCAGAGCCCCGCAATGTCACCGCGCCGCGGGCAGTGCGATGTTTCACGTGCTCTGGGGGTCCGGGCGGTGCCGTGAGCGGTTCGGTGGGTGCAACACCGGGGCCAGGCAGGCAGCTGGTTCCCACTCTCACAATAAACCCCGAACGAGTCCCGGTGGGCGAGCGCGGTCTCCGTGCGGGGTGACGCTGCCCCGGGGGGTTTGTGGGGCCGGGGGCGGCTCCTTGGCCACCGGCACCGGCGGGCGATGCCTGCAGGAGGCAGCAGAAGCTCGTGCTTCCTGCCTGCCCTCCGCTCGTCCCCGCCGCTGGACGGACAGGGAGCCCCCGGAAAAACCCTCCTTGGGTCCTGCACCCCAGGGCAGGGCAGGGGAGGTTTGTCTCTCCTCCTTACTCCCCCCACGAGTTCCTGTGCCACGACACATCCCGGCCCAGAGGCCCTGCGGCACCAGTGTGCTGCGCTGGGTCAGGCCCGGCCCGGACACATGACGACCAACAGATGACCACGGGCTAGGACATGGGGAGCGACACTTTGTCCCACGGGCTGGCACATGATGCCATGGACCGGCAGCGCCGGGGCCGTGCAGTGTCCCCCTCACCTGGCTAAGGAAACACTCCACAGTGCCGGGAGCAGGACTGGGCTCGGCTGTGGTGCAGCTGCTCATGGAGCCTCCCAGCAGAGCTGGGCATGCAGGGAAGCACCTCCCGGTGCTGCCGGGCCTGGAGGCTACTTCCTCTTCACCCCCTGCTCTGTTAGGGATTAGCCCAGGACTCAGGGCTCGACTGGAAGAAGCCCTTCCAGAAGCTTCACCTACTGCCGGGCCAGAAGCAGGTTACTGCTGACTCAGCAGCCCCAGAGGCGGGGTGATGGGCCTCTGTCCCCCACAGCCCTCGGTGGCGACCAAGAGCCAGATTCGGGCAGTTCTTGGCCACACAGCACAGCTGCCCCTGTTGCCCACCCAGCCTGTGGTCTGGGGTGGTCGCGTTCCAGTCCTCTGATGGCCGCACAGCTGGTGGGCTCTGCTGGATGCTGGTGACTGGCCTGGTGCACAGCCGGCCCCACACCAGGGGCTCGGCCCCAGGCAAGATCCAGAGCAGGCTGCGTGGGAGGGGAACTGGCAGCCGGCGCTTCCTGCCTGCGCATCCCAGCAGCCCGGCTCCCAGGGACGGCGCTGACCCAACAGCTGTGGCAAAGCCAGAGCCTTAACTCCTGGGGCTTCGGGAGTGGGGCCAGGGCCTGGACGCTGCCATGGCACCCACGGCTTGAGGGTGCCACAGACCCTCTGCCACTGGGCACAGCCCGGGGCTGAGCTGAGCCACATAGCTGCCGCAGCGGGTGTGACCCCACCATGAACGCCTTCCAGCAGCTCCTTTGTGGAAGGTTGCTATGAGGGCCTGCCTGGGCATGGTGCCCTCCTGCCCACGGTGCGCTTCTGCCCACGGTGCCCTCCTGCCCGAGCACCGAGCCCACGGTGCTGCCCGCTGGCACAAACTAGGCACCACACCGGGCTGAGTCGCCGTGCTGGGACAGGCGCCAGTGCTGCCGCACGCAGGAGCCAGGACAGCGCACGATGCGGGTGCCGCGGGGCAGGGCAGGGGCCCGTGCCCGGTGCCGGTGCCCACACCGGGTGCAGGCGGTGCTCACAGACGGTGCTCCCGTGAGGTGCCGAGGGTACCCGGCGCGCCCCGCCGGCGGCGGCTCCGGGAGCACCGGCCCTGCCGCAGCCCGGCCCGCGCTGCCCCCGCCCCGCCGCTGACGCACCGGCG